>NW_022631131.1:2978454-3402121 GCF_010015895.1 Lontra canadensis | reverse complement strand
TTTTTTTTTTCTGAGTGGCACATACAATAATGGTCCCTTAACAATCAATAGTGTGTTCAGGATAGATGAAAGATGTAGTAGAAAACCAGGCCTGGGTTTAAACCCAGACCTGCCCACTTAATAGCTCCAATGATATTAAGCAAATAATTTAACCTTGCTCAGCTTCAGTTTCCTCTTTACAGAATACACATAGTATACAATGTTCTGGTTACTTACCTACTGTCTCTCTGCTCCAAGCTCATCTTTTTATTCTCTGCTCTGTGACAACAGAGCTAAGACTCTGCAAACCTGTTTCGTTCTGCCAATGGGAAGGCAGGATGGTAAGAATAGGGATTTCATTCTTGTTTTCTAGCTTTTATCATAAGTGCTCCACAGTAAGAGAGAGTTAATTCTGGCCTCTAGCATCTTTCAACATTCCTGGTGAGAGCCTCACTGCATCCGTTAGAGGTACGAGGAGCAGCAGCAGATTATGGCTCCTTGGCAGAGTCCCAGCCTTGCCATGCTCATTCATCCTCTGGGCTATGCTGCCTGGGCCTATCAATCAAGGGTCTGTCCATCCAGGCTTCCACCTGCTCTGAGCACCAGCTACTCAAAGCTTCCTCTCAGATGTGCAAGTGCTGGTCCCCACGGACCTTCCTTCAAACTCCTACATTCTGGTAACCCCACATCTTCGTTTTTGTTCTCCCAGCCCTAGGGGGTTGGTAGCTGCTTCCTGCAAGTATTAATTAATTGAGAAAACACCCAAGTCACCAGTCCTCATTATTGAATGTCCACTGTTTATAAAACTTAAGGCAGTTTCTCTTTCCCTGACTGGACCTTAACTGACAGACCCTCTTTGAAAAGGTGTTTTGGGGGTTCAATGAGGTAACAGCTATAACCAAGCACTTGTACACACTGTTCAGTGGACAGCCGTTTTCTTATTCCCACCTTTTCTTCCTTTCTCCTGCACTTTGACCTCGATGCTGCAATAATTTATTTTCAAAATATGGGGCACCTGTCCAAAATATGGGCGGCTCAGTCAGTTGGATGTCTGCCTTCGGTTTAGGTCATGATCCCAGGGTCCTAGGATGGAGTCCCTCATCAGGATCCCTGCTCAGCGGGGAGACTGATTCTCCCTCTGCCTGCCGCTCCCCCTACTTATGCTTGCTCTCTCTCTGACAAATTTTGAAAATCTTTTTTAAAAAATTTATTTTCAAAATAAAAGGGTATGATTAAAATCTTCCCACAAATACCAGGTCCAAATGGTTTTAAAAGATAAGTTTTATCAAACTTTTAAGGGCAGTAGTCTACCAAATTTCCAGACAATAAGAAAAGAAGTTAAACTCCTCAGCTAGAGTAACATTGATACCAAAACCAGACAAATATGTCATGTAACAGGAAAAACCAGATCCATTTTATTCATGACTACAAACGCAAAATTCCTAAATATAAAATTCTAAATAGTAGAGTACTGGTGCAAGGACAGGCAAAATATTAGTAAAAAATATTACTCCATGACCAAGTTGAGTTTGTCCTAGGTATGCGAGGCTGGTTCAATTTTAGAAAATCCATAAGTGGGGGCACCTGGGTGGCTCAGACAGTTGAGCATCTGCCATCAGCTCAGGTCATGACCCCAGTGTCCTGGGATCAAGCCCCACATCAGGCTCCTTGCTCAGGAGGAGCTTCCTTCTCCCTCTCCCTTTGTCCTCCTCCCTCTGCTCATGCCCTCTCTCTCTCAAATAAATAAATAAATAAGAATCTTTTTTAAAAGTCCATAAAGGGGCACCTCGCCCCTTTATGGGTGGCTCAGTTGGTTAAGTGTCTGCCTTCAGCTGAGGTCATGATCTCAGGGTCCTGGGATCAGGGCCCATGTTGGGCTCTGTGCTCAGTAGAGAGCCAGTTTGTCCCTCTCCCTCCACCTGTTGCTCCCCCTGCTTGTGCTCTTCCTCTCTGTTTCAAATAAATAATAAATAAAATCTTCAAAAATAATAAAAAATATTTTTAAAAATTTAAAGGTCCATAAATGTAATACTCTGTTAGATTTCCCAGTAAGTGCAATAAAATGAAAAAATAAATAAATAAATTAGAGGCATTAGGATTGCAAATGAGGAAGTTAAACTGTCATTATTTGTGAGTGATATAATCGTTTACAGAGAAAACACAAAATTTTTGCGAATATTAGAAATGGGAGATTTCAGTCAAGTATCCAGATAAATATATAATAACTCCAAAAAATTACATAAAGAAGACTGTACCAGGTTATAAATTTAAAACATATCATAAAGTTAAAACAACTGAAATTATACGCATCTCTGGAAGATACATATAAATAAAAGAGTATGTTGAACGTGTGATTAAGG
Source organism: Lontra canadensis (assembly GCF_010015895.1). Taxonomy (NCBI): domain Eukaryota; kingdom Metazoa; phylum Chordata; class Mammalia; order Carnivora; family Mustelidae; genus Lontra; species Lontra canadensis. Next base: position 3,399,782 of record NW_022631131.1, on the reverse strand, counting down.
AAAACAATTATGTGGGTGAGAGAAGCCAGGGAGAAGCACTAAGGAGAGACCACATAGTTAGATAAGGTGATGGCCAGGGACCAATCTTTGTTCTAGGTGGTGGGTTTTCTAATTCTTTTCACATTATTTTTTTTTAATGATCCAATAACTAACCAAATAAATAAATAATAGACCACAAATGGACCAATGAGTGTGCCAGGAAGGAGTATGTTACATAATTCTATACACCTAAATTTACACACACACACACAAACACACACACTCCTCCGAGATCAGCTGTAAGTTACTTAGGGAGGGACCGAAGGGAGAAGTTATGACTTAGAATCATTTATTTTTTTATTTTTTTTTAAGATTATATTTATGCATTTGAGAGAGAGAACACAACCACAAGCAGTGGGACAGGGAGAAACAGTCTCAGTCTCCCTGGTGAGCAGGGAGCCCAACGTGGGGCTCAATCCCAGGACCCTGGGATCATGACCTGAGCTGAAGGCAGATGCTATCTGAGCCTCCCAGGCGCCTTGTAACTTATAATCATTGCGGAGCTGGGGAACCTGAGTGGCTCAGTTGGTTAAGTAATTGACTCTTAGCTCAGGTCATGATCTCAGGGTCATGAGATAGAGCCCTATGTCAGGTTCTGCACTCAGTGGGGAGTCTGCTTGAGATTCTCTCTCTCCCTCTGCTCATCCCTCAGCCCCTCGCTCCCCAATAAAAAAATAAGGGCACCTGAGCGGTTTTGTCAATTAAGTGTTTGACTCTTGATTTCGGCTCAGGTCCTGAGCTCGAGCCCACATCAAGCTCTGTGCTCAGCAGGGAGTCTGCCTAAGAGTCCCTTTCTCCCTCTGCCCTGCCCCTGCCCCTAAAATAAATAAATAAATCTTTTAAAAATAAAATAAAAAGTAAATCTTGAAAAAAGAAAAGAATCAATAAGGAGCTACCTAAGTTTAAGATAAGAAAGGAAGCAGGGGTACCTGGGTGGCTCAGTGGGTTAAAGCCTCTGCCTTCGGCTCGGGTCATGATCCCAGGGTCCTGGGATCGAGCCCCGCATCGGGCTCTCTGCTCAGAGGGGAGCCTGCTTTCTCCTCTCTCTCTCTGCCTGCCTCTCTGCCTGCTTGTGATCTGTCTGTCAAATAAATAAATAAAAATCTTTAAAAAGAAAAAAAAGAAAAAAAGAAAGGAAGCAAAGCCTTGATGAAATTACAGTGGAGAAGGGACTGGTCATAAGATTTAATCAATAGTGAAGAGTGCTCTGAGAATAAAAGGGAGAAAAACAAAAATCTGTCTTACTGGGGAGCTTGGGTGGCACAATCAGTTAAGCATCTGCCTTTGGGCCAGGTCAGGATCTCAGGGTCCTGGGATGGAGCATTGGGCTCCCTGCTTGGCGGGGAGTCTGCTTCTCCTCTCCCTCTGCCCACCCACCTACCCCACCCCCACTCATGCTAGCTCCCTCTCTCAAATAAATATTTTTTAAAAATTATTTATTTGAGAAAGAGAGAGAGTACAGCATGGGTGCCCCAATAAATAAAATCTTTAAAAGAAAATCTGGGGGCGCCTGGGTGGTTCAGTGGGTTAAGCCTCTGCCTTCAGCTCAGGTCATGGTCTCAGGGTCCTGAGATCGAGCCCTGCATCATGGGGCTCTCTGTTCAGCAGGGAGCCTGCTTCCCCATTTCTGCCTGCCTCTCTGCCTACTTGTGATCTCTGTCAAATAAATAAATAAAATCTTAAAAAAAAAAAAAACTTAAAAAAGAAAAGAAAAGAAAAGAAAATCTGTCTTACTTTTAATGAAGGGATCCTTCACATAGTTACATTCTGAAGTAAGGCACCATGCCGAAAACAAGGGGATCAGGTATAAAGACAGAATAGATCTCAAAATCTTTACCACTAATCTATCTTTTCTCAGGAAGCTATTAGAGAATGTTGTCTTCCAAAAGGATAGAGTAAACCAAGAAAAAAGAAAAGAAACAAAGGAGCCAATAAAGAGAAAAAAAGGGATTCCCTAGATGAGAGTTCAAATCAGAGGACAGACTATTCCAGGAAGGACGCCTCCATGAAAACAGTAGATAGATCACCTGTTGTATTTACCCACAGAAAAACAAAACTTTGGGTGTGTAATATCTATGTATATTTTGTTTGCACACGTATGTATATATATGATTGTTTTACATATACATATACATATACATATATATACACACATTTATAACAGTAAAACAATGTGATATAAAATGTTTTTATATACATAAAAATCATTATATATATATGTACACACATATATGCATATATATATATATACACACACATAAAATAGCTCAAATGCTTTTTAGTTATTTGACACTCAATGGAAGTTCTGCTTGGTTTTCCCCCTAAAGGCTGAAAAAGATCAAATGAAGAGGAAAAGGAAAAGATAATTGTTCTAGAGATGAGTCTTGTCAACTCAGGGTTTATTGCTTGTTTTCCATTTCCACCAAGGTCCAGTTTAATTTTCAGTTAATATTCTTCAGATTAAGAACTCTAAGACTGCAAAAACAAGCAAATAAAACAGATATTGGAGGAGCCCTTACTGACTGCTATCAAGGCCATCATTTGGGTCTTTCATGTTAATCCTCTGATGGAGAGGCACAGATCTGCAAGAGGCTTGAAGAAGGCCAAAAAGGCCTGACTAATTTCCCCCTGAGCCCCAAGTTCTACCGGCAGGAAGAAGAAAGACCCCAGGGGAGAGAGTGTGGCACCCTCCACAACTCCAGTCTGGCTGCCCACCATCTCATTCCAGGGCAATGGCGGCAGGTACCTTTCCTGGCCCCAGAGACACATTTTTAAGAAGTTTTCTCAAAACTACCTTCCACAGGATGTTCATACTACACAAAAACTATGCAGAATTGATATCTCCCTTTGCAGCAGAGGAAGAGACTTCACTCTTAAAAAACCAGCCCAAGCCGGGGAGCAAATCTGGTACAGACTGAGTGAGATCTCTTAACGAGAGAACAGCAAGCACAACAAGGTCCTCCCAGGGGTGCTTGTTTGCAACGCGGTTACAATACCACACACATGCATGGGTAGCTTTGATTCAAATTCTGAATATAAAAGAAAGCTTTAGAAATCCAGGAGCAAATATGGGAGTTTTTATTCCTTTCCTTTAAAATAAAAAGGTTTCTTACAGATACAAAAAAATCATCAAATCAAATTTTCCCTAAGTTCCAGGGCTTAGTAGTCAACGCCTTACCGGTTTTTAAAGGAATATATGGCCCAAATACAGTACCCTAAAACTTACCTTTGAAGCATGTAATATCTCATCTCCTTAATTTCCTCTGCAGAACCCTCCATATCAAGATGGCAAAGGAATGGAAGATTTTTTTCTTCAGGTTTCAGCCTTGTAAACACAAGCTGCAGTCCGTCCTCCTGTTGCAGGTGCTTAAAACCCAGGAGGACAAGAGAAACTGTGCCTTCTGCCTACTTCTTGGCCCTGCTTCAGTCAGACGGGAGTATTCCTGATGGCCTCAAACTACAGTCATTTTGTCCCCAATTTCTGTATTTCCCCACCTTTCCTCCTTTTTGTATTTTCTCCCTCAACCTGGTTCACACAAAGAACTGGTTGATTTCCCAAGGGGACTAAGAGGAGAGGGGGAGGAACATAAAAGCTTGTGTAACTAGAAGACAGATCTTAGCTCTGCACTAACCGCAGCAGACATGTTTCAACAACGGTCACTTTCTTCTGACAGTCACCAGAGAAAAGCTCCACAGCCTCTCCTGGCTGCCAGCAGCATATGACAAGGAGGGCCCCAGGCAAAAAGAAGACAACATTTATAAGGAAAACTAAGTCAAGAGAATAATGGGGTCATGAAATCCAGAGGGAGGAGGACAGCACACAGTCTAAGTAGGTAATTTCTTAGATCCAATCAAAACAAATAATACTGATTATCAGCCTGCAAGAAGGGGGAAAGCAGGTCAGGCAGCAAAGAAAGCAAGTAGAAAGGACAGGACATGCCACTACGAAGGAAATTTGAATAAAGTGGGAGCCACAGTTCTAACTTTCAGGCCAAAGTAGTGATACATGTTACTTTAAAAAAAAAAAACCTTTTTTAAAGTAACAAAATCTGAGATTTTATTCATGCATACTTGAAAGTAAGAATGGAGCTCGGACAAATGGGACATAGAGAAGATGTGCACAAAATCCTTGAAAGGAAAGGGGCCCAGAGAAATATCTTAGACACAGAGGTCTAACCCAAATTAAGTAGGGAAGGAAAAAACCCTGCCTAGAAAGGCTACTGGGAAATGTATATTGCTATAAAAGCAAATGTGCCAGAGATGGATCCCTTAAATTAAATAAACCGTGGCTGAATGTTCTATAATAACAAAGTCCTACTTCAGCTTCTAATAAAACTGACCTGAATGCTATATATTCAGGTTTGTAATGGGAGAGACTCCAACAGCTAGAATCTATAGAATCACAACTTCCTATGTTAGACCCTCGGGAAAAATATAATTCACCCAAGTCACGTGGTAACAGGATTCATGCACCACAGAAAAATTCTTTCCCATCAAAATGCTGGATAGAAATAGTTAATCATCTGATGCCAATTATGCTAAGAATCTATTAATCTTCCAGAAAAACCCTCTAAAACAGAAGTGTACAAATAACCTGGAGCAGACATAGAAGGTAAATGATCAAACAGAAAAGAGATGATTAAGGCAAACAAACCCTAATCCTTGGGACACTCAGATGACCCAACCGGAAAAGACAATCAGGCCACTCAACATGACCACCAGTCGTAAGAGAAAATTTGCGTCCCGGGTCGCCTTCTGGTCTGCAGCACTTCGCATCATTCCTGACACGCTATGCCAGTGTCCGATAGAGTTAGTCAAGTTTACTCTTTCCTTTGAAAAGCCAAGCTGATGCAGAGGGCCCTCCTATCTTTAGGACTCTTCAGAATAATGTGTCTCAAAAATATAGCACACGGAGATCTTTGTTCAGAACAATTACAGTGACCACAGATGCAGAAGCAGTTTGATTTTAGACACATCTAAGTGTCTCCAGATGTAAGCAGTTCCCAAAAGAGAATCACACTCTGCCTGTTATATAAGGTCAACATCCAAAAACTATATAAAGCCCAGAGTATAGAGTAAAGCAGGCTACTTGGCATTCAATTATATCAGAAAAATACACTAAAAAGGTACACTGAATAATCGAGTTTGTGCTCCCTTTCGCCAGAGGCATCTTTCTAAAAACAACCAAACACTAATACAGGACACCCAGATCCAAAAACAAAGCTTGAATTTCTCATCTTCTATGAATGCTGCTCACAATCCTTCTGTAATATTAGAGCACAAGAAATAAAAAAGCCACATTCATTCCTCCCAATTCAAAGCATCCCCATTTTCACCTACGAACAGAGAGTGTCCAAAGTAGACACATACCTGGCACAACATCCAACTAGAAGCCCACAGTGATCCCAGCATTGTAACATGCCAAGCACCAAGGATGACGTAGCGGTTTATCCAGCAGACAGTGATGCATGAGCTGGCGTGATTGCAATGCAGTCTGAGTTACACTGCAGCACACACTGCGAGAGGCTGTTTTACACTGGGCTGTTCCAGGCAGAGAAAGCTTGGATCAAGGATAGTCGTCTTTTGCAAATCAACTCACCAGATATAAAAAGGTTTAGTTGTGGACTCTAAATCCTGTGCTTCTGATCTCTATGCCTGTCCTTGCAGCAATGCCACAGTGCCTTGAAAACTATGGCTTTAGAGCCAAGTTTTGAGATCAGGTAGTGTTAAGTCTTCCGACTCATTTTCGAAAACTGTTTTGTCTATTCTAGGTCTTTTGGGCTCTCATGTAAATTTTAGGATCAGCATGTCAAACTCTAGAAAGGAAGGAAAAAAAAAAAAAAGCCTGCTGGAATTTTGATATAGACTGTGAGTTTACAGATCAATTTAGGGAAAATTCCCATCTTGACAATACTGAGTTTACCAATCCCTGAACATGGACTGTCTCTCCATTTATTTAGGTTCTTAGTTTCTCTCAGCAATGTTTTATTATTTTTATACTCAATTCTTATACTTCTTTTGTTAAATGTATTCCTAAGTATTTTATTCCTTTTGATGCCATTGTGAATGAAATTATTTTAATTTCATATTTGCTTATTGTTAGCTAGTATATACAAATATGATTTTTGTATATGGGTCATATAGCTTGTGATCTTGCTAAACTCACTTTGAAATTTTTTTAACCTTATTGAAATATAATTCACATAGCATATATTTCAGCCATTTAAAGTACATATTTCAATGGTTTTTAATATGTTCACAATTATGAACCACCATCACAATCTATTTTAGAACATTTTCATTACCCCAAAAAGAAACCTCCTAGCCAACAGCAGTCACTATTTCCCCGTAACCGCTCCCTGTTCTAGGCTACGACTGATCTACTTTGTTCTATATAGATTCTTGTTATTTTACATAAACTTAATGATAAAATACATGGTCTATTGTAATTGGCTCCTTTCACTTAGTGTAATGCAAGTATTCATACTTAATTTCTTTTTAAGGGTAATTAATTTTCCATTGTATGGATATACTACGATTTGTTTATCCATTCATCAGTTGCTGGATATTGGAATGCTTCCATTTTGTGATGATTATGAATAATGATGCTGTGGACATTTGTGCACAAATTCTTATGTCAACATGTGCTTTCATTTCTCACAGGTATGTAACTAGGAGTGGAATTGCAGGATCATATGGTAAATACTTAGTTTTATAAGAAATTGCCAGGGACACCTGGCTGGCTCAGTCAGTGGTAGAGCATGTGACTCTTGATTTCAAGGGTTGTAAGTTCAAGCTCCATGCTGGGTGTCTTTAAACAATTTTTTTTTTTTTTTCAAATTATTTTCCAGAGTAGTTGTATCATTTACATTCCTACCAACTATGTACAAGTGATCCCATTTCTCCATATTCTTGCAAACATTTGGTGTCACCAACTAGTTTTTATTTTAGGCAACCTGATAGGTGTGTTTATCTCATTGTTTTAATTTGCACTTTCCTATAGCTAATGATGTCAAACATCTTTTCATGTTCTTATTTGCCATCTGTATATCCTCTTTGATGACATTTGCCTCCTTGTAATCGCTCTTCTTACTGAGAATTTTATTTATTGATTCACTGTTGTCATACTTTAAAAAAATTCTTTAAACAGGTTTTCCTTTGATTCTCTGAATGCATTTACGATAGCTGCTTTGAAGATTTTGTCTGCAAAATCCAGCATCTAGGGACACCTGGAGACTTTTTCTACTGACTTTTCTTCCTAAATATTGGTCACATTTTCGTCTTTCTTTTCATGTCTCATGATTTTGTTGAAGCCTCAACACATTAAATAATGTATTGTAACAAGTCTAGATTCTGCTTTCTTTTACCTATGAAAGTTGTTTTGTTACTATTATTTCCTTTCTACATCCCTTCCTTCCTCGGCTTAATAACTTGCCAGGGCAAAATCTGTGAAATCTGTCTACCCCTAAGTATGCAGCCACTGAGGTCTCTCAGCTTATTTTCTTTATATTGCTTGTTCTTACGTTGAAAACTGCCTTCACTATCTCCCAGTGATTAGGCAGGGGTTATGTTTAAACACCTGAAGCCATTAAGACTTCTGTACTCTGTTCATGTGTCTGTGTGTAGGGTAGGGTAGCACATTCAAAGTTCAGGACATTTTCAAGATGCTCTGGCTTTTACTTCCTACTGGGTGTTATCATGTCTACTCTGTGCATGCACACAACCTCAACCAGCAGTATGCTTGCTCCAACTACAAAACACCTCAGTCTAGTAGAGCCACTGGTCTGTTGGACATAGCCAAGGCCAAGATAATCGTTTCCACTGACAACAGCAGTGGTCATGGGCATCATTCACCCAAAGTGAGTAAGCTCCCTTCAACCGCAGCATCAAAACTGGCAGTCCACCACTGGCAAAATCTCTACACTAACCAAACTCGGGGAAGGGAATGGGAACAGGCCTAGGCAAGACCACCACCAACGCCTCCTGTTCTTACTGAATTTCAGCAGTTTTTCAAACAACCCTTTCTCAGATTGTTGTATGCCTTTTGGTTGATCTCAAGGGTGCTGAAATGGTTTTGTCAAGCCTTACAGCTGCTTTTTGAGTTAAGGATTTATTGATCCTTACTCAGCTATAACTGGAAGTCCTGCCTGTTTTAATTTTTGAGATATAACTTCATACAATAAGGAGCAAAAATCTTAAGTACACACTCAATTAATTTTACATATGTATATGCCTACATAACCAAACACTCCATTAAGATACAGAATATTGGGGCACCTGGGTGGCTCAGTGGGTTAAAGCCTCTGCCTTTGGCTCAGGTCATGATCCTGGGATCGAGCCCCACATCGGGCTCTCTGCTCGGCGGGGAGCCTGCTTCCCCCTCTTTCTCTGCCTGCCTCTCTGCCTACTTGTGATCTCTGTCTGTCAAATAAATTAATAAAATCTTAAAAAAAAAAAAAGATACAGATTATTTTCGGAGTCTCAGATGGCTCCCTTTCCAGTCAACATCCTCCCCAGTGTAAACACTATTCTGAATTCTTACCACTACAAATCAGTTTTGCCTGTTCTTGAACTACACATACATAGGGTCAATCTGAATGTATTTCATCAATACGGAGTCTATGAAATTCATCCTTGTGACAGACCAGTAGCTTGCTCATTTTCATTGCTATGTAGTATTCCATTGTGTGGCTATCCCATAATTTATCTATTCTACTACTGATGGACATTTGAGTTTTTTATGAATCTTGACCATATTCATCCTTGTACTTGGTTTTTGGTGGACAAATGCATTCATTTCTTTTGGGTAAATACTTAGGAGTGAACTTGCTTGTTGATAGAGTATGTGTATCTTTAAGTTTAAAAGATATTTTAGCTTTAAAACTTTTAACTTTAAAAGATGTTGATAGAGTATGTGTATGTTTATCTTTAAAAGATACTGCCAGGAGCCCCTGGCTCAGTGGGTTAAAGCTTCTGCCTTTGGCTCAGGTCATGATCCCATGGTCCTGGAATCGAGCCCGCATCAGGCTCTCTGCTTAGCAGGGAGCCTGCTTCCTCCTCTCTCTCTGCCTGCCTCTCTGCCAACTTGTGATCTCTGTCAAATAAATAAATAAAATCTTTTTTAAAAATTTAAAAATAAATAAATAATAAAAATAAAAGATACTACCCAAATAGCTTCCTACTTTTTTTTAAGATTTTATTTATTTGAGAGAGAGTGAGAAAGAGAGCACGAGACCAGGTGGGAGAAGCAGACTTACTGATGAACAGGGAGCCAGATGTGGGACTTGATCCCAGGACTCTGGTATGATTACTCAAGCCAAAGCCAGATGCTTAACCGACTGAGCCATCCAGGCACCCCACCCCCAACAGTTATCTAAAGTAGTTGCACCAAATTACATTCCCACCAGCAATGGAGGAATTCCATGTCAGTCTTTCAATATTAACCTTTTTTTTTTTTTTAAGATTTATTTATTTATTTGTCAGAGAGAGAGAGCGAGAGAGAGAGAGAGAGAGAGAGCACAGGCAGACAGAATGGCAGGCCGAGGGAGAAGCAGGCTCCCTGTTGAGCAAGGAGCCCGATGTGGAACTCGATCCCAGGACGCTGGGATCACGACCTGAGCTGAAGGCAGCCGCTCAACCAACTGAGCCACCCAGGTGTCCCAATATTAACCTTTTTAATTGGGGTGGCACTTAATCCATTGGAATCTTAATTCACAAATCGCTGATGATCAATGATATTGAATACTGTTAACAAGCTTACTTGCCATTTGGATATCTTCTTTTGTAAAATTCAAGTCTTTTCCTCATATTTCTATTGGGCTGAAATGTCTTTATAAGACATGGAAATATCAAGGAAATCATCAACAGGATAAAAAAGCAACCTACTGAATGGAAGATGATATTTGCAAATGACGTATCTGATGAGGGTAATTACAGCAAAAGCATACAAAGAACTTGTACAACTCAACACCAAAAAACCCCAAATGATCCAATTAAAAAGTGGACAGAGAACGTGAATAGAAATTTTCCCAAAGAAGACATCCAGGTGGCCAACAGACACATGAGAAGATCATCAACATCAGTAATCATGAGGGAAATGCAAATCTCAAAACAATGAGATTATCACCTCACATCTGTCAGAATGACTTTTTTTTTTTTAAGATTTTATTTATTTGATAGAGAGAGAGAGAGCGCGCGCGTGAGCGTATGCACCCAAGCAGGGGGAGCGGCAGGTAGAAGAAGAAGCAGGCTCCCTGCTGAGCAGACAGCCTGATGCAGGGCTCAACCCTCAGGACCCTGGGATCATGACCTGGGCTGAAGGCCGACACTTAACTAACTGAACGCATCCAGGCACCCCTACAATGCCTCTTATTAAAAAACAAGAAATAACAAGTATTGACAAGGGTGCAGAGAAAAGGGAGCCTTGTGCACTGATGGGAGGAATGGAAAATGGAAAAACAGTATGGAGGCTCCTCAAAAAATTAAAAATAGATTGAAAAATTTAAAATAAATTAAAAATAGAACTACCATACCACCCAGTAATTCTACCGCTGGGTATCTACCCAACGAAAAAAAAACACTAATTTGAAAAGATATATGCACTCCTATGTTTACTGCAGTGCTATTTACAGTAAGATAAGGAAACAAGTATCCATCAACAGCAGAATGCATAAAGAAGATGCGATATACATCGACAATGGAATATTACTCAGCCATAAAAAAGGACGAAATCATGCCAATTGCAATGACATGCATGGACCTAGAAGGCATTATGGTAAGTGAAATAAGTCAGACAGAAAAAGACAAATACCTTATGATTTCTCTTATATGTGGAATCTAAGAAACAAAACAAATAAAACAGAACAAACTCATAAATGCAGAAAACAAACTGGTGGTAGCCAGAGGGGAGGAGATTGGTGGGAAGGGCAAAATAAGTGCAAGGAGATTAAGAGGTACAAACTTACTGTTATAAAATAAATAAATCATAGGGATGCACACGGAATAGAGTCAATAATCTGTAATTACTTTGTATGATAGATGGTAACTAGACTTATGGTGGTGTTCATTTCATAATATATATAAACACTGAATCACTATGTTGTACATCTAAAACTAATGTAATATTGTACATCAACTATAGTTCCATTAAAAAGAAGAGATTAAAATACCTTTTTCTTATTGATTTACAAGATTCTAGAAGCAAGATATTTTATTCTAGTTTTACCAACTGACAAACAAGGGGGGAAAAAAGTCCAAGATACTGAGGAAAAACACTGGAAAACTAAATGACATATACAGAGTTCTATAACAACCACAAAATACACATACATGGCAAGTGCTATAAAACTTTATCAAAACTGACCATATGCTAGGAATGCCTGGCTGGCTCAGTCGGGAGAGCATGTGACTCTTGATCTCAGGGTTGTGAATTCAAGCCCCATGTTGGCATAGAGCTTATATAAAAATGAATATAAATAAATATAACAGAAACTGATTAAGAAAAAATTTGACCATATGTGAGTCCATAAACTATCAATAAACTTCAAAGATTTGAAATCACCTAGAGTATATCCTCTGAATACAATGGATTAAACTAAAAATCAATGACAAAGATATTAAAATAGGTCCAAGTGGTTTTACTATTATAGCCAGTGTCTTGAAATTAAGGACTCCATTTCGAGATAATTTTGGGTCCCAAAAAAAAAAAAGAAATCACAATGAAGTTGAGCAAAATAGGTGGAGGCGGTCAAAAGGTACAAAGTTCCAATTATAAGATAAATAAGTCCTAGGGATATGATGTACAGGATGGTTACCATGGTTAACAAATAGTGTATTACTGTATATTTGAAAGCTGCTAAGAGAGTAGATGTTAAATTTCCATCACAAGAAGAAAGAAAAAAATTCTAACTACGTGTGGTGATGGATTTTTTTTTTTTAAAGATTTTATTTATTTATTTGACAGACAGAGATCACAAGTAGGCAGAGAGGCAGCCAGAGAGAGAAAGGAGGAAGCAGGCTCCCTGCTGAGCAGAGAGCCCGATGCAGGGCTTGATCCCAAGACCCTGAGATCATGACCTGAGCCGAAGGCAGAGGCTTTAACCCACTGAGCCAACCAGGCGCCCCGGTGATGGATCTTAACTAAACTTATTTTGGTAATTATTTCATTATATAAGTATATAAATTTTACATATGTATATAAATATATATAATATATAAATATAAAATCTTTATGCTGTATACCTAAAACCAATACAATGTTATATGTCAATCATATCTCAAAAAATTAAAAAGTAATCACAATGAAAATAAGAAAATATCGGGACTCCTGGGTGGCTCAGTTGGTTAAGCGGCTGCCTTCGGCTCAGGTCATGATCCCAGCATCGTGGGATCGAGTCCCACATTGGGCTCCTTGCTCAGCAGGGAGCCTGCTTCTCCCTCTACCTCTGCCTACTCTCTGTCTGCCTGTTCTCGCTCTCTTTCTCTCTCTCTGACATTAAGTAAATACTTTTTTAAAAAACAAAAATATCTTAAACTGAATGATAATAAAGATATGTCACATCAAAACTTGGGGGATATAGGGCTCCTGGGTGGCTCAATTGGTTAAGTAATTGCCTTCAGCTCAGGTCATGATCCTGGAGTTCCAGGATGAGTCCTGGGTACAGGCTTCGGGCTCAGCGGGGAGTCTACTTCTCCCTCTGACCCTCCCCCATCTCATGCTCTCTCTCTCTTAAATAAATAAATAAAATCTTTTTAAAAAAAAACTTAGGGGATATAATAAGATGAACTGATGAATGGATACAGAGATACAGAAATGGATAAATAACAAACCAAGTATAGAAAATGTTAATGGTAGAATCTAGGCGATGAGTAAAATCTAGGCGTTCTCTGTAAAATGCTCTCAACTATGTTATATGCTTAAAATTGTTCATAATAAAATGTTGAAAAAAGACGTGAGATATAGCTAAAGATGAGCTTCGAGGAAATTTGTAATCATTAGTACATAGCTTAGAAAAGAAAGGGCTGATAATCACCTTTGTCAAAAGACTAGAAAAAAAACAAATTAAACCTGAAGAAAGTATAAAGAAGAGAATAAAGAGGATAGCAGATATCTGTGAAAGAGAAAACAAATGTACAATTAAAAAAAAAAGAAAGTTGGTTCTTTGAAAAGGCCAATTAAATTAATAAACTTCTATTAAGACTTACTAAGAATACGGGAAAATGCAGAGCACCTGGGTGTGTCAGTCAGTTAAGCACCTGCCTTCTGCTCAGGTCAAGATCCCAGGGTACTCGGATAGAGCCCATGTCAGGCTGCTTCTCCCTTTCCCTCTGTGGACCACCCCCACCACCCCGCTTGTACTCTCTCACTCTCAAATAAATAAATAAAATCTTAAAAAAAAAAAAAAGAGTAAGAAAATGCTAGCTCAGTATCAGGAATGATGAAGAGGGAACTCACTACAAAGTTTATGCCAATAAATTTGAAAATTTAGATTCAATTGATAAATCCTATCAAAAATCATTTTCTGTTCCACCCGGAAGAAACAGAAATCTGAATTATCTTAATCTACTAAAAAGATGGACTATATATACATGATTTAAAATACTATTACCGGACGCCTGAGTGGCTCAGTGGGTTAAGCCTCTGCCTTGGGTTAAGTGGGTTAAGCCTCTGTCATGGTCTCAGGGTCCTGGGGTGAAGCCCCACATTGGGCTCTCTGTTCAGCAGGGAGCCTGCTTCCCCCTCTCTCTGTGCCTGCTTCTCTGCCTACTTGCGATCTCTCTCTCTCTCTGTCAAATAAATGAATAAAATTTAAAAAAATAATAATAAAATAAAAATAAAATACTATTACCTTTGTGACTGCCCCTGGCCAATCTTACTATCTCTCCCTCGTGTTCAACAAATACCTATTAAGTGCCTACTATATGCTATAGAAAGTGCTGGGTATACAACTCCAAACAAAATGCATATGATCTCTGCCTTCATTTTAGTTACAGTGTGATAGAGACAAGCAATCAAATAAATATGCCAATGAAAATATTACAAATTGTGATAAGTTCTTTGAAAGAAGAACAGAAAGAGTATGAATAATAAAAGCAGTCCTCTCTGAGGAAGTGATATTTAATATGAAGCTTTAAAAAAAAGGGGGGTGGTCTCAAGTAATCACTGGAAGAGTAAAAGAGAATCCAGGCAGAAAAACAAGCATGTGTGGCCCTCAGACAGGAAAGACTGGCACACCAGAGGAACTGAAAGACCAGTATGGGTGAAGAACTGTCGTTATAATGAAGCTGACAAGTCAGTCACATCATTCAGGGCCCCAGGAAGTCAAGCTAAGAATTCTAGTATCTTCTGCTGAGTGCAACAATGGGAAATCAGGAAGCAGAGAATCCAGCTAAGCAAGCATTCTAGAAGTCCAAACAAGAGTTGACCGGCTAAGGCTTAAACTAAGGTGATGGCAAGTGAATGTAATGAAGTAAATATTGGAGACAGAATCAACAGAACTGAAGGGCAATTCTCCAGGTTTCTGACTTAAGTAGAGTGACCAGAGGCAATATTTATAAGTCAGATGGGAAAGATTACAGAAGGATCATATTTATTGAGGATGGGAGAAATCAAGAATTCAGGTCTAAGGGGTGCCTGGCTGGCTTAGCCAATACAGCACACAACTTTTGATCTCGGGGTCGTTGAGTTCAAACCCCACACTGCGCATATAGCTTACTTTGAAAGAAAAAGTTCGGGTCAATTCACATTCTAGTAAAGACTTCACATAAACAGTTGAACGTATGGGATGGATATCATAAATAATGGGAGTCACTGGCATATATACAATAGCAAAGGGAAGAGATTGTATAGGAAGAAAATGTATACCAAGTGAAAGGAAAAGAAGGTCCAAGACCAAGCAGGACTAACTGTTGGAAGTAACATGAAAAAGGAAGAGCCCTGGATGCCTGGGTGGCTCAGTCCGTTACGCATCTGCTTTTGGATCAGGTCATGATTCTAGAGTCCTGGGATTAAGTCCCAACTGGGCTCCTTGCTCAGTGGGGAGACTGCTTCTCTCTCTGCCTACTGCTCCCCTGCTTGTGCTATCCCTCTCTCCCACTCTGCCAAATAAATAAATAAAATCTTAAAAAAGAAAAAAGAAAGAAAGAAAAAGGAAGAGCTTGCAAAGGAGATTAGAGAGAGTACCGGGAAACAAAGGAGGAAAGACAAAAAAGCATGGTCTTCAGCAGACAATAGAAGGAGTGTGTTTCAAGGAAAAAGTAATCACCTGTATAGAGCTATTGAGAGGCCTGAAAGGATGAGAACTGAGAAGCACCCACTGAATTTAGCAATATTAATAATGGTCACCAATGATTTTTAGTGTGAGCTGTTTCAGGAGCAGAGTACAGACTAGTGCAGCTTGAAGAAGGAATGGGAGACAAGGAAGTTCCTAGAACTCTTCCAAAAATGTTGGCCACGACATGGGGCAATTACAGCAGTGGTCCAAAGGGAGTGTGGCTATCAAAGAAGGATTTTATAAAGACGGGAGTCAGAGAATGGCTGAATGCAAATGGGAATGATTTGGTAGAAAAAAAGATACTTAAAATGTAAAGAAGAAGAGAATGACCAAAGGAGGGAGGATCTTGAGAAGTCCTTGTAACAAGAAGAAAACATGAGAATATGAGTGAATATACAAGTAAATTTGAAATTAGGTGTTGGAAGGAAGAATTTCTGGTGTGACAGAAAGTTAGAAAATAGGACACAAAGTTACAAATTCAAAGTATGTCTAGAAGGGACAGGGGCTAACTTAAGGGAGACTTATGGTTTGAGGACAATGGAGAAAGAATGCTATTGTTGCTGTGAAAAATGAAAGGCCGAATAACCAAAAGAGAAAAACAAAATAGCAGAAGGAGTAAGGAAAATTTCACAGCATAGACTGCATTCAAGAAGGATCCTTAAAAGCGATGACATGAAAGGATGAATGGAATTTCAACAGTCAGGGCAAGGGCATTCCAATAAGAAAACATAGCAGGGGAAGACGAGAGAGAAATCCTACGATGCTCTCAAGTAACTGCTTTATTTTCTTCTTTGCCATCAACTTCATTAAAGGGTACACACACTGTTGACATTACTATTCCTTCACCATTTATTCCCGACTTAATCTCTTGCCATCTACTAAAGCTGTTCACCCCATGATCCTCTTGTGTACTAACTCCAGGGCTTTTGCTCAGTTTTTTATCTCTTAAAGCTTTTGCAACATTGTAGGTTACATCTTCCACCTAAAAATGATCTTTTCCTTGGTTTTCCTGGATGTTCCTTCCAGCTTACAGATCATTTCCTGCCTTCTTTTTCCCGTTTCCTTCCATCTCAAACCAGACATTTCCATAAGACACATTTCCCTTCTACCTATAAACTCTCCCTCACAGTGATCGAATCTACCTGCACAACTTTAATTTCAATGCTACAAACATTTACTAAGCATACTCTATATGCCAGGCACTGTTCTAAACTCTGAGAAAGTGGTTCTCAGCTCTGGTTTCATATCAGATTCACCTGGAAAGTATTAGCATGTAGACTGTTGAGCTCTGTGACCAGAAACTGTCATTCATACAGTCTGGGACAGGTCTTTTTAAAGCTCCACAGAGGACTCTGTTGCACAGCCAAATCTAAATACTGTTTTCCATTTTATATATGTCTGCAGTGTGATAGGCAAGATGCTTAATGATCTCATCTTTTTCTTACCTGCCTCTTCTTCCGTAACACTCAACACACTGTCTGTTACATTCTGGTAATACTCAATGACCTACAATCGCCTGAACATGCTAGATATCTCAGTCTGGTAGCTTTGCACATGTTGCCAACCCTACCATCACTAGTGTTCCTGCTACATACATGTACTTACCTCTGTTGCTTGCCAGTTTTCTCTTCATTCCTTTGAAACCCAGTTCAAACAAATCTGAGACATTATTAACCCCTACAGATCTCAACAAGCCCACCAAAATAATTATGAAAACTCTTTGTATTGGAAATATTGTTAAGAACCTGGCACGATGTTTGGCTAGACACCAAAAAATACTACTGGTAAAAGACCAACTGAAGTAATGCTATGAGATGATCAGTTTACCATTCAGAAAGATTCCAATGGTCATGTGGAGCTTATTATACTGACAGGGGAAAGAGACTGGAGAAGAGCTAAAATACCATTGCCATAATCCAAATAATAAAAGAACAATGGCAGTAGCCATGGAAAGGGCATGGATTCAAGAACTACTGAACATGGATGGCTGAGTTGGTTAAGTGTCTGCCTTTGGCTCAGGTCATGATCCCAGGATCCTGGGACTGAGCCCCACAATGGGCTCCCTGCTCAGCAGGGAGCCTGCAACTCCTTCTTCCTCTTTCCCCTTATCCCCGCTCAGTCTTTCTCTTTAATAAATAAATAAAATCTTTAAAAAATTTATTAGGGTATAGCATCAATAAACATACCTAATTAGGTGTGAGGTGGGGAGGAGAGAGGACTCTCACATAACACCCATATTTCTGGCTGGGGAGACCAGAGGAAAGGCAGGGTTGTTAATTAAGGTAGATCAAAAGAGAGGATGTAGCCCAAGAGAAGAAGGCTACAGCCAGAAGTTTTGCAGGAAATCAACAATTCAGAGGCATGTGAAAAAAGCCAAGCCTATTCAAGAACCCGAGAAGGAAGGGTCAGAAAGGTGAATTGGGAGAGAGTGTTAATAAAACATAAGAAGTAGTTGGAAGAATGAGTGAAAAGTCAACACTGTCAAATTCTGCCCATGAGGAGGTCACCAGTGAGTTTTCTAAGTGTGGTTTCAGAGAAGTGGTAGGAGCAGAAGCCAACGGCAATAGAGTAAGAAGCTAATGGAACTACCAGGTGACAGTAGCAGACTGAGCACTGGTCTACTGTTCTCTGTCAAAAGCACACAAAAATGACGATAAAATAACAAAAGAAGCATAAAGACATAAGAACAAAGAAAATGAAAGAGGAGTCCCCAACAGATATTTTCTGTCAAAAAATTGCAGAAAACAGAAAGTGGATGGTTAAGAAGTAACCACCTCAGAGACCAAAGAGCCTACTATAGGAAAAGCCACTTAGAAACAAGGATGATTCCACTGCAGCACACTGGAAAAGCTCAGGAATTAGAATCTTCCAGTAGATCTCTCTTAGCAAGGGTGGAGACAGAGCTGAAAACCAAATAAAATCTGTAGCTTGCTTTAAAGTATTGTACCAATGTTAATTACTTAATTTTAATAAATATAGGGTTGCTAGATAAAATACAGGATGCCCACTTAAATTTTGCATTTCAGGCAAACACAATTTTTTACGAAAGCATGTCTAATGCAGTATTTGCAGCAGTGTTTTTTTTAATACATCGTTTATCTGAAATTCAAAATTAACTAGGCATCATGTATTTTTATTTGCTACATCTGACAACTCTAGATAAATGTACTATGATTATGGAAAATATAAATAGTAGTGGAAGGTGAGTGAATGATACACAGAAACTCTGCTAAGTCTTTGTAACTTTTCTGTAAATCTAAAATTATTTCAAAATGAAAAGCTGAAAAAAAAATGAAGCTTACAAAAGACTTTTAATGATGTGAGAAAGTGCTGTTCTACGAAAAAAGCAAAAAACAGGACTGTGTATTCATTATGATATCCATGTATGTGTTTTTTAATGAAATTTATCTTTATGGGGTAAAAATCACCAAAAGAAACATCAAATATTAATAGCAATTATCACTGGACAATCATATTCTGGATTGTTTGTATTTCTACATGCTCTTTGGATATCCAACTTTTCTATTAGTATATATCTAACAATTTTAAAATTTTAAAGTAGTAAATGCAAACTTTACTTGTAAATTTATGTTCACAGAAGAAAGGAGGGGGGAAATGTGTAGATTACACTAGAAGAATAAAAATAATAAACACTGTCAAGTGGCCATCCTGAGCCCTACTTACCGTATTCATAATTTCATTTCTACAATTAGCTACATTTACAGAACAAACTCTGGGAAATTATAATACGTACACAGACAGCTCCTGTTTTCTGAATGGAAAGAGTGGGTGGGAAACAGAGCAAACTATTGCCTTCAGAAAAAGAGTAGCAAGTTGCTGATCTCATAATGACCTTCTCTGTCTACTCACTTCTGAGGCACCATGGCAACTGGGAACCTCAGAATATCAAGGAAGGAGCATTGAGAGTAAAGGGGTTGGAAAGCTGCTAGGGGAAGGGAGAAAGCTCAGGGAAGCTGAATGAGAAATGTGAGGAAAGCCAAACCATTAGAACACTCAACAGGCCCAACTACAAGCAAAGCTATAATATAAACTCAAAACTATAACCAAAGGCCTGGAGATAGATGAGCCAAAGATAGGAAGGAAAAATAAAATTTCCTACCTTCTCAATAATGGTTATTCTTAACATCTAAATTATAACATTGACACTATATGTGTACTATAATTAAAGCCTTCCAAATTTCAAATTTCAAAACTGAATCTCTAAGTTTTAAATGCTAAAAAAGACTTAAAAAGGTTTTTCCCGTCAAAAAATTTTACCTCACGAGAGCACTTCTTCACAATAAATAATATCATATTACATAGTATGGTACATTTTACTTTTCCAAAAGCTTCTGCAGATATTATTTAACTTCACCTCTATTATTGGATTTAAACAGAATCACTTCAAACTCAGGAGTTTAAAGTGAGAGACTAAAAAGGAAAGAGAATTTCTTGCCATGTTAAATAAAAACATACACAGCTAAAACTTTTTTAGTTTTATCTTTCATATTTATCTTTTAGTTTTGTCTTTCATAGCTTTTGATCACACTGTATTTTATAATGTCCATTTTAATTTTGATTATAAAATTCACTAAAACATCATTTGTGCAACACTACATTGCTTTGCTACAAGTGCTATAACTGTAAAAAATGTAAATGGTAAATTATCCTTTACTTTTCCTTCCATTTCTCTCTATACCACCAAACTCTTACCAGTAGCTCTATACTTTCATGATTTCCTTTTAAACAAATGGCTAGGCACTGTCACAAAAAAAAAGACGGGGCATGGTAGTACAATATTGGGAAATTTAA
Organism: Lontra canadensis; assembly: GCF_010015895.1. Taxonomy (NCBI): domain Eukaryota; kingdom Metazoa; phylum Chordata; class Mammalia; order Carnivora; family Mustelidae; genus Lontra; species Lontra canadensis. The sequence continues at coordinate 3,379,659 of NW_022631131.1, read as the reverse complement.
GAGAATACACCCTTCTGGTCTTAGATTGGATACTGTTTGGATAAACCAGCATTTTGGAGTCAACTGCAGAAACTGGAATATGGTGTATATAGTAAAGGAGATGAAAATTTATTGAAATAGAAAATTGGGAATTACTGACCCAAAAAAAGCACAGATTATAAAACAGTGTATACAGGGTGATCCCATTTCAGTAGAAAGAGATGCATATTTTTATTATATGCATATATATATTATAAGCATCTATATATGCATAGAAAAGGATCCAGAAGACTATACAATGGTATTAGCAGGAGTAATTTCTGGGTGGGGGATATACAAGGCTTTATTTTTGCCTTCTTGTGTTTTGTTTCTAGGGTTTTTTTTACTGCTTTTTTTTTTTTTTAAATAAAGATGTTATTTATTTATTTGGCAGAGAGATCACAAGTAGGCAGAGAGGCAGGCAGAGAGGGAGGGGGGTAAGCAGGTTCCCTGTTGAGCAGAGAGCCCAATGCGGGGCTTGATCCCAGGACCCTGAGATCACAACCTGAGCCGAAGGCAGAGGCTCAACCGACTGAGCCACCCAGGTGCCCCTTTTTACTGCTTCTTCAATTAAGCAGTATTTAGAAATATATTTTTTCTTTTTTTTAAAGATTTTATTTATTTATTTGACAGACAGAGATCACAAGTAGGCAGAGAGGCAGGCAGAGAAAGAGGGGGAAGCAGGCTCCCCGCCGAGCAGAGAGCCCGATGCGGGGCTCAATCCCAGTACCCTGAGATCATGACCTGAGCCAAAGGCAGAGACTTAACCCACTGAGCCACCCAGGCGCCCCTAGAAATATATTTTCTAATTTCAATATTTTCTGACTTCTATATCTTTAAGGATTTTATTTATTCATTTTATTATAGACAGAGAGAGAGAGAGCCTGCATGCAAGCAGAGGGAGGAGCAGAGGGAAAGGGAAGAGAGAGAATCCCAAGCAGACCCTGCACTGAGCATAGAGCTCAACAAGGGGCTTGATCTCACAACCCTGAAATCATGACCTCAGCTGAAACCAGGAGTCGGAGGCTTAACTGACTGAATTTCCCAGAGTTTGTTAGGCACCCCTAACTTCTCTTTTTAATAAGGTTAACATTTAATTAGAGGAAAACCACTCAAAGAGAACAAAAGTATATCTATTACACCCAGGGTTCCAGTTTAGCATCGTGACTGACAGTATGGGCTCTGACTGGATTCAATACCCAGTTAGCTGTGTGACCCTGGGCATATGATTTAACCTGTGTTTCAGTTCCCCATCCATAAACTGTGGGTAATGACAGTACATTATTCAGCTCATGAGGTTGTTGTAAAAATTAAGTAGGGTACTCCACATAAAGAACAGGAGGTGTCTAGCATACAGTAAAGCACTTGATGAACTTATCAATTATTATTATTATTATTCTAATTAGTCACTGAGAAAACAAGATTGCCATTTCTCACAGATAATGTGAAAAATAAGATAGGATGTAGCAGCAATACATCAGCTTTCTCTCTCACTATCCTTGTCCCCTAAATTTCTAAATTCCCTTCTTAATCCAACAGGAGCAAAAGCTGAAAGCCTCTCACAGATCCTCTCAGAATCTCACCTCCTTGCTACTTCCTCTGGATGAAGGTCCATACAGCTTTATAAGTTTTTAAACTCCAGTATAATTAAATGTACAGTGTTCTATTAGTTTTGGGTGTACAATACAGTGACTCAATAATTCTATTCATTATTCAGTGCTGATCACAGTAAGTATATTCTTTTTTTTTTTTTAAGTATATTCTTAATTTCCTTCACCTATTACACCCATCCCCCCACCCACCTCCCTCTGTGTTTTTTAAAAGTCTATGACCAGGGGATACCTGGGTGGTTCAGACAGTTAAACGTCTAACTCTTGATCTCAGCTCAGGTCTTGATCTCAGGGTCATGAGCTCAAGCCCTGCACTGGGCTCCACGCTGGGCATGAAGCCGACTTTAATAAAACAAAAGGTCTATGACCAGAAGTGTGGTAGCTAGGAGATGATCCGCAACTCAGTATATTATCTGTCTGTATTCCACGACTGGTATCATTGGACAAGCTTTTTTTTTTTTTTTTTAAGATCTTATTTATTTACTTCAGAGAGAGAGAGATCACAACTAAGCAGAGAGGCGGGCGGGGGTAGGGGGGAAGCAGGCTCCCTGCTGAGCAGAGAGCCCAATGCCGGGCTCGATCCCAGGACCCTGAGACCATGACCTGAGCTGAAGGCAGAGGCTTAACCCACTGAGCCACCCAGGCTCCTCACTGGACAAACTGTACAGGTCATTTCTAATTACAAAATAGCTTCAAAACTCTACTTAGAGTCTTCTGAAGAGTCAAAAACACTTCTTGGCAATCATATACCTGGATTCTAAATTTTCCAAGTTATTGATTAAGTACTTTTCTTTCTAGACCAGAAAGGAGATAGTAATGTAGCTCACCTTCAATAAGCCCTTCCTGAGTGAACTTAATCTCTGTCCTACCAAAGCAGCAACCACTGTCTTAAACCCAGCTATAGAGCATCAAATGATGACTTTATATAAGAAAATAACAACAATTACAGATTGTTCTCAAATGAAATCACCAAAAACACGCTTGCTAAGCATAAAATGTTGGCTGTTTGATACTTTGGGCATTTATTTTAAGAAGTTTAAGGGAAAATTGAAATGGAGTTTCAAATACTATAACATGAATTATAGGATAAAAAAGATTTAACGAAATCATACTACCTTAAGAGAAACCCAATTGTGGGGCTCACTTATTTCCAATTGGACTTCAACCAAGAATTCAGTATACTAGTTGACAAAACTGATACAATCTTTGTTTGGTTGACAGCATGATTGTGGGGTGATTTGGATTTACACTGCATTGTAAATATTCAGAACAATCTGACTTCAAGTAGCACCCCACAAGAAACAGATGTCATTATCCATGCATATCAAAATTAAGATGCCTACATTTAGTCTTCAACAGTCTTTCTTCTCAGGGCACCTGGGTGGCTCAGTCGTTAAGCATCTGCCTTTGGCTCAGGTCATGATCCCAGGGTCCTGGGATCAAGCCCCGCATCTGGCTCCCAGCTCGTTGGGAAGCCTGCTTCTCCCTCTCCCACTCCCCCTGCCTGTGTCCCCTCTCTCCCTGTGTCTCTCTCTGTCAAATAAATAAAATATTTTTTTAAAAATAGTCTTTCTTCTCAAATATTCAATTAAATAGTAATAATGAGGTTCAGAAATATATCAGCCTAGCTGATTGATCAATCCCTAGCTGACCCTATCCAAAAATAAAAAGCCAAAGCACAAGTGTCTACAATGAAGCTTACACATTCCCACCAAGCTATAACTACTTTTTTCTTTTTCTTGCTATAACTACTTTCTTAGGGTATTACTTTCAAAAGTTTGGGTCGTAAAGCTTGGACTGTTTGATTTTATTATCTCTACACCCAACACAGGGCTTGAACTCATGACCCCAAGCTCAAAACTGCATGCTCTACTGACTAAGCTAGGCAGGTGCCCCAGGGTCATAAAGCTTAGAAAGTGATTCTCCTTCAGTGATGCTCAAAATATGTAATACAAGTCATCTCCATCTCTATAACAGTCTATTTTCTAGTCCTGCCTATCCATCATGCCCATTAGACTTCTCAGTTAGCATAAAAAACCAAGACCTAAGCTTGAGAGGCCCACTCTCACCCTAACCTATGGCAGTCATGTTACTTGGTTTTCTTTTTTTTTAAAGATTTTATTTATTTATCAGATAGAGATCACAAGTAGGCAGAGAGGCAAGCAGAGGGGAGGGGGAAGCAGGCTCCCTGCTGAGCAGAGAGCCCAATGTGGGGCTCGATCCCAGGACCCTGGGATCATGACCTGAGCCAAAGACAGAGGCTTTAACCCACTGAGCCACCCAGGCACCCCATGTTACTTGGTTTTAGATGACCTCTAGTAAACACCTCTTAGGAATGCACCTGCCCCTTTAATCTACAAGGTCTGTAAAAGATTAGATTATTCATTTAGGAAGGTAATCCTGAACTCAACCAATCTCTAATTCTGGGTTCAAAGAGTGAAAAAGAATATCTGAACCAGTATCTTCATTTTCACAGATGTGGAAAATGAGTCCAAAGAGGTAATTTTTATGAATTATTTGTGGTCACATATCTAATTGGTGGCAGATGCAAGAATAGAGATCTCTCCAATATCAAGTAAATCTGACTCAATTTAAATTAACCCCAAGGATACCACATCCACAAATGACTTAGAAATGGATCAGTGGAAAACATGTGTTCTATTTTGGAACATTTGGTAGCTGAGAAGTAGGCGCAAACTCCTCCCCAGGCCAATGAACACACTTCAATCCACGTGCTCCTCCATGAGCTATGGGCATGAGTTTTGCAACAGTAGGGATGGCAAAAAAATTCTCAGGCACTAATACCACAGACCACACAGTCTTTTCAATAAGAAACATCGACTTTGAGAACAACTTGGCAACTACAAGCTGCCTTGCAAATCATTGGCTGAGTTTCCTATAATGGTGTTTATGTCACCACTGCCAAACACAATTTCCTAATCCAACGAATGGACAGTGTGTTTCACATGGTCTCAAACTGGACAAATTTCTCAAGCTGCTGTGTGGCTTTAAGGATTTAGATTTAACCCGGTCTTTCTCAACAGGGGCATTATGACATTTTGAGGACAATTCTTGGCTATGTGAGATTATCTAGTACACTGAAGAAGGTTTAGAATCATCGGTCCTCTGTCCTTTAAATGCAAGTGAACAGGAGTAGACCTCCCTCATCCGTGGTTCCTCACGTTCCAAGGTTTAATTTACCCACAGTCAACCGCTGTCCAGAAGCAGATGACCCTTCTCTTGACACGGCATGAGAAGGTCAACAGTAGCCTAAAGCTATGTGACAATGCCTACATCATTCGCCTTACTTCATCTCATCACCTAGGCATTTTGTCCTCTCACGTCCTCACACGAATGATGAGATTGGTGAGGTGAGAAGGGTGAAATTGGTATAATATGATTTTTGAGAGGGAGAAATTACATTCACATAACATTACAGCATATTGTTATAACTGTTCTATTTTACTGTTAGTTATTATTGTTAATCTTTTAACTGTGCCTAACTTACAAATTAAACTTTAACATAGGTATATACGTGTAGGGAAAAAACATAGTATATCTAGTGTTCAGAACTACCTGCTGTTTCAGGCATCCGCTGGGGTCTTGGAATGGATCCCCTGTAGTCCCACCAATCACAACCTTCACACATTTACAAAGACCTCAAAGGGTAAGATATCACCACCAGTATTAGCCTTCAGGTCAACCATTAAGTGAACTATAAAGTTCTAAGAAATATTTACATAAAGAATTGACCCTTTTTATCTGCCACTAAATACTGCCCTCTATTCCCCTTTTAGCCCAGAGATTAGATAAAATCCTTCATTCATCAACTCCTGAAAACCAACTTCGTCTGAAATAGCTAAATAATTAAGACACTTTTATTGTTAGGGAAGTAGAGTAGACAAGTTACTGAAATGGAATCAGGGCACCTGACTTTGAATTCCAGTTCTCTGGCTATTCACCCTTACGCAAGTTATTGCCCCTCTTTAAGCCTCGGTTCTCTCATCTACTTGAAGAAAAGCTATTAGGCTACATTATTTCTCTGGTTCATTGCAGTTCTAGGAATCTATGATATAAAACATAATTAACTGGCTTAACTCTTTTCTTCTCACCTCCACATAGCTAAATGGGGTGACCACCAACTTACTACCTCACCGTTCAGAAGCAAGGACCCCAAAGTCCCAGGAAAGTCACATTCAGCCAGAGCCAGTGTGGGATTTTACTATACAGTCTATGTCTTGAATATATAAAAAGGAGCTTAATTATTTTATGATCCATCAATAATAGAAGCACCAAGATAATAACACCAACAGCCACTCGAATTAATGTTTATCTCTGCCAGACCTATCATCTTAACCCTGGCTGTATATTAGAATGACCTGGATAGTTTTTAAAAAAAAGAAAATGCCCCAGCTCCAAACCAAGCCAATACCAAATGATTCAGAACCTTTGGAGATGGCGCTCATTTCTTAAGGCCCCACCAAGTGATTATGACATACAGTGAAAACCAAGAACCATTAATCCAGGCCCTTTAATTCAAGAAATGCAAAGCAAATGACCAAAGGTCAATATATCCCATACTGGTTGTATAATCAAACATCAATAAATAAGAATAATCCAGTGTTACTATTTACTGACATTCTCAATTACATGTAAAGAATTCTATTTTTAGAGAAAAAGGAGAGGTCTATAATCACCTTTTGCTCCTGCCACAGGTTGTTATTGAGGACTGACCCTGCCAGAAATAGAATATACCTTTTTGACATGATAAAGCACTTCAAAGATCGATTACTATAAATTTGCCCAATCCTGCAAAAAGTCCTATCACCCATTAAGATAGTTATGACATTAGTCAAAGTAGTACAGAAACCAAATTCCTCAACCTCTCACTGTCTAGATGTCACTAAAAGACCAAGTATGTAGAAAGAACAGGAAAAAGCTGAGAGGAACGTTTAGGAAAAGACACTTTGAAAACTGCACTTCCAAAAAAAAGAAAGAGAGAAAGAAAAGAAAACTGCACTTCATGCAAAGTACATTTATTCATCAAAGCTTCAAGTCCAGTGATGCAGTTAAAGGTGGCACAATCTTGGCTAAAATTATTCTTGCTCTTTCCAGAACAGAATCAGCGAAACCAAAAGGTCATGTTAGATAAAGAAAGCATTAAATTTGTCTTACCTCATGTGTAAAGCCAAGCCGTCCTGTAGGCTGGAGATCCCCAAATCAGAGAGTGTATCTGAACCAACAGAAGCTGGTGATAGAGAGCCCTCCTTTTCCTCCAGCAGATCCAGCTTCACCAGGCTGCTAATTTCATCCTCTGAGTTATCTTCAGACACAGAACCAATTATGAATCGGGAATGCTGGTTCAGCTCCATAGGTTTGCCCAAGGGGGATGGTTCATCCATTATTCCTTCAAAACGAGCTCTCAGAGCTATGAGGAAAATGAGGGAGAAAAGCAGGTGATGGATAATAACCTATATCAAAGGACAACCATAGATTATACCTAATGTACTACAGCTGGCACTTGGAAGCAACGTGTAGTTTGAGAACTAGATTCTTTGGCTATTCTATTTCACGGCTTCTGTTTTCTACAAGGAAGGAAAATACACATCACGATAACCATGCCTAAAAAAAAATTAAAATTAGCTTCCTCTTCCTCAAAGGAATCTCTCTCAAAAAACTATAAGCCAGGGGCACCTGGGTGGTTCAGTCATTAAGCATCTGCCTTTGGTTCAGGTCATGATTCTGGGGTCCTGGGATTGAGCCCCGCATTGGGCTCCCTGCTCAGCGGGAAGCCAGCTTCTCCCTCCCCTACTCCCCCTGCTTGTGTTCCCTCTTTTACTGTATCTCTCTGTCAAATAAATAAAATCTAAAAAAAAACCCCAAAACTATAAGCCATTCCCAATCTCTTTATCAATTTGGTAATGTCCAAAAAATAATTATGATCAAGGGAAAGACCTCTGCAGTAGGTGAAAGCTGCTCATGATATTGTGACTTCAGTTGTCAGTACTGGGGAGAATGCAGGAAAAGATTTCCAGAGAGTCACGGTCATTTCAGACTAGGTATTTAGAATCAACTACACAACTCATTCCAATAGTACACTGACAGGTTGTGAAGCCTACAGATGTGTATTTTTATATAAATATATACACATAAAATATACTGACATTGATAAATATGCTGACATTGAGATATACATATATATATGTATGTGCTTTAAATTAAACTCCAGATAGGTTTTTGTTGTTTTAAGATTTTATTTATTTGACAGAGAGAGATCACAAGTAGGCAGAGAGGCAGGCAGAGAGAGAGAGGAAAGCAGGCTCCCCGTTGAGCAGAGAGCCCGACACAGGGCTCAATCCCAGATAGGTATTTTTTTAATAGAAAAAGAAAATCTTGGGGCGCCTGGGTGGCTCAGTGGGTTAAGCCTCTGCCTTCAGCTCAGGTCATGATCTCAGAGTTCTGGGATCGAGCCCCGCATTGGGCTCTCTGCTTAGCAGGGAACCTGCTTCCTCCTCTCTCTCTGCCTGCCTCTATGCCTACTTGTGATCTCTCTCTGTCAAATAAATAAATAAAATCTTAAAAAAAAAAAAAAAAAAAGAAAAAGAAAATCTTTGTCCTGTTAAAAATTCACCCAATAACATCTGCTCTTGGCCCTAATGTGCTGACATCGATAAGGAGAAAAAGAACGTACTATCAAATTCAAGATCTCTACTTAAAATAAGGGAGTGGTCATCTCAGTAAGTATTAGTTTTCTAGGTATAGGGTCTTATTAGTCAGAATTAAATATTTCGGGGCGCCTGGGTGGCTCAGTGGGTTAAGCCTCTGCCTTCAGCTCAGGTCATGATCCCAGGGTCCTGGGATCGAGCCTCACATGGGGCTCTCTGCTCAGCAAGGAGGCTGCTTCCCCCCACCCCCCGCTTGCCTCTCTGCCTACTTGTAATCTGTCTGCCAAATAAATAAATAAATAAATAATCTTAAAAAAAAAAAAAAACAACAGAATTAAATATTTCCAACTACTAGCAAACTAATTAACAAAGACCAGAACAGTGCAAAGTCCACAAGAACAATAAAAACCAAAGCTAAAAGAAACAATATTTATTCTGTCATTCAAAAAATCCTATTAAGAAAACTCTTCAGAACTACATGTCAACTTAGTATTGAACCTCTAGCAGCCTAGCAACTTTAATTTAGAAAGCAGTATTCCCAATACTGATTTCAAGGCGCTGTAAGAGATGGTATATCAATAGACAATAAATTTATATTAATAAATAAAGTACAAGAGTAGGTAAAAAGCAGTGTTCTTTGACACTAGATAACAAAACATCAAGATTTTAAAACGTTTGGGAAATCACCATTAAACATGTTAAAACAATAAGTGCACCACTCTTATGCTATTTGTGAATCAGAGCTTATTCATATACAAAGAAAAACAGTATAAATGATAGAGCAGTGGTTCTCAGAAAGTGTAGTTTCCAGACCAGCAGCAGTAGCTCCAGCATCACCAGGGAACCTCTTTAAAGTACAGATTCTTGGGGCGCCTGGGTGGCTCAGGGGGTTAAAGTCTCGCCTTCGGCTCAGGTCATGATCTCAGGGTCCTGGTATCAAGCCCCACATCGGGCTCTCTGCTCAGCAAGGAGCCTGCTTCCCCCTCTCTCTCTGCCTGCCTCTCTTCCTACTTGTGATCTCTCTGTCAAATAAATAAAAAAATAAAATAAAAAGTACAGATTCTTGGATCTTACCACAGAGCAACTAACCATATCAGAACCTACAGGTTGTGACCCAGTAATCTATATTTTAACAAGTCCTAAAAATCTGAGAACCACTCTGCTAGAAGAATAAAAGAGTAATAACAAATTGCCAGGAATACTAAAAAAAAATTACTTCTAGATATTTCCCAAGAGTGAGTTAGAGATTACTTCTGTTAACTTTTATTTTAAAAAACTAGAATCAAATGTAAAAATAGCATGCAACAGGAAAAACCTGACATCTAAATTTACTATACATTCCTCCCTCGGAATATTAGGTTTCTTTAAAATAATTTTTAAATGTCTCCAAATTTTATTAAGATAGTCACTTCCAGAAAGCGAAAAGAAAACCAATCATTTAAAAAGAGAAAAAAAGGGAGGAAATAAAAAGGGAGAGAAGGACAAAGTGAGGGAAGGAAGGAGGTAAAGTTCTAACAGAGCACTCTGAAGAACACCACCAAAAGGTACAGCAAAAAAAAAAGTCTACTTCTTTCACATTTTAGTAAATAATCAAGTTAAAAAAAAAAAAAGAGAAGACTCTCATTTTCTCCCAACCCCACAGAATACCAAATTCCATCTCAACTAACACAGAAAATAATGGCTGCCTTCTTCACAGGAGAAATAAAGCATTCAGGGGCATGTTTCTATAGTCTGAACTGAAATTGGGTGACTACACAAGAAAATAAAATTCATGAGAAAAGAGCAATTCTCTCGGAGAAAGACAACTATCATATTATCTCCCTGATATGAGGAAGTGGAGATGCAACGTGGGGGGTTAGAGGGGTAGGAGAAGAATAATTGAAACAAGATGGGATAGGGAGGGAGACAAACCATAAGTGACTCTTAATCTCACAAAACAAACTGAGGGTTGCTGGGGGGAGGGGGGAAGGGAGAGAGGGGTGGGGTTATGGACATTGGGGAGGGTATGTGCTATGGTGAGTGCTGTGAAGTGTGTAAACCTGGCGACTCACAGACCTGTACCCCCGGGGATAAAAATACATTATATGTTTATTAAAAAATAAATAAATAAATAAATAAAAGAGCAATTCTCTGATCACATGGGAGAAGAAGAAATGATTAATAAATGAGAGGCTCCATAAGGTCAACTTCAAATTTTTCTTTCCTAGCTAAGAAGAACATGAAGGCAGCCGGCAGCCTTCCCTCAAGTGTTGCAAAGATTAGAAGCAGCTCAGTTGTCGGCAGCTAGAGAGCCTAACTACCAACCAGCAAATCTACTGAATGGTATCTCTGGGCACAAGCTTGCAAAGCACCAGGAAAGAGAGGTCATGTATGGAAAATCACTGAGTAGCTGTCCAGATACTTTAGAAGCTAATCTACAGCCCGTCCCATTTCCATTGATTCTAGTCCTGAATTAAAGAGAAAAGGGGCTGGAATACTACCACTGTCAGACCATTCACTTCAGACTATCCACCCCCCCAAACCTGCCTATTTTTTTTTGTAGAAGGCAACTTTTAGCATGAATGCCTATGGTTTAATATTTTAGCATACGAACATAAAATTTTTATCATACTATAAACATGAAAGAATATTATTTGTAACTGACCTCTTATAATTCTTACTGTCTGAGCAGATATCCACCTCCAAAAAGAACTAGGGAGAAAGAGAGAGAGTTGAACTGTTTGTTTTAAGAAACTCAAATTTTAGCAATTCTTGTTTTGCTCAGAATACAAAACCGAGAGTACTCATAGTATCATTTTTCTGATCAAATCTATTATTTAACTTGAAGCATAAAGTTCAGTTGTTTCACTATTGTTCAAATCTATAAATCAAAAGCATTACACAAAGACTTTGTTTTCATGAGAGTGTTAAACAATAATCCAAGCTTACCATTTCACAAAGTGCCTTTTCCAACTGCGTACTTCGATGAACATATTCCAACCCTATGATGTCCAACATTTCATCAAAAAAGAGGCAGTGGGGAGAAGAGCACCACTAGATACCTTGGAACTCAGACTCTGATTACATTTCTAAATGGATATACCCACATAGAAGGTTGGAAGCCAGGAATGGGACAGATCTTGCCATAAAATTAAACTGAAAACTAAATCTAAATCCCTTTAGATCCCTAAAACTCTAAGGGATCAAGAAGTCTCTAGCTACTTCCCAAATCCTAGGTTTCCTTCCATGCCCAACAATTTAAATGTATCCAGGGTAAAAATTCTCAACTTCAGTTATGTATAACAAACACCTACGGAGCTATTTATTTATTTATTTTTAATTTATTATGTTACGTTAGTTTCAGGTCTGTGGAGCGCTTTTTTTGGTGGGGGGTGATCAGGCAATTTACTTATGATGGCAACTAGAAGACTCCACGTTTAGTAGCGTGGGTGAGCTAAGGGCTGAGACCATGCCTTCTGCTTCTCCTTGGGATTCTTGGGAGCAAACTTCTGCAGTTTCTTCCACATTCCTTTATTCAACTCTTTAAACTCTTCCAAGATGTCTGTGGACAGGATCGGCCTATACTCTGGGGATAGGCCTGTGAGGCTCATGTCTTTGGGGCAAGGGTTCTTGTGTTTGTAATAATTTGAATGGAGTCATGCTAAGCTCTCATACCTCTGATCACAGGCCTCAGGCTCTACAATCTTGAGTACCCTTTCCCTCTGGAAAGGCCTGTGCTACTCCTGACTGTTTGGTCTCCTCCACTGGCCATTCCTCACAGAGTTTTAGGAAATGCCGGCAGGCGCTGGCCTCCATTTTAGATCACCCCATGGTGCTTTTAAAAAACATGTATGTCTAAACTCCACCCCAGATCTACCGAATCAGAATCACTGCTGGAGGTCCAAAGATCTGAATATTAAGTTCCACAGTTGACAGACACCAATATATATCCAGGCTTGAGAACCACTGGTACAAGCTGGAGAAGAAATCCAGAACTTCTAAGAGAAGACTTCAAATGACAAGCAATAGGATTAGGGACAGGGCAGATATGTTAACTAGGGAAATTGGATTTACCCAATTATGTAGTTTAAGCTAATATTATCCTTAAATACAATTGATACAATTGTGTTAGGGAAGCGGGGGGGGGGGGGGGTGAGAAGAGGAAGGAAGAAGGAAGTAGTTTTGATCAGATGCAAACAAGGTGCAGTGGAGCTGGAAGGACTCAAGATCAAATTCTGTCTTTGCCAAATATTGGCAGTGCAAACTTGAGTGAGTCACTTAACATCTCTGATTCTCGTCATCTGTAAAAATAAATAGGTTATATGTTACCTTAGGGGACTGCTGTGAACCTGAAGAGTATATGAAAGTATCCTGTAAACTATGTACTAGACCAGTGTTTTTCAAACTATGGGTTACCACCAAGCAGAATACTAAGAAATAAATTTAGAAGGTTGTAACCAACATTTTAAAAATGAAGGGGCACCTGGCTGGCTCAGTCAGTAGAACATGCCACTCTTGATGTTGGGGTTGAGAGTTCAAGCCTGGCATTAAGAAAATTTACTTTTTAAAAAGTCATTAAAGGGCGCCTGGGTGGCTCAGTCGTTAAGCGGCTGCCTTTGGCTCAGGTCATGATCCCAGGGTCCTGGGATCGAGTCCCATATGGGGCTCCTTGCTCAGTGGGAAGTCGGCTTCTCCCTCTCCCACTCCCCCTGCTTGTGTTGCCCCTCTTGCTGTGTCTCTCTTAAAAAAAATAAAAAAAAAAAAAGTTAATAGTCAACCAGCCTCGTGAACATTATCACAAACTTGAATTAGCTTTTCGATCACCCTCTGTTAAAATTAAGCAATTAAAGATTACTGTATATATGAGAAAAACCCCCAAAATTAAAGAATCAAAAACAACTTGAGAAAAAAAATGCTACTAGAAAAAAGGGATTCTGTGGAAATAGAAAACGTTAAAAATTGGGGGAGGGAGCAGGTGACATGATTTTATACAATTTTACATGTAGAAATGTTTTTTGCAGAAATAGAAAAGCCTGTCCTAAAATTCATATGGAATTCCAAGGGACCCCCAAATAGCCAAAAAAATCTTGAAGTAGAACAAAACTGGAAGACTCATGCTTCCTGATTTTAAAAGTTACTACAGGGGTACCTGCCTTCAGCTCAGGTCATGATCTCAAGGTCAAGGGATCAAGTCCCATGGGAGGCTCCCTGATCAGCGGGGAGCCTGCTTCTCCCTGGGCCCCTCTCTCCACTCATGCACTCTCTCTCTCTCTCTCTCTCTCAAGTAAATAAAATCTCAAAAACAAACAAACAAAAAACCTACTACAAAGCTGCAATATTAACATAAATACAGATATATAGACCAGAGAAACAGAATAGAGAGCTGAAAAAGAACGGGAGCTTGCCATTTGCAGCAACAGGACAGACTTAGAGAGTATAATACTAAGTAAAATTAAGTTAGAGAAAGACAAGTACCATATGATTCCACTCACGTGGAATTTAAGAAACAAAACAAATGAATTTTGAAAAGAGACAAATAGGGGAACCTTAGTGGCTCAGTTGGTTGAGCATCTGACTCTTGGTATTGGCTCAGGTCATGATCTCCTGGGTCCTAAAATCAAGCCCATGTAGGACTCCAGGCTCGGGGCAGAGTCCTCTTAAAGGTTCTCTCCCTCTGCCCCTCCCCCCGTGGTGCTGGCTCACCTGCAAGCTCTCTTTAAAACGAATCAATCATTTTTTTAAAAGGAGAGACAGGGGGCACCTGGGTGGCTCAGTTGGTTAAGTGGCTGCCTTCAGCTCAGGTCATGATCCCAGGGTCCTGGGATCCAGCCTCAAATCGGGCTCCCTACTCAGCGGAGAGCCTACTTCTCTCTCTCTCCCTGCTATTCTGCCTACTTGTGCTCTCTCAATCTGTCAAATAAATAAATAAAATCTTAAAAAAAAAAAAAAAAGAGAGAGAGAGACAAATAACAAAACAGACTCTTAAATACAGAGAAGAAGCTGATGGTTGTCAGAGGGAAGGTGGGTGGGAGAATGGGTAAAACAGGTGAGGGGGATTAAGAGTACACTTATCATGATAAGCACTGAGTAATGTTTAGAATTATTGAATTATATTATACACCTGAAACTAATATAACATTGTATGTTAATTATACTTCAATTAAAAAAAGAAGGCCCAGAAATAAACCCTCCCATATATGGTCAAATGATATCTGACAAGGATGCTAAGACCATTTAATGTAGGACAGACTTTTCAAAAAATGGTGCTGGGAAAACTGGATCTCCACATACAAACAAATGAAATTGGACCCTTCTCTAACACCATATTAAAAAATTAACTCAAAATGCGTCAAGGCTTTAAAGTAAAACCTAAACCAATAAAACTCTTAGAAGAAACAGGACGAAATCTTCATAACATTGGATTTGGAAAAGATATCTTGGATATGACACCAAGAGCTAGCTTAACAAAAGAAAAAACAGACAAATTGGATTTCTTGAAAATTTAAAAAAAAATTGTACATCAAAAGACACTATTAACAGAGTAAAAAGGCAGACCAAAAAATGGGAGAAAATATGGGAGGGGGGTCGAGAGAGGGTGGTGGGGTTATGGACATTGGGGAGGGTATGTGCTATGGTGAGTGCTGTAAAGTGTGTAAACCTGGCGATTCACAGACCTGTACCCCTGGGGCTAATAGTACATTATATGTTTATAAACAAATAAAAATTAAAAAAAAAATAAAATACAATCTTTAAAAAAAAATAAGTTGATACTAAAAGATACTGAAAAAAATGGGAGAAAATATTTGCAAATCATGTATTCAATAAGAGATTAACATCCAGAATATATAAAGAACTCCTAATATTTCATTTTTATAAGATTTTTATTTATTTGTCAAAGAGAGAGAGAAAGGGAGAGTGAGCACGAACACAAGCAGGGGGAAAGGCAGGCAGAGGGAGAAGCTGGCTCTCCGCAAAGCAAGGAGCCCAATGCAGAACTCGAACCCAGGACCCTGGAGTCATGACCTGAGCTGAACGCAGACGTTTAACTGATTGGGCCACCCAGGCATCCCACCAGAATATATAAAGAATTCCTAAAACTCAATCCCAATTGGAAAACAGGCAAAGGACTTAAAATGAAATTTTTCCAAAAAAGATATATGAGTGGCCAATAAGCACATCAATATGCTCAACATCACTACTCATTAGGAAGACGCAAATCAAAACTACGATAAGATACCAACCCATACCCATCAGGATGGCTACCCTCATAAAAGCAGAAAAAAGTGTTGGCATGGATGTGGAGAAACTGGAACACTTGGGGACCATCAGTGGGAATGTACTGTGGTACAGCTGCTAAGGAAAACAGTATGGTGGTTCCTCAAAAGATTAAAAGTAGAATTACTGTAAAATCCACCAATTCCACTTTAGATTTATACCCCCAAAAAACCAAATAAAGGCTCTCAAATGTATATCTGTAGATCCATGTTTATAGCAGCATTACTCATAATAGCTTAAATATGGAAAAAGCCAAGTTAGCACCGATGAATAAATGGGTAAGCAAAATGTGATACAGACATACAATGAAATGTTGTTCAGCCTTCAAATGGAAGGAAATTCTGCAATATGCAATATGGATGGATCTTGAGGACATTATGCTAAGTGAAATAAGTCAGTCACAAAAAGACAAGTGCTGTATAATTCTACTTACATGAGGTACTTAGTCAAAATCATATTGACAAGAAGTAGAATGGTAGTTGGCAGGAGTTGGGGGAAGCAGAGAATGGGGAACTATTGTTTAATGGGTACAGAGGTTCAGTTTCACAAGATGAAAAAGTTTTAGAGATGGGTAGTAGTAACAGGTGCACAAGGTTATAAACATATTTAATACTGAACTGTACATCTTTATATGTATTACTCATATGTTAGCAACTGAGGATTTTCAAATAAGTTTATTAAAAAACTTTACCAAATTCCATGCCACTCTGATACCTTATTTCATATCTGCCTGAGCATTTAAGTAGACAACAGGTATGTCATTCACTTATTTCTTACTCTGTGTTACTGTATAATTGACGATGAGTTACCTCCTCAATGAAGCTGGGAAAGTTATTATCTCTTCTGATTGTTTTAGATCCACCACCCTCAATCCCACACAATGCTGTGTAAACACTAGGCCTTTGCTGGTTGAGTGTTCCCCAGGAATTAAAATGAACACTGGAGTTACAAAACCAAGAGACAGAAGCCGCGTGATTATTTCAAATATTATCCCCTAGAAACATTTGGAGGCCTCTAGGTAAAAAGCCATTTTGTGAATTCAAAAAGCTCTGGGATTATGAACCAATCTGTCCTTAATTTTTTTTTTTCTTTTTACAAATTTTATTCATTTGATAGGGAGAGACCACAAGCAGGAGAAGTGACAGGCAGAGAGCTAGGGAGAAGCAGGCTCCCCGCCAAGCAGGAAGCCCAACACAGGGCTTGATCAGAGGACCCTGGGATTATGACCTCAGGTGAAGGCAGACACTTCACTTAACCCACTGAGCAACCCAGGTGTCCCTCATCCTCATATTATTTAATAGAACATTCAGAAAAAGCGGGAGCCATGACTGAAGTATGTCAGCAGCCTTCCAGAGTCTCAAAGTTAAGAACAATTTCTTCCTTGAAGAAATATTGCTTAATTTTTTTTTGCACCCCTCCCCACTCCCCCTGTATTAAGGCACTGTAGGTTACATTACCCAGCAGAGGTGGAGAAATTTACAGGTTAAAACAGACATTTCTGGGGTGCCTGGGTGGCTCAGTGGGTTAAGCCTCTGCCTTCAGCTCAGGTCATGGTCTTAGGGTCCTGGGATTGAGCCCACATAGACATTCTGCTCAGCAGGGAGCCTGCTTCCCCTCCTCTCTCTGCCCGCCCCTCTGCCTGTGATCTCTGTCAAGTAATAAATAAAATCTTAAAAAAAAAAAAAAAAGACATTTCTAATCCTCTTGGAATTACAGCATCTTTTTTTTTTAAGATTTTATTTATTTGAGAGAGAGAGCGTGGACAAGCAGAGGGGGGAGCCACAGAGGGAGAGGGAGCCTGACACAGGGCTCAATCTCAACCCTGAGATCATGACCTAAACCAAAGGCAGATACTTAACCAACTGAGCCAGGCAGGCACCCGGAATTACAGCATCTTATGTGGTTTTAGGGAGATAGTTTTAAGTTGAAAATAATTAAGAACTCTGAAAAATTAGTTGCCCTGTGATGCATTAGGTTAGATGATATAGAAGATTAGCCTATAGTTGAAAGTCTTCAACAGTAGTATCAGATAAAATACTCTCATAATGAGTAGAAAACTGGACTAGAAAATTCCTAAAGTAGGAGCACCTGGGTGGCTCAGTTGGCTGAGCATCCAACTCTTGATTTCAGCTCAGGTCTTGATCTCAGAATTGAGAGTTCAACCCTGGGGTTGAGCTCCATGCTCAGTGGGGCATCTGCTTGGGATTCTCCCTCTCTCTCTCTCTCTCTCCCTCTGCCCCTCCACCCTCCATGTGGGTGCACTTTTTCTCTCTCTAAAATAAATAAAATCTTAAAAAAAAAACAAAAACCAATGTCTAATTCCAACAATTTGTATTTTACTTCTTTCTTCAACCAAGACTATTAGGATATTAGCTATCAAAAAAAATTTTTTTAAAGAAAGAAAAACACTAGCCCCAGACCTGTTAAACCAGTCTGTGTGACAGGTTAAAACAAAACAAAACAAAACAAAACAAAATTCCTAGTCATTGACTGAAAAGGAAATAGAACGTTACATAGTGATCTACACCTGAACCAGTTCACAGCATGTAAGAGAGGTCAGTATCAGATGAGAGAGTTCTGAGCCTAGCTTTCAAAATGCCAGTTCTTTGACATAACCTAGTCATTATCTGAACTGTAAGTTCATTAATCCAAATGCCATTATTTCCCTACCTTTCCTCTCATTTTAAAACAATTAAATCTTATGCTCAATGTTATTTCTATTCTGCACTGGTGATTCAAAACAAAACTTGTGGGGCACCTGGCTAGCTCAGTCAGTGAAACATGTGACTTGGGTGTAGAGATTACTTAAAATCTTTAAAAACAAAACAAAACTGCAACACAAACACAGGCAGATTTGTAAATTAATACTATGCCATGAACAACTTTCATATGATCACTTTACAATTATTTTACTAATTATTTTTGGATTCACAACAGTCCTCCTGCAATTAGAAAAAAGGAAACTGAGGCAAGAGAAATGGGAAGAGTAGCAAGTAGGCACCCACCTGGACACTACAGCTGCTGTCCTACTCTACTGGACCACAATACTTTCCTTAAAAGCACCTGTCAAGGGGTGTCTGTGTTGCTCAGACAGTTAAGCGTCTGCCTTCAACTCAGATCATGATCCCAGGGTCCTGGGGATCCAGCCCCATACCAGCTCCCTGCTCAATGGGAAGCCTACTTCTCTGTCTCCGGCTTCCCCTGCATGTGCTCTCTCTTTCTCTATCAAATAAACAAATAAAATCTTGGGGGGGGGGAAGTGCCTATCAAATAACACAGAATTCCTCATCACAAGCATCCAAGGCATCCCCCAAAAGAAGCAAATCAGAGAATTCCTACTCCCTGAGGAAGAAGAAACCAGGTAACCCAAGCATGATTCTCAGTCTGCACTTTGGCTTGGGAAAAAAATGAATGGAGTCAAGGGGACCAACTTCTGAGACTGAAGACCAAATTATTAGGTTTATTCCACCACACGCTGGGAAATTATAGAAACGCTGCTTAAGGAGAGATAAAATCAGGAAGTCCTAGGGTATTTTGATTTCCATCCTAAACTTAGACCCTCAAACAAAAAAATATCTGAAATTAAAGTATTTCCCCTACCTGAGTAGTTATATTCTTACATACTTCTATAAAACCCACAAGGCCTACAGAAGCCCCTGATATTTACAGCTGATTCCAAGTGTACACTAGTGTCTACTTTCTCATCTTCAAATCCAAAATAATGTTGGCGCTGACCCAGGCAGGACCTTCATGCACATTTCCCTCTGAAATCGTTAGTTTCACATAACACTTTACTACGTTCTATCTCCAATAGCCTCCCTGGATCAGTACAGCAAACGGGAAGGAGAGTAACAACAGACGTGTACATATACTACGTCCCTCACAGAAAACATAAAATCCCGGGAGCAAGAACTGGCAAAGGAAAACTCGCCTGACCCTAGCTCCCACCACGGTACAAAGACAAAGTAGCCAGGGGCTCTGCACCCCACACCCCACTCTGAAAGAGGAAGACGACTTTCAATGCGACTGGACCTAATCCTCAACGTCCCTCTCCCACGTGGGTCTTCCCCCTCTCCCGAGCGCCGGGTCGGATTGGAGAGAGGTCTGGAAGGAATCAGCCCACGCCAAGGCTGGGGAGGGGGATGATGGCCAGCTCCCGGCAGACACCCCAGTCCCTCCTTAGAGGCCCTGGGCTCTACGACTCCCAGTTCCGGAGTCTGAACTCCCACCCCCGACTCCGGGACCCTAGACCCCTCTGCGTATGCCCAGAGTGGGTACTCAAGGGCCCAGAGCTGCGGAGAGGTCCGGGTTGCCCTGCACAGGTCCGGACGGGATGGAGCCCGGGCCGCGTGCGGGCGCAAGATGGGAGGAGGCCCTCCCGCTGCCACCACCCCTCCCCGTGCCCCGGCCTCTCCAGGTCCCGGACCACGGGCTCTGGGGCGGCCCTCACCTCACCTCAGGGCGGAGGCGTCCGGGGTCCGGCGGTGCCGGGCAGCCCCTGCGCAGAGGCAGTGCTGGGCGGGAGGAGACGCCGGGAGCTCCCGCGATGGCTGACAGGCGCGCAGCACCAGGCCGGCCAGGCTCACGGGGAAGGGGCGGGGCCTCAGCCCGCCCCCACCCCGCCCCGCCCCGCCCCTGCCTCCCACCTCAGCGTGCGAGCACCACGAGGTGACTACGTCCGGGGTTACTCCGGGCCGTTCACCTCCGACCCCGCTGCCGGCTACCGCGGGGTCCGGCCGGCCTCTAGGAGAGGCGCGGGCCCCGAGGGCCGGGCGACAGCCAATGAGAGGGCGGCGTGGGGCGGGGCGACGTGAGGCGATGCGGATGGTCCGAGCGCCGCTCTGCCATTCGGGGCCCAGCGGCGAGAGGGCGGGCGGGTCCCGGGCGGGTCCCGGGCGGTCGCGGCGCCCCCGGCTCGGCCTTCGCCGCCCACTCTACCAGGGGCGGGGGCGGCCGGTCTTCTCCTCCCCTCCCGCGAAGAGGTGGGGTGAGGGAAACGGCCCCACGTGCACCCCCCAGGAGGGAGAGAGGCGCCCGGGCCGCAGAAAGTGAGGGGCCAGCAGGCCTGCAGCACGGGAAGGGAGTCCAGAACCAAAGAGGACTGAGCGGGATAGCCAGTGTTCTGGCATGGAAGGACCTTACCGTTTTCAATACTAACCCCTTGAAGAGGTGGGCACTGTACCCATGAATTGCCCAGGATCACACAGTTTGGTTTCAGAGTTGGTACAGGCTAAAGAACCCCTATTCTGGAACAACACCACCAGCCCCCTGGCTAGCTCAGCAGCTCCAAAGCAGCCCGCCCCAAAGGATTCTGAGGTGCAGGATCCTGGAGCATTGAGGGAAAGCCTCAGCAAAGGAAGCTCAGGAAGAAGGGCAGAATGCCAATGGACAACAGTCCCTTCTGCCTGCCTTGAGCAGGTAAAATAGAGGACAGTAAATTCCCGATTTCTCGGAATGGAGCTTGCTTCCCAAACTCCATTGTAATTACACCAAGTCATTGAACAGGAGCAAGCAATTTCTCTAGCTTTGCCAGTTACTTCATAGTAAGACATTCATGGTGGCTGTTGAGAAGTAACAGTAACAGGAGAGAGTCCCAGTTTATAGTACATTTTTTGGGTGGAAAAGAAAGAAAATTGCTTCAGAAAAGTGGGGTGAGTTTAACCCCCTACAAGAATTTAATGAATTACCCAGAGTACTTTCCTGATCTTTACACAAGGCTTGTGCTAAGGGTCTGGAGAGGTACGGTGAATGATGATTTGGTGGGAAGAAGTTCTATGCCAGAGGGCGAAAAGTGACTCGGGTAGAAATACACATTCGAAGTCAGAAATTCCTGCGAAGAAGCAGAGGGAGAAAGATGGGAAGATTGAGCAACAAGAATAATATTCACCTAGGACTCATAATATCTTGGTGGTGGCTTCTCTGAGTTTACCAACCTACTTTAACAGGGACTGGAAACAGAAATTTGGAAAGATTTGGACTTTACAGAGAAGTGAACTATTTATATATTTATAAATATATTTTATATATCATATAAATTTAATATACTTAATATATAAATATATATTTATACATTTCACAATATATAAAATATAAATATGTATATTTATATATTTATACATTTCACAATAACTGTGTCATTGGATGCATCTGTCAATGAACAGATATGTTAATAGAATTTTTAAATGATACAAAAAACTTTTTTTTTAATTTTTGGGGGCACCTGGGTGGCTCAGTTGGTTAATTGTCTGCCTTTGCCACAGGTCATGATCCTGGGGTCCTGGGATCAAGCCCTGTGTAGGGCTCCCTGCTCAGCAGAAAGTGTGCTTCTCCCTCTCCTTCTGCTGTTCTCATTCTCTCTCTCTCTCTCTCTGTCAAATAAATAAATAAAATCCTTAAAAAAAATTTTTTTTAAGATAATTGAGCATAACTTCCTGGTTTAACAAGATGTTTGGCTTGACTGACTAGGGGGGAAAAAAGGCCCCAAGAAGAGGGAAGATTTGCCTCTCTCTAGTAGTGCTCTCCCAAGCTGGCAGGAAAAGACTTCAGAAAGAACTAAATATCTTGAGACTGCCTCTTTTACTTTTCATATACCTTTCCTATTTCTTATTAAATAATAGGAACTTTTCCCCCAAAGTGTTTCTTAGTGGTGTTGCTATTTATCAGCCTTAGGAGCAGTGCAAAACCAGGGGGGCTTACTCTCAGAAACTGTCCTTATGTGAAATTTCAGCAAGCCCTTATTCTGCTTTTGTCCTCACTGAATATTGGAAGTAATTGGGCCCAGAGAAGAACCAGCCAAGGAAAGGTCTGATGAAAGAACTACAGTGGAAGAAAACAAAGGATGTTAGAACATCCCCAGACTGCTTACATAAAGGTCTAGTTATCATCAAATGTTAAGATAAATGGGGAGAGAACTACGTCTTTAAAACAATACTTCTACAATTTCAACAGCTCCTCGGTGCTGTGTTTGGTGCGTGCCACAACCTGCCCATCTCTATATGGGCTCTTCAGAGCTGTTCCCTGAGTTCTTGCCACACAAGCCAACACATCTGTAAGAAGCGGAGGAGGACAGCCAAAGGGTGGAGAGAACTTACTATACAAGATTAACAGGTGGAAGAAAAGAGAGTGAATGGAGTGGCACACTTCTAGAAGCTGAAACTAGATGGCTCTCATGGGCTGAATTGTGGTCCAAAATTCATATGTGAAAGTCCTAAACCCTATTACCTCAAAATGTGAGTGTATTTGGGGATAGGATCTTTAAAAAAGAAATTTCAAATGGGGTCATTAAGGTGGGCCCTAATTCCAAATGATTTGTGTCCTTATAAGAAGAGGAGATTAGGACACAAGCACAGAGGGAAGACCAGCTGTGAATCACAACTGATGAAGCACTTACCAGGATGGTGGCTCTTATGCTGGAGAAGATGGCCATCTACAAGACAAAGAGAGAAGCCTCAGAAGAGACCAACCCTGCAGACACCTTGATCTCAGACTTACAGCCTCCAGAACTGTGAAGAAATAAATTTCTGTTGTTTAAGCCACCCAGTTTGTGGTACTTTATTATGGCAGCCCTAGAAAACTAATCTTAAAACCCTCTTAAAGATGGTCTCTCACCCTACTGTGGGGAAAGTAAGAAGACTCCCAAGCAGTCTGTCTTTAAGGTGATGGCAATCTAGTTAGGAAGACAAAACTAAACACCAAAACAGTGTCCATGTCTTGCTCCTTAGATGATAGCCATGCAGATTTTACAAAAGCCACAGATGGGAGAGGATAAATTCTCAAAAATGAGTGAGCCTTGAAATACATAACAGTACGTGGGTCGATGTCCAAGCCATTCTGGCACTTTATTTTCCACTCTATTTTAGTGTAGGGCAGTGTTTCTCAATGTTCCACTGACCACCTGAAATAGAATCACTAGGTGCTTGTTTAAAATTCAGATTCCCAGCCCCACTGCAGACTTTTTAAAGTAGCAATTATTCGCCCTGAAGTTTGAGAACAATAGTTTAAGGCTTATCATTATTGTCCCTCTTGGCAGCCAGTATCTCTGTTAAACAGCCTGTGCCTCCTACATTTGCACTTCTAAGACAGGAAAGTCTCAGGTCAGGCCAGAGTTAAACCAAGAGAGGAAAGAAAGTGCCTTAATAGGAAAAGGAACTGTGAAGAGGTCCCTATCCCGGTGGTTGCCCATGGTTCCAAATTCCTTAGATAGCAAGCTCCGTAGAGGATAGAGGAAACAATGGGTTGTATTGCTATGCCTATTCCTACCTTTGCTGATGCTGGCAAACTCGTTCCTCTTCCCTCCAATTTTCTGAATCCTTCTAGTCCTTGGAAGTCCCATTTTCTCTAAGAAGAACTCTTTTACTTCTCCAGGTTCCACTGATCTACCTCTCCTCCGTATTCTTGTACCAATCTGGTCAACACCACACGGTTCAGCATTTATTAGGCTATCATTTTTTGTGTGTATGTTGGTTTTAGCTCTCCAATTGAATTTTAATAATCTTAAAGAGAGAGCATTTCTTACAGTTTGGTACTCCCTTCTGTAGCTCTTGGAATAGGCTTAGGTATGGATATTAGTAAGTGCTTCACTGATTGAAATAAAGATTAGCTCGGTACCTGAGAGGCCACTCTGCTCCTGATGTCTGCTCATCCGTCTTCATGTCACTTCTGGGAGGCAAAGACGCCAGTAGGATATTTGGCTGCTTTATAGATGAACAGACTTCATCAAGAAAGTCAGCGCCTTGACCAGAATTGTGGCTCCAGTTGTGAAATAAGGGAAAAAGACATAAAGACCTTATCTGAACACTAGGCTTCTTTGCTCTGGTCAGCCATTCAGGTTTGTCCAGAGTGAAGTCCCTGAGGGAACTGCACACCAGAAGGTCAGAAAATGTCCCCAGGGAAGCCACTTTGTAAGTCTGCTCCTGATGATGAAAGGTAGAATTACACAGTGAAGGACAGAGTTCATAGTGGAGACTCACCACAATGTTTTCACATGGACACTTGGGTTTTCACATGGATACTTAGGTTTTCACAAGGCATTTCAGTACTCCCTCCCTCCTTGTTATTTAATCCTAAACACCTAGTCCCTATCCTTAGTTGGTGGTTACCTAATCTAAGCTGTTTCTTCCACAACACCTCCAAGGTCTTTTTTTTTTTTTTAATGTTTCCAAGTCCTACATACCTCACAACTAAACAGCTAAAGTTTAAAGAGCCCTTTTATCTAAAGGCAGGAAAATGGACAAGATGACTCATTTAGGTCTTGCCCAATGCTAGGATTTTCACATTTTATATTGATCAGCTTTACTTTTCTCATCTATGACCTCACTCTCCTGCAAACCAGTGAAAATGTTCCCCATGAGTTTACTTTCTATTCCTGTCCTCACCTTCTCTTCAGATTTTTCCAGCATTTCCATTACTCCTTACATATCAGACTAGGCTTTTTCTTGCATTTCCACCTGTCTACCCCAACAACCCTCACTCTTCATTGTATTATTCTGTATGCAACACAATAAATAATAAAATACAACATTAGTAAATTTGGTCAAGCCTCTCCTTTCAAGGAAAAGTGAGCCATCACTTAACTACCTTTCATCCTTTTCTTCAGTCTTAAAGTTTTCCTGTATCATAACTTGGAGCAGAAGATTTTGAAATATTCCTGTCCTTTTTTTGCTCTCACTTCTGGTCAATGCATCAGACCAGCAGGTAGAAAGCCAAGTCCCCAACACAAGCCTGTTCATCAGTGGACCTGCTGTCTTGCCAATGTGCTGAATTTTCTTAATGAAAATGAAAAGGAAGAAAGGATAAGGAAAACAAAAAAATGAACGGAAATAAAATGTAGTTTAAATCAATGAATAGGGGCGTCTGGGTGGCTCAGTGGGTTAAAGCCTCTGCCTTCAGCTCAGGTCATGATCCCAGGGTCCTGGGATCAAGCCCCGCATCATGCTCTCTGCTCAACGGGGAGTCTACTTCCCTTCCTCTCTCTCTCTGCCTGCCTCTCTGCCTATTTGTGATCTCTGTCAAATTAAAAAAAAAAGAAAGGAAAAAACTCTAAAAAAAAATTTTTTTTAAATTAAAATCAATGAATAGGGGGCCCCTGGGGAGCCCAGTTGGTTGAGTGGCCGACTCTTGATATCTGCTCAGGTCACGATCTCAAGTGTCCTGGGACTGAGCCCCGCATCAGGCTCTGTACTCAGTGAGGAGTCAGCATGGGATTCTCTCTCCCTCACCCTTTGCCCCTCCTGGCTCTCTAAAATAAATAAATAAATCTTTTAAAAAATCTTTTTTTAAAGATTTTATTTATTTTGACAGAGAGAGATCACAAGTAGGCAGAGAGGCTGGCAGAGGGAGAGAAGCAGGCTCCCTGCTGAGCAGAGAGCCCAATGCAGGGCTCGATCCCAGGACCCTGGGACCATGACCTGAGCTGAAGGCTGAGGCTTAACCCACTGAGCCACCCAGATGCCCCTAAAAAAATCTTTTTTAAAAAATAAATCAACGGACGCCTGGGTGGCTCAGTTGGTTGAGCGGCTGCCTTTGGCCCAGGTCATGATCCTAGCGTCCTGGGATCGAGTCCCACATTGGACTTCTTGCTCAGCAGGGAGCCTGCTTCTCCCTCTGCCTCTGCCTGCCATTCTGTCTGCCTGTGCTCGCTCTCTCTCCCTCTCTTGCTCTGACAAATAAATAAATAAAATCTTTAAAAAAAAAATAAAATAAATCAACCAGGGAGTGAAATGGCCATAATCAATCAAACAGCATAGTTTTGGGAGTCAATACAGGCAAGCAGAAATGAGAACTGGCAACCTAAGCCAAAATACGTCAAGAGCAGCAGGGACTTGTTCTATATCATAAAGAGCTTGGGCTCTTTAATCAGATCTTGACTCTGTCAATAATTAGCTGTGTGACCTTGAGCAAATGAAACTGCGCCTCAGTTTCCTTGTCTGTAAAACTGAGGTATAATAGCTACCTTGGAAGGTTGTGTTTTGGATGAAATGTTATAGCCAAAATGTAAAATCTCTAACACAGAGCTTGGAACATAACAAGCTCGCTGAAGATACTGCATCCCCTTTCCCTTCTGTGCCTCCTTCCATCTCCTACAAGTGCTCGGTATAAGAACAAAGTATCCTACGGATGCTCACTTCATTCAGGAATGACTATGTTATTAAAATCACCACCCCACTCACCCGAGGCCCATATTCCCAGTAACAGAGCATGTGATCAGAGACCTAGCAATCATTTGAATCCTTTACCCTCATTTGGATGGAGCAAGTAAACAGGAGAAGTGACTGTGGCGTGGGCTTCTGAAAACCAGCTGAAGGGTCGGCAGGCTGAGCCCTGTTCAGTCCCATGGTTGTACTGCACTGAAAAGGCTCTTTGGCCTCTTTGGCAAGGACATGGGACAACAGGAACTTTCATGTACTGCAGACAGAAGTGTAAACGGGGACAACGTCTTAGAAAAGAGTTTGGCATTAATTAGCAAAGCTGAACATACACTGTCTACCCTATAACCCAGCTTCCATTTCTGAATTTATACTCTGGAGAAACTTTCACATGTGCCCGGGAACATTGTTAATTATGACCCCAAACTGGAAACAACCCCATGTGCCTCAGCAGTAGAACGGGTACATAAATTGTGAGGCACTCATACAATGCACTATTACAAAACAAGTAGAGAGAACAAACTGTTGCTCCATGAAGTGCGGATAAATTTTACAAGTACAGTGTTGAGCAAAAAAATCCAAGTAAAAAGTATGTTTCCTGCTATACAGAGTTCAAAAATAGGCAAAACTCATGTGTGGCAGTATAGGTCTGGATAACGGTTACTCCTGACAGTAGGTAGTGACTGGGAGAGGTCATGAAGAGAGGTAATATCCATTTTGTGTTGTACATAATAAACAGTTTACTTTAAAAAACATAAAGAATGATTATATTTACTTAGGTTCAAAGCAGGCAAAAATAAAAAAAGTCTATTTTTAGTGATATATATACAGATGTTCACTATTTTTAAAAAGCTTGGGTAAATAATGATTGGGAGGAGGGAAAGAAGTGTAATCACTTGTATATCACAAGAAGATAAACAGCTTGGGGCATCTGGGTGGCTCAGTGGGTTAAAGCCTCTGCCTTCAGCTCAGGTCATGATCCCAGGGTCCTGGGATCAAGACCCGCATCAGGCTCTCTGCTCAGTGGGAAGCCCGCTTCCCTTCCTCTCTCTCTGCATGCCTCTCTGCCTACTTGTAATCTCTGTCTGTCAAATAAATAAATAAAAAATCTTAAAAAAAAAAAAAGAAGAAGAAGAAAAAGAAGAAGATAAACAGCTTCTAGGACACTGACGATGTTCAATTTCTACATTAGGGTGATGGCTGAATAGTGTTCCCATTATTATTACTGTTATTATTAAAAATATATTTATGTTATATGTACTCTTCTATATGTATGATGCATTCCACAATAAAAGAATTTAAAGGAAACTAAACCAACCAACCCCAAAGCACGCACTTTTTAAAAGAAAGAGAGCAGAGCACGGTATTAATATAATAATTTTAGAGCTGTAGGAGGCCTTCAAAATCAACTTGTCTAACCATTTCAAAAAACTGAAATAGAGGCCAGAGAAGTTAAGTGACTTACCCAAAGGGATTCAGTCAATTACCGAGCATAATCTAGAACCTAGGTAAACCTCCTGACTTGTCAAGTGCTCCTCCCACAGACCCACCCTGATTAATCCATCCAGTCCTAG
The DNA here is from genome assembly GCF_010015895.1 of Lontra canadensis. NCBI lineage: Eukaryota > Metazoa > Chordata > Mammalia > Carnivora > Mustelidae > Lontra > Lontra canadensis. Next base: position 3,351,394 of record NW_022631131.1, on the reverse strand, counting down.
TTTTTTTTCTTTTTTAATATTTTATTTATTTATTTGACAGAGACACAGCAAGAAAGGGAACACAAGCAGAGGGAGTGGGAGAGGGAGAAGCAGGCTCCCCACTGAGCAGGGACCCCAATGCGGGGCTCGACCCCAGGACCCTGGGACCATGACCAGAGCCAAAGGCAGACGCTTAACGACTGAGCCACCCAGGCGCCACAGTCCTAGTTTCTAATTATCTTTGAGTCACATCTCTTACCTGCACAATTAGAAAACTCACCTATGTTATAGCCTTTTTTTTTTTTCCTTCCTAAATTAGAAATCTTTGCTGTGGGGAAAGGAGATCAGGGGAGATAATCCTCTCCCCTACAAATACTCTAAACACTTCGAAAACCAATCAAAATATCTAGTAGTACAGAAAGAGACCCAGATATTTTGCCTTGTTAATGCAGCTCTCTTGCTTCTCTGTATCCCACAGTATAGCCACACCAACACCCAGGCTGATTTTTAGGCTTTTGAGACCCAAAGGAAAAGGGAAGGGTCTCAAAATTGATAAAAGAAAACTCTTCCTCTTTTTCTTTGTCCAAGCACAAGGTTTCCTTTGCGAAGAGTGCATTTTTCTGCCACACAGAATGACAATAGTGAACCCTAGATCCGTTTCGATCCCTGCTCCAAGGGGGCAGCACTGTAACGTGGCAATTGGAAGGAAAGAATCTACAGAATATTTCAAATAAGCAGAAGGGGGGTAGTGTCTGATACCATAAGGGAGCAGAGAATCATGTAATCATGTTAAGGAAAAATCATGAAAGGCAATGGAGCCCTTTATTCTCCCCTAACCACCTGCCCTGCTAAGAGAATCAGGCAGTTGTAGGAGGGAATAAAGGAATAAGACTGGGTTGCCCTGGGCCAATAGAGATCTGAAGCGTTTAGCTTCCCTCCTACTCAGGGGCCTTGCTCCTCTGTTCCTTTCCGCAGCAAAACACCTTGAAAAAGTTATGTACACTACTTCAGCTTCAATTCCCTCTCAGCCCTCTCCTGTTTCCGCCACTCCGCTGGAACTGCTGTCACAAGCCTGTCAGACCCACTGGTACTGTCATTATTGTACATAACCTCTTTGCACTTGACCACCTAATTCCTTCCCAGCAAGACTCTTCTTTATTGGCTTCTAAGCCATCCACTCTCCTGGTTTCCTTAGCTCAGATGTCACCTCCTCGGAGAAGTCTGTCCTGACCACTGTAAGTGTAACCTCTGTGGGGTGTCCTTCACCTTACCACCTGTTTGCTGCTCCACCACAACTACCATAACCTCTAAATTATCTTGTATTTGCATTTGTGTTTTATCATCAGCCCTCTGCACTATTTTCTTTCCAACTGTATTCATTGTCTGCTTCCCATCACTTCATGTGAACATAGGCTTGGTCTGGCTCACTGCTAGAAGAGCGGCTGGCACACAGTAGGCCCACAATACTTGTTGAGCGAAAGGGTGAAAGGCACTGTGACTGAATGCTCAGCCCTTCTTCCACATTTCGGGCAACATGCTGTCCTCCGGCGACATCTTTTTCCATTCTGTTTCCCCATCAAGATTTCCCCTGAATTCAATTTAGCCAGATTTCAACCTGAATTAAAATGCCAAGAAACAGGGTAATATTTAAAATTATAATTTGGGGGCGCCTGGGTGGCTCAGTGGGTTAAAGCCTCTGCCTTCAGCTCAGGTCATGATCCCAGGGTCCTGGGATCGAGCCCCACATCGGGCTCTCTGCTCAGCAGGGAGCCTGCTTCCTCCTCTCTCTCTCTCTGCCTGCCTCTCTGCCTACTTGTGATCTTTGTCAAATAAATAAATAAAAATCTTTAAAAAAATTCTAAAAATAAATTATAATTTGACTCAGATCTCATGAACTCCCTCATGAAAAATCCCTTGACTCAAGCTCCCTTCACATCATTATCTGAGTGTCAGGCTCCAAGATCTTCTTATGCATAGCCAGACCTATATTGGCTCCAATGAAGAAAATTTAGAGTGAGTAGAAAGACTGCAGAGGTTCTTGACTTCAGCAGAAGATCTGCGTAGATCTTCATTTCTGGGGGCACCTGGGTGGCTCAGTCGTTAGGCCTCTGCCTTCAACTCGGGTCATGCTCCCAAGGTCCTGGGATCAAGCCCCAAGTCAGGCTCCCTGATCTCCCTCTCCCACTCCCCCTGCTGGTGTTCCCTCACTGTCTCTGTCAAATAGATAAATAAAATATTTTTTTTAAAAAAGATATTCATTTCTGCTGTATGATCTGTCTAGTTATGCTATCACAAAGTCTACAGAGTGTTACACTAGATGTAAACTCTCTGCTAAAAGTTAGAAAACTCTTCAACAATGGTTATCTGTCTAGGAAAACCTTCCCAAATCACAGGTAGTATCACTTACCTAGTGCAATAGTCATGGCAATGTGGTCTACTCGTGTGAAAATGTGCAAAACTAGGTAGATACATCTAAGCTAAAGTTTATATGTACAGCTGTGAATGAATTCTAGAGATTATGGTCAGAATTCTCCAGTTAGAGAGGAGAAAACAGAGACTGAGAGATGTCAAGGAATTTTCTCGAGGTAATATTAATAATAGGGCTTATGCTGGAACTCAAGTCTATCAGTTCCTAGTCCTGTACTCTCTCCAGTGTAGTCTACTAACTCTTTTTCTGCTAGTTTTCTGCTCCATTCTTTTTTTTTTAAGGTTTGTTCCCTCTCTCACTGTTTCTGTCAATAAATAAAAAATTTTAAAGTAAATTTAAAAAATAAAGATTTTATTTATTTATTTGTCAGAGAGAAAGCACAACTAGGGGGAGTGGCAGGCAGAGGGAGAAGCATGCTCGCCGAGCAAGGAGCCCTATGCAGGACTCCATCCCAGGACCCTAGAATCCTAAGCTGAAGGCAGATGCTTAATAAGCTGAGCCACCCAAGAGTGCTGTATTCTTGAATCACTTTCCTTAATAGAAATCTCTACATCTCTTTATGTCAGTGAATAAATCTATGTGCTCGTGTCAGCAAGCATGCCTGTGAATGTCTACGTGTCCATGTACAAGTGTTTGTAAAGCATATCACTGGGTGTTTATGTCCTTTCTTCTAGGGAAACCTCTAGGTAATTACAGTTCCTTATGTCGGCACCAGCTATGAAGTCAGAGGAAGACTTTTTGAGTCAATCATTAACAAGCTCATTTGGTCTTCTCCCCAATCAGCTCTATTCCTAGGTCTTCAGGAAATGGGGCAAAAATAATTAGGGTGGAACCAGACTCTCCCGGGGTCAAAATTCGTTCCAGGGCAGTGCAAGCCCCTAGCAAGAAGACGAAGGCGGCGCTGTGAGCATGTGCTCCAGCTAAGATGGATACCATCTTGGTCTTCAGCCTAATCATTACGTCCTATGATGTCAGCAAGAAAGGTAAGTACTTCAATAGTCTAGTATCCTAGAAAATCCAAAGAGAGACCTAGGATATGGGAGACTATTCTACCAGACTGAGATACAGCCACTACTCAGCAGGTGATGATTTAAAGTCATCCCAGGTATTTTCTTGCTTCTAGGTAGGACTATAACTTATTTCAACTCAGAGATAGCTGTTCCGTGGTGAGAATTCTACCCTCCCTTCCACACTTTTTTTTCTTTTTTTAAGATTTATTTATTTGAGAGAGTGAGAAAGAGCGTGAACCAGGAAAGGAGCAGAGGGAGAGGGAAAAGCAGACTCCAGGGTAGGCTGGAATGGCACCATTTGCTGCTCTCTGATAACTGTTTATTTAAAACATGCTTTTTTGGGTGCTTGGGTGGCTCAGTGGGTTAAGCCGCTGCCTTCCGCTCAGGTCATGATCTCAGGTTCCTGGGATCGAGTCCCGCATCGGGCTCTCTGCTCCGTGGGGAACCTATTTCCCTCTCTCTGCCTGCCTCTCTGCCTACTTGTGATCTCTCTCTCTGTAAAATAAATAAATAAAATCTTTAAAAAAAAATAAAAAATAAATAAAACATGCTTTTTCAAGGTGTTCAAACAGTTCATCTCTAAAATTAGCTAATCAGAGTTATGGCCAAACAGCTCAAGGGGCAGCAATAACAAATTTAATGGATGAAGAAAACTCACAACATCCTGTGAGTTATGTGCCAAAAAGCATAAATAAGCTATGTCCTTGGTTCCATGGAAACCTGAAGAGATAGCTTGTTCAGAGTTACACTGAACAAACTTTCAAAAGTTCTAATATAAGAAGGCAGATAGAACAAGAAGGAAAAGAGATAACAAGCAGTGTTTGAAGGAATGGGTTGATTAGTCTTTTTACTAACTTATAATTCTGTTTAACTCGCATTCACCTTTATTCCCCCCTAAGTGTAATGGATTGGTACTCAGTTTTCCTTGTACAAGGCTAACTCCTACTTGTATATATTTTAAAATCTTTTTTTTTTAAATAGTGTTTGATCTCCCCCATTGTCAGCTTGATGAGAAGGGACTGCATTCTTCTGTACCTGGAATTCTAAACTGTACCCAATAAATTGTAAGTCCTGACCTTTTTTCTCTTTTTGTTTCCAGATTTCAGAGATAGCAGCTGCCACGTAGAACAGCTGCCTGGGTTCTTCCCAAAGGATGTGAGAAGAACTGGGGATGTGCTCATGCAAGGTAGGGAATGGGCCCTGCCTGAAAAATCACCTTGCCATTCCAGAAAATCTTTACACTTAAAAGAGGACTGTCTTCCCCAATTCCTATCCCAGATCTCGAATATCCGATTTTAAAGATATGTATCCCCTCAAGAGGGTTTCTGGAAACCAATTTTTAAATTAACACTTATTACCTAAGGCATGGCTATATCAATCAAACAGCTGAGGGTGAAGAAAGAGAAGGAGGCACCATGTAACCCTCTCTGCATTGGAGAAGACAACCTCGAAGCTTTTCCCTGGGCTGAATTTACTGCAGGCACCTATCTTCATGAGACCCATGGCAAGAAGGAGGAAAGGCAGGGCATCTACACTTAGGACCAAAACCACATGTTGAGGAAGAAGAGAACTAAAGAGAAGCAAGAACGGCAGTGGAGTTTGTTTTTTTGTTTGTTTTTTTTTAAGATTTTATTTATCTACTTGACAGAGACCACAAGTAGGCAGAAAGGCAGGCAGAGAGAGAAGAGGGGGAAGCAGGCTCCCTGCTGGGCAAATAGCCCAATTCGGGACTCGATACCAGGACCCTAAGATCATGACCTGAGCTGAAGGCAGAGGCTCAACCCACTGAGCCACCCAGGCACCCCCAGCAGTGGAGTTTTAACAGGGGTCACGAATGGAAGATATTTAGCTGGGTACCATTCAGATTAACAACCAGCTTCATTTTTCTATCTGCCTTTTCTCCTTCCAGAGGCTCAGGCACAAGCCAAAACGTCTACCTTCATTCAAAATCAGACTGTGGCTACCCTGCAGTGCCTTGGCTCTGGGAGCAAAGTCAAAGTCAACCTTGTTTATTCAGAGAAAGGGTCAAAGGTCAAGCAGACTCTGAAGAACCTGAGAGTGATCGCTGCTCCCCACAGAAACAGCACTGCCTCCCCAAACTGTCACTTAACCTCCACAACCAAGTTTCAGACTGGATCCCTTCTCACGGGGCAAGGTGAGACTGGAAAATGAAATGGAGATAGACACTGACTTTTAGTTGACATCCTTGAAGCCGGGTGGGGCTTAGTAGTAGCTAAGGGCTCAAGGATATGGATTATCCTCTCCTTGGGCAGATCTGGGTCTTCTCTGAAAGTCAGGTGGTTTTTTTTTTAAGATTTTATTTATTTATTTGACAGACAGAGATCACAAGTAGGCAGAGAGGCAGGCCGAGAGACAGAGGAGGAAGCAGGCTCCCTGCTAAGCAGAGAGCCCGATGTGGGTTTCGATCCCAGGACCCTGGGATCAGGACCTCAGCCGAAGGCAGAGGCTTTAACCCACTGAGCCACCCAGGTGCCCTGAAATTCAGTTTTTTAATCTCTATGGGCCCTCTAACCCTGACAATGCTGGGATTTTCATGTGATTTCCATTTCTGATGGGTCGTCTTTTGATAACGGTTATTTGAATTTTATTTATTTTGAATGCAGACAGTAAAATATTTAAACAGCACAGATTTATAGTGAAAAGTCAGTCTCCCTCCTCCTCCAATCTCTCAGTCTTCTAGTTTTCTACGGAACGCTATTACCAACTTGCTGAATTTCCTTCCTACTCTGAGCACATATGGACGTACATATCTAAAAACCTAGATGGTAGCATACCATACACACGGTTCTATACCTTTTTTCCATTTAACAATGTATTGTACAGGTTGTTGCATATCAGTATGTATAAATTTGTCTTATTCAAAAATTGTACAGTACTTTTATATGCTTGTACTATATTTTTTTTATTTCCTTAAGTAATCTCTAAGCCCAACATGGGGTTCAACCTCATGATCCCAAGATCAAGAGTCTCATGCTACCACTGAGCCAGCCAGGTGCCCCTGTATTATAATTTATTCCACAAGTTCCCTATCGATGGATATTTTGGTTTCAAATCTTCTATAAACACAAACAATATTGCAAGCAATGACCTTATCCATTCTTCTCTGTGTATCTGCAAGTTATCAACCTGATGAAATTCCAAGAAGTAGAACTTCTGCATCAAAGGTTTGCCAGCTACTGCTATATTACCCTCGTTCCTGGTGATTCCATTTTGCCCTTCCACCCAGGGAAGGAATGCCTGTTCCCCCTAAGCTGCTGGGCAATGGTCCTTTTTTTTTTTTTTAAGATTTTATTTACTTATTTGACACAGAGAGAGATCACAAGTAGGCAGAGAGGCAGGCAGAGAGAGGGGAGGACACAGGCTCCCTGCTGAGCAGAGAGCCCGATGGAGGGCTTGATCCAAGGACCCTGAGATCCTGACCTGAGCCGAAGGCAGAGGCCTAACCCACTGAGCCACCCTGGAGCCCCAGGGCAATGGTTCTTGACGTCAGGTGAATTTCTCTGTTCTGCCCTCCTTTCCTCCCCCTACCCATTCTTTCTGTCAAGCAGATTTTGACAGCTTTCCTTTATATACAGGCAATCCCCTAGATGCTACTGCTACACTGCTGGAAAAATAAAATAAAACTTGACACTTTTAGAGAAACTGGGGAGTTCCCAGGGAGAATAATGGGGGGAAAAAAAAACTTTAAAAACTACAGTATGTTTAGAGATTGGGAAATAAGTGGATAGATTCTTGGGATGTGTGGTATAGTAAATTATATAACCTCGCATGGTATGAATGTTTTTGTTCCCTTTATTGTACTTTCTAAAGTTCATATGGTAACAATTTGTGTGGGAAAAAAACAAACTCTTATTAAAAACTGAAAAAATTCTGACAGCATGTGGGGGTTTTGGTTACTCAATATTAATATAAAGTAATTCAACCAGATTGTTTACCTAACACATGACACCCCCCCACCCCGGAGTCACCCCTTTGAAGCACCAATGGCAGGTGTCAATATCAGTGAATTTAAGTCACTCTGGAGTCTAGAGCACTTTGTGCAGGATGGATTTTTCTTGGATATAGTGCTATGCATTGTAGGATTCCAGGCAATTAAGGACACTAGTTCTTAGAAATTTGGGACAACGGAAACTAGGTGGTTAAGGAGGTAGAGGGATGCCAGAGATCAACCTGACCTAATTCAAAAATTTGCCCTGGGCAAGTTTCTTCCTCCTTCCTTCATGGCATGGTGGTTGGTTCCTGAATGCAGAATGTAAGCTAATACCCAGTACTACTTGAGCTGTGCAAAGAGATTAAATGGATGTTTGTTGGCTAGTTTGTGGACCTAATCAACATTCATGACACATTTCTACGGAATAATGATGAATTCCAAACAACCAACTTATGAATGGACTTTTGAAATATCATTCCATTTATAAGTTTGAAACTTCCCATTCTGAATTTAAATTTACACTGAATACCAGGATGTGAGAGATACCAAGTAGCGTAGAAATACAAATTAAATAAATTGTCAAATATACAAGGTCATAAACGAGATGCCCTCTGAAAATACCACACTCTCAGTCTGCACAAGAGGATGTCCCAGAAGCAATCAGAAGACAGTTTATGAGAATGTTCCCAGAGCAAAGTAGGAATTTGAAACTGGAAGGATGATAATGTACTACAACACAGTCATCAGAAGATGTGGGTCAAGGGGCACCTGGGTGGCTCAGTGGGTTAAGCCTCTGCCTTCGGCTCAGGTCATGATCCCAGGGTCCTGGGATCAAGCCCTGCATTGGGCTCTCTGCTTAACGGGGAGCCTGCTTCTTCCTCTCTCTCTCTCTGCCTGCCTCTCTGCCAACTTGTGATCTCTGTCTCTCAAATAAATAAATAAAATCTTAAAAAAAAAAAAAAGAAGATGTGGTTCAACATGGAATTTAGAAAAATGTCAGACGGAGACTATTTGTTACTGTTTATGGAATTAGGTCAATGAAAAGATCTTCTATTATAAATATCCCCAAATTTCTTTCTGGTGGACAGAGATGACTCATTAGGTCTTTTTCACTTATGGTATAGTTTATACCATGTAGTTCCTATTGCTCGGATTCTATGTAAATCTAGAATTTATTTTTTTTTTTAAGATTTTATTTATTTGACAGAGAGAGAGAGAGAACATAAGCAGAGGGAGTGGGAGAGAGATAAGCGAGCTTCCTGCTGAGCAGGGATCCCAACTGGGGGCTTGATCCCAGGACCCTGGGATCATGACCTGAGCTGAAGGCAGACACCTAAAAACTGAGTCACCCAGGTGCCCCTAAATCTAGAATTTCTAATTAGATTTCAAAAGAATGCATATGTTTAGAACAGGGTACCTAGAAGAAAAAAAATCCTACCTGATCCGTTTGATGGATACATTCTCCTATGTTAAGTTTTTTTTTTTTTAAGATTTTATTTATTTATTTGCCAGACAGAGATCTCAAGTAGGTGGAGAAGCAGGAGGGGGGAGGGAAGCAGGCTCCCCGCCGAGCAGAGAGCCCGATACGGGGCTCGATCCCAAGACCCTGGGATCATGACCCAAGCCAAAGGCAGAGGCCCCAACCCACTGACCCACCCAGGCGCCCCTATGTAAGTTTTTTAAAATGTCATTTTAGTATATAGATTAGGCTCCTTGGAATTTGATTAATGCGAACTGATTTTTTTTTTAAGATTTTATTTATTTATTTGACAGACAGAGATCACAAGTAGGCAGAGAGACAGGCAGAGAGAGAGAGGAGGAAGCAAGCTCCCCGCTGAGCAGAAAGCCCAATTTGGGGCTGGATCCCAGGACCCTGAGATCATGACCTGAGCCGAAGGCAGAGGCTTAACCCACTGAGCCACCCAGGCGCCCCATGATTAGTGCAAACTGATTTCTAAGGACAGTTTACCCCATATGAAACTGGGGTGTAGGAGGAATAACATCAAATGAGTGTTTATTCTGATATTATCATCTCTGACAAGTTACTTAATTTCTCCAGTGCTCAGTTTCTACAGCTACAAATGAGAGATTTGACTAGATGACATTATTTCTACATATGTAAAGGGAGGCTTAGATCAGAAGCACAAACTCAACAGCAATGCGTAAGGCCACTCAAATAAGAGCTTTCAACCTGCTGGTATTAGTACAGAATAATCTCCAAGGGAGATTTCCACTCAAATATACTGTACCTAATGTTCCCTATTTAAAATAAATTATTTTGTAATAAAGCAAAGCATCATCTGCTAAGTTATCCATTTCATAGATTTGGAGTTTGTACATCCCCTGAAAGGGGAGCATTCTTGCTCAAATATCCTTAGCCAACAAAAAACTAATATTGTAATTCCATCGTCACTGGAAATGCAGTAGCTCTATTTACAGATGTGCTCCACCTTAATGCTCAGTTACCTAGCAGATGAGACCTAAAACACCTGCCAACATAGATGGACATTAATTTCAAAGCTTAGGCAGAACTGAAAATACACTGACAGATGAAGCCTATTAAGGAGACTTTGAAACAGTGGCTCCCAGGAGGTGGGAAGACATGCCACATTGAAATACCATTATCCCCGTGGCTAGAGGGCACAGTTCTACTAGAGGATCACTAGGTTTTTTCCTTCTCTTTCAATCATAATATCATTCAGTGTGCAAAGTGTTTTCACACCTGCTTCCTCATTTTTATTTGTTTCTGATCTTCCTGTTACCCCCTGTGAAATAGGTAGGCCAAGAATTACTTCATTATAACATCTTACAAATAAGGAAGCCAAAACACAGAGAACTTATATGACTTGTCCAAAATGGGATTTATCTTCCATCTCATCTGTCTCAGAAACACATATGTTTTTACTTCAGAGAACTGACTGGCACCATACTGGAAATACTTCATATAATTTCCTTGTTTTTCCTTTTCAACCTGTTGGCTCTCTGTCTCTGCCTATCTTTGCCAACACTGTCTTCCTGATTAAACTGAAGGCAGGGACTGTTCCTTCCTCTGTAATTTCACGTGCAGTGCCTGGTACTGTGGCCGTTGGCCTCTGAAGTCAAGAACTACCATTTCACATGGACTTAATCAAGACTTGGGAAAATAATTTAGACAAGTCAAGTAGGACTTACAGACCTTGATTTAATAAGCAATGATTAGAGATCATTAGCAACAAAATACGAACCAGTGTCTGAATAAGATTAGGTCAAGTCTCGAGCCAAGTGAAGTTAGTTAGTTAGTTAGTTAGTTAGACTACAGCCAGAATCCAACTGTGTCTCAACACTTCCACAGCTGCTTTCCATAAGCATCTTTCATTTGGATTTCTGCAATAGCCTCCTAACAGGTTTCTCTGCTTTGACCCTTGCCCCGCTACAGTCTATTTCTAACACAGCCGTTCAGTGACCTTTTCTTTTCTTTTTTTTCTTTTAAGATTTTATTTATTTGTTTGACAGAGAGAGAGAGAGACAGCGAGAGAGGGAACACAAGCAGGGGGAATGTGAGAGGGAGAAGCAGGCTTCATGCTGAGCAGTGAGCCCGATGTGGGGCTCGATCCCAGGACCTTGAGATCATGACCTGAGCTGAAGGCAGATGCTCAATGACTGAGCCATCCAAGTGCCCTGGTCCTTTCAAAACAAAACCATCATCATTCTTTCTGCTCAAAACCTTGCAATATATCCCCGTTTTTATTTCCTTTTAAGATTTTATTTATTTATTTGACAGAGAGAGACACACCGAGAGAGAGAGAGAGAGAGAGAGAGAGAGTGAGCACAGGCAGGTAGAATGCGAGAGGGAGAAGCAGTCTCCCCATTGAACAAGGAGCCCAATGTGGGACTCGATCCCAGGACTCTGGGATCATGACCTGAGCTGAAGGCAGACGCTTAACCGACTGAGCCACCCAGGCATCCCTGGATCCCCATTTCAATCAGAATAAAAACCAAAGCCTATGAGGCTCCTGATACAGGCCTGTTTCCTTTAGAACTCTCCTCATACCCTGTGTTCACTCTATTCCAGTCTCATTGCCCTCCTGGCTTTTCCCCTAAAACCGTAACATGTCAGACAGACTCACTCTGCCTCAGGGCCTTTACCAGAGCTGCCCCTTCTGCCTACATCACTGCTTTCTCAGGCCTGTGCTTAGCTAAACCCCTATCTTCTTCAAGCCTTGCCTCACTTCTCATTTTCTCAAGGAGACCAGCTTGCATTGCTGGTAGCCCAGCCACCGCCCACCTACACCCCCAGACTGCTCCCTAACCTTGCTCTGGTTTTAGTTTTTTTTTTTTTTTTCAGTAGCACTTACCCCCTTCTAAAGTAAAATAAAGTTGGGGCGCCTGGGTGATTCAATTGGTTAAGCGTATGCCTTCAGCTTAGGTCACGATCCCCAGGTCCTGGGATCAAGCCCTGTATCAGACTCTCCCTGCTCAGCAGGAAGTCTGCTTCTCCCCCTCCCTCTGCCTGCCACTCCCCCTACTTGTTCTCTCTCTCTCAAATAAACAAATAAAATCTTAAAAAGAAAAAAACAAAATTTACTGTATTTACAGTTGTCTGCCTCCCCTTGTCCCTCCTCAACCCTCCTTCCACCTTCTGTGGTCCCTTGCTAGAATGTATCAAACAGATATATCCAAAGTACTGAAGCAGTCCCTGGTACAGAATGGATATTCATTTAAAAATATTTACTTTCTTGGGACACCTGGGTGGCTCAGTCGGTTAAGTGTCTGCCTCCAGCTCCGGTCATGATCCCGCAATCCTGGGATCAGGTCCCACATCAGGCTCCTTGCTCAGTAGGGAGCCTGGGTCTCCCTCTTCTTGCCACTCCCCTTACTTGTGTGCGCGCTCTCTCTCTCTCTGACAAATAAATAAATAAAATATTTTAAAAATATAATATTTACTTTCTTAAATAAAATATTCAAAGGGGGTCGCCTGGGTGGCTCAGCATGTTAGGTGTCTGCCTTTGGCTCGAGTCATGATCCCAGCGTCCTGGGATGGAGTCCTACATCAGGTTCCCTGATGAGCTTCTCCCTGCCCTCCCTTTGTGCCTCCCCCTGCTCGTGCTCGCTCTCTCTCTCAAATAAGTGAATAAACAAAATCTTTTTAAAAAATTTACTTTCTGGGTTGCCTGGATGGCTGAGTCAGTTAAGCATCTGACTCTTGATCTCAGCTCAAGTCTTGATCTCAGGGTCATGAGTTGAAGCCCCATGTTGGGGGCCATGCTGGGCAGAGCCTACTTAAAAAATTTGCTTTCTGGAAGAATGAAATTGACAAGGCGCCTGGGTGGCTCAGTCCTTCAGTGTCTGCCTTTGGCTCAGGCCAGTCCTGGGATCGAGCCCCACATTGGGCTCCCTGTTCAGTGGGAAGCCTGCTTCTCCCTCCCCCACTCCCCCTGCTTGTGTTCTCTCTCTCACTGTCTCTCTGTCAAATACATAAAAAAAAAAAAAAAAAAAAAAAAGAATGTAATTGAGGAGCGCATGAAGCTGGGTGTTCTCTCCTTCCTCCACCTCCCTTGCTTTCCCCAAACAGCTCTCAAAGAAGTTGACTTAAGACTTCAGTTAGATAGACCTGCAGCAAGCATTAAGGCAAATTATGGTATTTCACATTATTCCTTGGACTTTGGAGCCAACTTTTTTAAAGAAGGAAACTTTCAACAGTGTTGCACCCTCCGTCATTATTATTACAGACTTAAGAATGATAAACAAACACGATATGGTCTACTCCCTCACTTTGAACCTACATTAGTCAAGGCCTCCTTGGGGATTTAATCCATATCTCTTATCATTATCTCTATCCTCATTTACTTTTGGCATATTTTGTGCCTACTCCCTAAACCTATGGACAGATCAACGGGGTCACATTAGAAGTTTAATATCAGCTCGGTAGAAATAGGGTTTCTTCAGGTAAAACAAAGGCAGGATGACGTTTTCTCAGTTGTTTTTTCATTGTTTCTTTCTTGTTTTATAGCTTTTTTACCAGGGATCTCTCGATGTAAGGTCTATGTGGTGATGAGGGCTGCATTGGAGACTTTTTCTACCACGATCACCTCCATATCTCCTGGGAATAAAGAAGGAGAGAAAACTACAAGTACTGATGATTTTTCTAGCCCTTTGAAAGAAGGTACAGAATAAATAGGGGTGAGACAAGAATAGAAAGGAAAAGAAACTCTTTTAGCCACAACATGAGTTTGGGTTTTCTAGGATTTTCTGGGAGGCTGAGAAATTACATGGATTTTACATCAGAAAATCACTCCATTTCTTCTCTAAACAAGGTCCCAGAAGTGTATGTAGTTTGGCACTATTAATAATCTTTTACCTCCACATAAATGAGCTTGTGGCCACTTTTGGGGACAGAATGAATCGTATTCGTGTGGCGGGGATTCCAACCATTGTGTGTATAGATGGACAACATTTAAACACTAAGCATCATCACAATGAGGACAATAACCAAGTGCGTGCTTTCATCTGCACTGTTTTTAGGAAATGGCTCTCCCTAAATTGGTCAGGACTCGAATTCTGTTTAGCTTACATCCCAGTTCTCATGGGAGAGATGTAAATATAAGATTAGTAATAACAAGATGCATGTAAGGCATTTATCCCTAAGTTTGCCTTTTGACCCAAAGAAATGCCAAATCACCTTTGTTCCTCCAACTCCACACCACAGTCAAGCGAAGCACAGGAAAGGTGGTTTTCTGATCCCACAGAGTATGTCTGTCTGAGTAACAAGGGGAGAGACCGAGAGGGTGCTGCTGGTGAAAGACAAGTTCAGAACTCCTTTCGCACTCACCCCCCCACCTCCCCTGAAAGCAATGCAAGAATCACTCCTACTTGATCATGGCCAATCCCAAATCCCAGGGAGGGTGACTCATTGGGAAGAGGCTGCAAAGGAGGTTAGAGCAGAGCCCATGAGGCCCACCCCACTCCTGACTCTGAGTCTGAATTGGAAGTTCAGCCTGTTGTCTCTGCATCAGGCTGGACCCCTGTTAGTCTGGGGACCTAGAAGAACTTCAAGTCAGAGTATCAATCTCTTCCCTCTCTCAGGTTCTCTCTTCTCCTTCTCCTCCTCTCTCTCCTTTTAGACACAGATGAGAATCTAAAGAAGCGGCAGAAATGGAGCATTGTGGTCAAATTTCTGATTGCTATCACCCTGTTGTTGAGTGGAGTTGCCATTATAGTGTTTGTCATTTTTGAAGTCCCATGCCCTGTAAGTTTGTGGATGTATTGGGTCCCTGGACTTGATCTATAAAGACTTTCTTCTGGGGCTGCCTGGGTGGCTCAGGTGGTTAAGCACCTAACTCTTTTTTTTTTTTTTTATAAAGATTTTATTTATTTGACAGACAGAGATCACAAGTAGGCAGAGAGGCAGGCAGAGAGAGAGGGGGAAGCGGGCTCCCTGCTGTGAGCAGAGAGCCCGATGCGGGGCTGGATCCCAGGACCCTGGGATCACGACCTGAGCTGAAGGCAGAGGCCTTATCCCACTGAGCCACCCAGGCGCCCCAAGCACCTAACTCTTGATCCTAGCTCGGGTCTTGATCTCAGGGTCGAGAGTTCATGTCCTGCATTGGGCTCCATGCTGGGCATGGAGCTTACTTTAAAAAAAAAAAAAAAAAAGTTTATAAAGCTTTCTTCTTCTGTTCCAGAGGCAGGTTCACATAATGAAAAAAGCACAGACTTTGGGGTTTGGATAGAACTGCCACTCACATTCACTAGCTGAGTGGCTTTGAGAAAGTTGCTTGACTTTTCCAACAAGATTTGGCTCATCTGTTAAATGGGACTAATGATATTTTCCTCTTATGGTGCTTTTGAAGGTTAATTAAGATCCTGTGTGAAAGGCACCTGGCACATTGGCGTTGCTTGCTGAATGTGAGTTCCTGACCCCTGCTGTACTTGGACATTCTCTACAGAGGATGGATCCAATGAGATAGAGTGTTTTCTTTAGAAATGACACTTTTCTTTAAATGGTCTCACAGGAGGTTTGGAAGGTAACCAAATGTATACCAGCTATCTAAAATTAACACCAGTCACTTTTTTCCTTCAGAGTCAATGCCGGGGAACCAGAGAACTATGCCAAAGCCAGCGGTTATGGAGAAGGCAAAGGAAGGCAGGCCAGCAACCTGAGGCAGCTGAATCCCAGCTTGAGTCTCAGCCCAAGAAGGAAAGTGGTCTCTGTATGGTTTATGTCATTTGCTTGGGGAAAATGAGGTTCATATATAAGTGCTGGGAGACAGGGAGCTGTTTCACTTATGAAGCAAATATCGGTGTTTCTTTTATGTGTCAGGAAATAGGGAGGTATTTGTATTATTGTTTTATTTTCCTCACATCAGCCCAGCCTTAACATAATAGAGTATTTATTTAAAATATATTATTTCAGAGACCCAGCTATAATCAGTCAAAATGTCTAGAGTGGGGCCAGGAAACTTATTTTTTAAGATTTTTTAAATAACCCTAAGTAGAGGTGGATTTACTGTGAAATTAATGACGTTTAAACTTCAGGACCCACGGGACTTGTATGAAGCTTGTATCAAATTTTGTATTCTTCAAATTCATATTCTTTTTCTTAAAATTGTCAAATTGTCAGAGTTCAGAACCCACAGAATATGTACCCATCCCTGCCCCTAGGTAACTCTTACAACGCCCTGCAAAGTTTGAATAGTTGGCAAAGTAGCTTCTTTCCTTCTGGCCCTTGGTTTCCCCAAGCGTCCTAAGCTCATGTTGCCTTTTGGTGTTTAAAATAGACACAACACCACTGTTACAGTGCAGCTGCCTTAAATCCAGTCTCACTGTCAGAAGTGTGCCTTCTCTACAACATCCACAACACTCACTAAGATGAGGCCTCCAATACTTTCAAAATTAAAGGTGGGGGGGCACCTCAGTGGCACTACTGGTTAAGTGACCAACTCCTGGTTTTGACTCAGGTCATGATCTCATGGTTGTGAGATCGAGCCCACGGTGGGCTCCTCACTCAGCCGAGTCAGCCTGAGATTCTTTCCCTTTCTCCCTCTCCCTCCATCTCTGCTCCTCCTCCTCCCAGCTGCACTCTTTCTCTAAAATAAATGGATGAATAAATAAAATATAAAAAAAAATAAAATTAGGGGTGCCTGGGTGGCTCAGTGGGTTAAGCCTCTGCCTTTGGCTTAGGTAATGATCTCAGGGTCCTAGGATCGAGCCCCGCATCGGGCTCTCTGCTCAGCGGGGAGCCTGCTTCCCCCTCTCTCTGCCTGCCTCTCTGCCTACTTGTGATCTCTCTTTCTCTCTCTGTCAAATAAATAAATAAAATCTTAGAAAAAATAAAATTAAAGAAGGAATCCACTTTTGCAGAATTAGAGCACTGAGAATGGGTCTCAAAGATGATCTAGTCCAGGATGGTACATGCACCTACTCTTTAATTCTGTGTTGACTGCACATATCAATGCACAGTACATGAGAAGCTGAGTGAGTTCTGGAGATCCAACACACAGAATAGTGATTATGGTCAACAAGACTGTATTACAGACCTCAAAACTGCTAAGAGACTAAATCTTAAATGTCCTTGCCACCAAAAGAACTGGTAATTATTATGACATGATACAGGTGTTAGGGTAATAACCATATTGCAATATATAAATGAATGCAGTTGGGCACCTGGGTGGCTCAGTTGGTTAAGTGTCTGCCTTTGGCTCAGGTCCTGATCTCGGGGATCCAGTCCCACGTCGGTCTCCCTGCTCAGCGGGGAGTCTGTTTTTCCCTCTGCCTCCCCCCATCCTTATTCATGCTTGCTCACTCTCTCTCTCTCAAATAAATAAAATCTTTTTTTCTTAAATGTATGCAGTCAACATGCTATACACAAACTTACACAATGTTATATGTGAATTATATCTCAGTTTTTGAAACCGAAGCACAACACTCTTTCTATCCAGCCATGGCATCAGAATATTTCTTATCACACTGTTTCAGGTACCCAATGCCAACTTATTTGTCATCTCTGGTCTAGGTTACTATTTTCTATAATCTGGTTTCTGCTAATATTAGATAATGAGCTCATGTAAATTAGTATGATTTAATCACAGGAAATATGTTTAGTACTTTACTCCACTCTGCCTTATCATTTCTACTGAACACTGGAAGAAATAGGCCTGAAGGGGAATAAAAAACCTAGTCCAGAATTAGAGGTAACTACGTAGTAGCTACACTGAATTCCTCCTACCAACAAAAGAAGCTACCAAATCATAAAAGAATTGATAAAAAGAATAATGAGCAACTTTATAGACATTACCTCATTTGAGCCCACAAAAACTGTGGGAGGTAGCTACAGCAGGTATCCACATTTTATTGATACTTAAACTGAGGCTCAGAGAGGTTGTGTAACAAACAGCTGGTAGAAACAGAAAGGAAACCCAGGTCTTTCATTCCTATACTAAAATTTTACTGAAAGCCTTTATACACCAAGTTCCTTACCTTTAAGAGGGTCACACTCTATGTTCATAATTTTTTTAAAAAAGATTTTATTCATTTATTTGACAGAGATCACAAGTAGGCAGAGAGGCAGGCAGAGAGAGAGAGAGAGGAGAGAGGGAAGTAGGCTCCCTGCTGAGCAGAGAGCCCGATTCGGGACTCAATCCCAGGACCCTGGGATCATGACCTGAGCTGATGGCAGAGGCTTTAACCCACGGAGCCACTCAGGTGCCCCTCTATGTTCATAATTTAAGCCTTTAGAAAGAACACAGAAAATCAGATGGGACATGGAATTAGATATACCAAGAGTGGAACGGGATTAGTAAAAAAACATTTGGTCCACAGAGACTCAGATCTCCATCTCTTTTCAAACATAGTGAGACTGTGTGGGTCTGACTGAAGAAATGAAACAGAATCCCTGTACCAAGGCGATCCACAGTACCTGCATACCCAGAGCCTTTTCCATTCAAAGCAAACGGGTTAAGCAAGGGGTGAATGGGCTCTTTGCTACTGGGTTATAGGGTCCAACCAATTGTAGGTTCTCATGCATAAATAAATGTACCTTGCTGATACTGTGTAAATACAGTAACTTTTCCTAGAATTTCTGGATAACAAAGAGGCAAAATGATATGTACTTGGCATTAAATGGGGTTGGTACATGAAGGAATACCCATTTGCATCCTCTTTATCGCTCATTTCCTTTCAATCTCTAGGTTGGACAAGATGCTCCCAACTCATCAAGTCCAAGGAAAGCTGCAAGGATCACTATCATCCACGAGACATACTTCTGAAAAGCTCTTCTCTGCTTCACACGTTGAATGAAGGATACTGCACTGTCTTTTCCCTGTCATTAACCAATATTGGCAGGTTCTTGTGAATTCACTCATTATGTCCAGCAGGGATATTATAATCAAACACTATGCCAGGCCAATTTAGGAAGAGCCTGGGCTTAGCAGTCAGGCTTACCTTCATGCCACTGCTACTGTCTTAGCCACATGCCTCTGAGATTCACGTCACCCATCACGGAAAGCGGGTATCTTTACATCCCATCTAATGGGAACAAAAAGTCTTCCCTCTGAGCACTATGAATGGACCTATTGCTCTCTTTGACAAACGGTTCACACACAGCCTCCAAGTGGCAAAGCAGCCACTGGTGTGGCACTGTTTACGAGCACCTCTGTTTCCTCACAGCTGAGTTCACTCCCACTGGCTCTCGGCTTGCTGAGGGTGGGGGTTCCTGTTTTCCCAGGCTGATGTTCATAGCACTTTATGATTTAGCCTCTGCCCTACATGGGGCTATCCACACACTGGTGAGGGGAACACGACGCTAAGCATTCCAGAAGTCCTCCTTCTATGTCATCCCCAAGCGGCTTAGGGACTGCATAAAATAAGAGGTTTCCCATAATTCACAACTCTTCAAGTGGGCCTGACATTACACACTAAACCACAATGTGGAGTTGCATACATTTTGAACAAGGATTCCACACAAAATGATGATGGATGATTTTTCTTACAAAGGCACACTCTGAGTCAAATTTGACCTGCTCAGGTGAGAGTTTGGCGAGGAAGCAGAAACAGCAGTTGTTGAAGGGAACAGGTTAGGAAAAGGGATTGGCAGGTGGGATAAGACTGTCGTCCTGCTCATAGTATCAGAGTCTTGAAACCATTCCATTTCATTTTGGCAAGATGTAACTGTCACTAATCCTGTTTTCTTAGTTCTCTGTAAAAACCACATATGGGTTGTATCCTTCTCCCTTTCCCATCAGGTACTGCCCCCAAAAAGTGGTTTTAAAAACTATACCAACAGGGGAAAATATCTTGCTCCAAACCCCAATTTATTATTCAAGCTAAGCCTGGAAGAGATGGAACAGATACAAAGCATGGAAGATGATAGTTTTGAAACAAAGGAGGTGGAGGAGAGGACAGAGGACTGGGGGTGTCATTTGGATAAATGAGTTTATTATTTCACCTCACACGGATTCACAACATTGCCTCCAGTTTATCCTGCCATCTGTGGTTGGGTCTAACCATGATATGAGAGGGAAAAAAGCTTGCTCCTTCCCAAGACCACTTGGGAGGATGATCACAAACATTCTATACTCAGAAGCTCTTGGTCTAGGACTGATGCCTACATTCATCTCCACCCTTCCCAGCTTCGACCACAACAGAATGTCCTTTAATCCAGAAACATGAGTTTCCCCAGGAGATGAAAACTGTGGCAAAGTTTACATTTCTTAAATCTTCTGCAAGACTGTGATTTAGGTAATATTTGTACTGACTTTACAGAAAGTCACTGATGGAATCAAAAGTGTGTATTTTAACTATGGAGTATTATGCCTCCATCAGAAAGGATGAATACCCAACTTTTGTAGCAACATGGACAGGACTGGAAGAGATTATGCTGAGTGAAATAAGTCAAGCAGAGAGAGTCAATTATCATATGGTTTCACTTATTTGTGGAGCATAACAAATAGCATGGAGGACATGGGGAGTTAGGAGAAGGGAGTTGGGGGAAATTGGAAGGGGAGGTGAACAATGAGAGACTATGGACTCTGAAAAACAATCTGAAGGGTTTGAAGAGGTGGGGGGGTGGGAGGTTGGGGGAACCAGGTGGTGGGTATTAGAGAGGGAACGGATTGCATGGAGCACTGGGTGTGGTACAAAAACAATGAATACTGTTATGCTGAAAATAAATTTAAAAAATGATTAATAAAAAGAAAAGTGTGTATTTTAGGGGCACCTGGGTGGCTCAGTGGGTTAAAGCCTCTGGGTCATGATCCCAAGGTCCTGGGATCGAGCCCTCCATTGGGCTCTCTGCTTAGCAGGGAGCCGGCTTCCCCCTCTCTCTCTGCCTGCCTCTCTGCCTACTTGTGATCTCTCTCTCTCTGTGTCAAATAAATAAATAAAATATTTTTTAAAAATTTTTTAAAAAGTGAGTATTTTGCTTTGTGGACAACTTGTTTCCTCTGATGGAGCATTTTCTGAGGATTTTCTGACTCCTTAATTAGTTAACAGTTTTGAATCCCACATTCTCTTACTGGTAGGGGATCTTCGAAAACTGAGAGACTGGAGAGACAGCAGAAGGAAAGGGAGAACTCTTACATGGAGTTTGGGATGTGAACTTTTAGCCTGCAGATCCCTTTCCAGTAAGACACAGTTCTCCCTGTCACCACCATAGACTCAGCTACAGATTCAACTTCATAAAACAATTTCTAAGGAGTGCCAATTATTCCTCTGGGAAGTGACAAGCCAGCAAGATTTTTATTGCAAATTTATTCTCATTAAGTTACCACACTTTGTTTTTTGATCATTAAAGGACATTCTCATTACAACAAGTTTTAGGAAATGCTGGAAGGTGTAAAGAATAAACGAAAAAACAAGAAAGAAGGGATACCTAATCCCACCTTCCAAAGATAACCACTGTTAATTCTTCGATGTATCTCTTTATAGACATTGTAAAGACACGTTTCACAAATCACATCATATTCTCCATACCATTTTAAACCTGTCCTTTTTTGTTTAATACATTACTGCTGTGTTTCCAGCAGTTGGCATAAGTAAGTTATTCTTTTTAAGATTTTAAAAAAAACTTTAAGTAATCTCTATGCCCAGTGTGGAGTTGAAACTCACAACCCCAAGATCAAGAGTCGATGTTCTACTGACTAAGCCAGCCAGGCACCCTTAAATTTTTCTTTATTTTTTAAGAAATCTCTATACCCAACATGGGGCTTGAACTCATGACCCTGAGATTAAGAGTCACATGCTCTACTCACTGAGCCAGCCAAGTGCCCCCAGTTGGCACAAATATCAAGTTGTGCTTTTTTTCAAGTCTTAGCGTTGAGAAACTTGGAAGTCATTCTATCTTTTTGAAAGGCTTAAGTCACCCTAAAACTTTCTGATAGGCCCAAAGATTAAGGTGGGTAATTGCTTAGGACAGAAAAGGCACATTCACAGGAACCCTCTAATTTAAACTCTTAAAGGTATTGCTGAATCACTTTAATTATTGCGATTGTGTGTTAAAAGCATAACTTTCTTCAATATAAAGACTTAAAATACAAAAGTTTTATATCCTGTTTTGCCATTACTTTATTTTTTTAAGAGCATTGCTTTTTTTTTTTTTTTTAAGATGTTATTCATTTATCTGACACAGAGAGAGAGATCACAAGTAGGCAGAGAGGCAGGTGGGGGGGTGGGGAAGCAGGCTCCCTACTGAGCAGAGATGTGGGGCTCGATCCCAGGACCCTGAGATCATGACCTCAGCGCAAGGCAGAGGTTTAACCCACTGAGCCACCCAGGCACCCCGCCATTTCTTTATTTTTAACCTGTGATTCATTTATATACCTGTGATCTCAAAAATCAAAGCAAACAAGGACAGTCTGGACCTCTGAAGGCCTGAGGAGGACATTAGCATCCCTCCTTTTCTGGGTTACTAATCAGAGAGAGGACTTAAGGATGGTTCTCTCCTAATCATCATCTACCCCTATCCTTCTTATTTTAGAGCCTCTTTGAGCAGTGTTCAGCGGATTCTGACCCAAAGCACTTTCCCTATGTTTATGCCCAGAAATAGACATTTTCCAAGGAAGAGTTGCTATGTGTACTTATGACTAGGAGCCAGGAACCCTTCTTTTTTCTTTGCTTTGGACAGGCTGACAGTCTTATGGCTCCTCCTTGCCTCACACTCAGATCCTCCACTCTCAGAAGGGATTTTATTTCTGGAGTTCACACAACCTGCCCCGATTTGGCATTTACCTTTTCCTGTACGCTGCCTTAGTCCTGAAGCCTGTAGTTGCTGTGTTAAATTGTATATGTCTATACTACTTTGAACCTGACAAAGCACCATGTGCACAGCAGACACTCAGAACATATGCTGATAATGTCACTCCACTAAATGGATAGCTGAGGGGAGCATAACTGACTTCCTAGAAGAAAATGAGGTAAGCTTTACTTTAAATCAAAGCTGCTATTGGTCACCAGGTAAATGCAAACCAATGAGAGGCCTTCCTGGAACTGTTGGTAACACTTGAATTTATCTCTCTGGACTTATTTTTTTCTCTTTCTCATATTTCTTTATCCCTTCATCTTTCTCTTCCTGTTATTCTAACACTTTCCTTTTTCCTTTTCCTTATTCAGTGACCTGGTGTACCAGTCATCAATACCGGAAATTTCCTTTAATCTGAATTCCTAGAGAACTTGGATCTGTGTCTATAGTTAGATTTCAGGTCTCCAAAGCCTTTTTTCTAACTAATTTTCTTTCATGTGGTAGAGTGTAGCAATGGGCGCACCTTGGGCTGGAATATACAAACTTTTACCAGATGCTTGTGAATTTGCGCCACCCAGTGGCCAAAGTCGCTAACTTCATCCTCTAAAAAAAGTGGGTAAAAATAAACGAAAATAAGCAAATGTAAACAAATGGGAAGTCCATATGTATTATTGGCCCAAAGGGGGGAAATACATACATAACAGCAAAATTCTGTCCTATTTTAAGTCTATTTTCTAAAATTTAAAACAGGATGCAGAAGGATATGTTCAGAAGTATAGTGTCATGGTCTCTACAGAATAAGATGATGTCCCGAAAACTCTCCAAGGATTTATTCAGGTCATGGCTGCTCCCTAATGTACTAGAAAAGAAGAATAAACAGGGCAGCCTATATTACAAAGTCCTTATTGCCCTCTAGAAAAACCAAACATTCAACAGAAGAGACAATGAATTTGAAGACCTATAAACTATACACATTATAATACCAGATAGCAGTTTATTTCTTTTATGATGAATCTTCCTGGGCGGGGGACGGAGGGTAGTGCCTGGGTGGTTCAGTCAGTTAGGCATCTGACTCCTGATCTCAACTCAGGTCTTGATCTCAGGATTAAGACTTCAAGCCTTGCACTGGGTTCCATGCTGGGCAATGGAGCCTACTTAAAAAAAAAAAATTAAGGGCGCCTGGGGGGCTCAGAGAGTTAAGCTTCTGCCTTCGGCTCAGGTCATGATCTTGTCAGATAAATAAAGAAAACCTTAAAAAAAAAAAAAGATGATTTAGATTTTTTCCCCCCAGACATTTGTGATGACTCCATTGTTTGGTTTGGTTTGGTTTGGTTTGGTAAAGATTTTATGTATTTATTTATTTGACAGAGAGAGAGGCACAGTGAGAGAGGGAACACAAGCAGGGGGAGTGGGAGATGGAGAAGCAGGCTCCCCGCCAAGCACGAAGTCCAATGAGGGGCTCGATCCCAGGATCCAGGATCCCAGGACCCCGGGATCATGACCTGAGCTGAAGGCCAATGCTTAACGACTGTGCCACCCAGGCACCCCTCCATAATGTTGAAGAGAATTGCAACATGCACGGATAGCTAACCTCCTGGGCCTGTTTTCCATTAAGAAACACAGAGCTCTCAAGGGTAAGCCATAAAGTACATTTGCCCAACATTTTCACTTGTCTAAGCACAGGGAAGATGAACTTTGGCAGAACAGACAGTCCATGTACCAGAGCAACATCTCTTTAGGGAACCGTGGCCTCTTTTTCTCTCTGTTGTGATGCCACTGTTTACCCCTTCAGCTCCCTCCTTCCTATTCAGATAGGAAATAATCTGATTCCCATACCCTCTCAATGAAATCCTTTCCCCTCTACCTGCTCATTCTTCCTGCTGGATTAAGTTTCAACCTTTGTCCTCTAACTGTAGATAGTAGTAATAGCTAACATTTCAAGCACGTCTGTTATGTGAGAACAAAAGCTTTGTCTTCTGCTAAAGTAACATTAGGAAAACAAATAGGTTAAGGAGCATGTCGCTGGCCTAAACTACCACGAGGGCCTCTATCTCCCCATAGTTGCTCTCTTACCTTTCTTTAATCTATACGCAGTTCTCCACACTGTAGCCGGAATGAGCTTTTCAACAATGCAAATTGGATCGTGTTACTCCTCTGTTAAAAAACACTCAGTGGCTTCCCACTGCTATCAGGATAAAGCCCCAAATTCTTAACAAGATTGCTAAAGCCCTGAATAGTCTAGCCTACCTCCTTCTCCAGTTTCATCTCCCCTCACTGTTCCCTTACTCTAGCTTTGGCCACAGTGGGCTAGCTCCCTTTTTTCTTGTCTCAGAGCCTATGTTGTTTTCTGTGGCTTCAACACCATTTCCATTCCCACACCCCACCTTCCTCTTCCTTTACTACTCTTTGCCTATTTAATTCCTACTCATATTTCAGATATTGGCTCACAGAGTCCTCCCTGACCTCCTAAACTCCACTAGGTTAATAGTGTAAATTTCTTCCATGGAATTCATCTGTTTGTAATTGTTCTCCTGTGGCATTTGATGGAGGCCTCTCTCATAGAGGTGAGCTACACTGAGAGTAGGCACCATGCCTGTTTTACTTACATTGTGTCCCTAGACCCGGAGTAACTGCCCTTCACGAAAGGTGATACAGATGGGGGCTGAGCTGGTTCTCTTCCTGGATTCTCTTTCCTTCAAGGTTCCCAGATCCTAGAAATTTATTTTTCATTTTTAAAAAAAGATTTTATCTATTTGGGGGGGGGGGAGAAGGAGAACATGAGCAGGGGGAGGGGCTGAGGGAGAGGGAGAAGCAGACTGCCCACTGATCAGGGAGCTGGCCACACGGGCTGGATCCCAGGAGCCTGAGATCATGACCTGAGGCAAAGGTAGACTAACCGACTGAGCCACCCAGGTGCCCCAATCCTAGAAATTTATAATCGATTTTCTCTGTGTCCTCCTTCTACTATGAGTCACCATCCTGGCCCCCATCTCACTTAGCCCTCTGAAGGAACTACAATTATTATCTGCATTTTATGGAGGAGAAAAGTGAGGGATAGGCCACTTGCCCAAGGTCCCAGAGCTAGTAAGTGACAGAGCTAGGATCCCAGTGCAGGTAGATGACCGCAAAATCTCTATACTCTTAACCACCACATATAAGCCCTGCCAATTTACATCTTTCATTGATATTTCTCTTGACTGGTTGACCTCTTCCTTATCTACTTCTTTTTATTAGGAGGATCAGCCTTTTGTGATACAAGTTGCAAACATTTTTCTATTTTGCCACTTATGTTTTGACATTGCTTAAGGTGTTATTTTGTTTGGCAGAAATTGTGAGCTTTGTGTAGTCAAATTATTAACCTCTTCTTTTCTGCCTTCTGTACTCTGAATCATAATTAGATTTTCCTTCCCGTGCCAAGATTCTAAACGAGTTTTCTCATATTTTCTGTTTTCAATTTTTATATTTTTATTTAAATAATTAATCCATTTGGAGTTTATCCTGGTGTGAGGTACAAATTGACACTTATTTTTTCCCCACATAGTTATTCAATTGTCTACACCACTTATTGAATAGCACACCTTTATTATAAACTAAGTTCCTGTATTTATTTTGGTTTTCTTCTATACATTCTATTCTGTTATATGCTTGTATAATTTGTACTTTTTCTTTTCTCCAATGAGCATTTTTTTAACCTTTATCTTTGACTTCTCTGTAGTATTTGGTACTGTTGACTAATTCATCTTCTTTGATGTACTTTCAGTGCTATATTGCTAGGTTACTGAGTAGGTGAATAAACATGTACTTAGGGCACTAGCAAGCCAGGGGCAACAAAATGTTAATGATGAAGATATAATCTCAGAGGTCACCACAGGAAAAAATCATACCTTTGTTTGGCTGTCCCTACACATACTTCATAGCTTATAATATTTTTGAGATTAAAAAAATTTTTTAAAAAGATTTTACTTATTTTAGAGAGAGAGAGAGGAGAAGCAGAAGGGGAAGGAGAGGGACAAGCAGACTCTGTGCTTGGAGTGGAGTCCCACATGGGGGTTGATCCCATGACCTGGATCCCATAACTCATCACATGACCAGAAACCAAGAGTCAGAAGCTTAACCAACTGAGCCACCCACACACCCCAAAAGAATATTTTTTAAATAAACTCTACACGCCTCGTGAGGCTCCAACTAATGACCCTAAGATCAAGAATCACATGCTCTTCTGACTGAGCCAGACTGTGGCTTCAAAATTTCCACCAGCTTGTGCTAACTCCCTAATCTGCATATCTGACCTAGACCTCTCACCTGTACATCCTACAGACACCTCAAACTCAACATATCCAGAACGAAACCTGCCCCTTCCCCTTCAGGTCTGCTCTTTGCCTGAAGGTCCCTCTCTTGGTGAATAGTCCATCTAGTCAACTATGCTGGACATTGGAAAATCATTTTTAATTTTACCCCTTATTTATCACTTTTCTTCCCCTAATTAATTGTTAATAAATAAAATCTACTTTATTTATTATTAAATAAAATTTATTAATATTATTGTTATTAATAGATGATATTATTAATAAATTAATAAGTAATAATATATTAATAAATATAAATATTAATACATAAAATGAAGATTTTATTTATTTGAGAAACAGAGAGAGAGCATGAGGTGGGGGAGGATCAGAGGGAGAAGCAGACTCCCTGCTGATCAGGGAGCACAAGGCAGGACTCGAACCTGGGACCCCAGGATTATGACCTGAGCCGAAGGCAGATGCTTAACCAACTGAGGCACCCAGTTGCCCTAATTAATTGCTTTTTAAACACCTTAAATCTATTTCTTCTTCCTCATCCTTATTCCAATTATGCTAATTCAAGCTCTCATCACCTTCTTACTTAGACTGCTAAAACTCTTGGCCTTTCACATTTTGCTATTTTCAGTCCACATCACTGCCAGAGAGATTAAGGTCTAAAACTCAGATGAGTGATAACACTGCTCCCCAGCTCAAAATGCTTCACTGGCTCTCCATGGCCTTTGAGTAAAGGGTCAAACCCACTATGGTCTGGCCTCTGTCTACCCATATGGTGTCATGTACAGTGGCCCTTCTTTCTTGTGCTCTGTACTCCAATCATATAGAGAAGCTGGCCACCCTCCTTCATGCTTCTGTCCTTTGAATAATTTGTTCCTTCTGCTTGGAATTTCCTTCCCACTCTTTTCCAAGACTTAACTCATCACTTCCCAGAGACTTATACCTTAATTCCCCCAAAATTGACTAATCTCTTCTTGGATCCCTTAGTGTACCCAAAACATCTCTGTTACAACACATATTATCTTGTATTATAATTATTTTCATGCATATCTGTCTTCTGAACTGAACAGTGAGCATCCTTTTTTTTTTTAAGATTTTATTTATTTATTTGACACAGAAAGAGATCACAAGTAGGCAGAGAGGTAGGCAGAGAGAAAGGGATAAGCAGGCTCCCCACCGAGCAGAGAGCCCGATTCGGGGCTTGATTACAGAACCCTGAGACCATGACCTGAGCTGAAGGCAGAGGCCCAACCCACTGAGCCACCCAGGCGCCCCTTAGCATCCTTTTTTAAAAAAATATTTTGTTTGTTTATTTCAGAGAGAGAGCGAGAGAGAATATGAGCACATGAGCAGGGGGAGGAGCAGAGGGACCAGCAGACTCCCTGCTGAGTGCAGAGCCTGCTGTGGGCTCCATGTGGGGCTTGATCCCAGGGCCTGAGCCGAAGTCAGATGCTTAACCAACTGAGCCACCCAGGAGCACCTGGACAGTGAGCATCTCTTTGAGAGCAGAGACTATTTTATTAGTTCTTGAATCTCTAGTACCTGGCATAGTCCTTGTCCTAGAGTAGGGCTAAATAATATTTATAAGGTAAAGGAATGAACATATACGAATGTCCTAGAAGTGGGACACCTCAGTGGCTCAGTCGGTTAAGCATGTGCCTTCAGTTCAAGGATCCTGGGATTGATCCCACGTGGGGCTCTTTGCTCCGTGGGGAGCCTGTTCTTCCCTCTGCCTGCTGCTCCCTGTGCTTGTGCTCTCTCTATGACAAATAAATAAAATCTTTAAAAAGAATGTTCTAGGGGGTAGGAGAAGAGTAAATGAAACAAGATGGGATTGGGAGGGAGACAAACCATAAGTGACTCTTAATCTCACAAAACAAACTGAGGGTTGATGGGGGGAGGGTTATGGACATTGGGGAGGGTATGTGCTATGGTGAGTGCTGTGAAGTGTGTAAACCTGGCGATCCACAGACCTGTACCCCTGGGGATAAAAATATATTATATGTTTATAAAAAAAATAATAAATATATAAAATAAATTTTAAAAAAATGTTCTAGAAGTTTCAAATAAAAAGATATGTTCTAGGGACGCCTGGGTGGCTCAGTGGGTTAAAGCCTCTGCCTTCGACTCAGGTCATGATCTCAGGGTCCTGGGATCGAGCCCCACATCGGGCTCTCTGCTCAGCAGGGAGCCTGCTTCCTCCTCTCTCTCTGTCTGCTTCTCTGCCTACTTGTGATCTTTGTCTGTCAAATAAATAAATAAAATATTAAAAAAAAAAAAGATATGTTCTATAGTTTGACTTGTAGAAGACTAGCAGGCTATCTGTCAGAAGGCCTTTCAGGTGTTTTACAGGCTTAGAAACTCAAATTTTCCCCACAGAGAGAATGGTCCCATTATTTAGGAGCAGATTCATACTAACCAAGCTTATATACAAATTTAACAATTTATTAATTACAACTAGTAATACAATTGTCATAAGTACAAAAATACTATTCTATGTGTAACTAGCATATCCTGAACCTGAAGTAAGCCTGTATGGGAAGCTGCATTATTCATGCACAATTGTTTGCACACTCCATGGAAGAAAAAAAAAACAAACCTAATTATTGAGGGGCAAAAAAAAAAATCTTACTCTCTTTATATATAAAGTACAGGTAGACATATAGTATATAAACAGATACCTATCTGGCATATCTGTAGTATTAAAACTTCATGGGGGGAAGCAATTCGGAAAAAGATTGTCTAAAAGGCTCCTTAGGGCTGACAGTAATGATAGAAAGCTTGAGAAATACTAGTTTAACTCCTATATTGATTCTTTCTTAAGGAATCAGAATTAGCAGGGTTAATTCTAAAGTTCAGATGTTTGATGGCATTAGGCAGATATGTGTCTCTACAATATCACAGCCTATAACAGGGTGATTATGCATGAAATTCATTGGCTAAGACTCTTTTCCTTGAATGAGCACTCAGAAAGTCAGCTTCCATTGGCTTCAAACCTTCCATTACTTCTTGGATGACTCATTTTCTTTTTGGGTATACTATACATATTCAGTATTTCTAGGGGGCCAGTCCACTTCCTAGAAAATCTTTACATATCTTGGTTGGGATCCATCACCTTCTGAGGTTGTATAAAGTAGTGGCTACAAGTTGGAGATAGAAGTCTGAATCTCTACTATGCTGTGTGTTTACACTCTCGTGAGCATCAGTTTCTGCATCAGTAAAATGGGAGTAACAACACCTCCCTTAATGGGTTTTTAAGGACTAAAATGAGAAAACATATATATAAAGCTTTGAGCAATAGCTACTTTTACTACCAAATTGGGATGAGAGCCCTGTTGTGTCATTTTGAAAGTGTGTTTGTGTGTGTGTAAATGCATGATTAAACACTGAAGACTTGGGATGCCTGGGTGGCTTAGTCGTTAAGTGTCTGCCTTCGGCTAGGGTAGTGATCCTGGGGTCCTGGGATCAAGCCCGGCATCGGGCTCCCTGCTCAGTGAGAAGTCTGCTTCTCCCTCTCCCACTCACCCTGCTTGTGTTCCCTCTCTTGCTGTCTCTTTCTCTCTCTGCCAAATAAATAAAATCTTAAAAAAGTAAAATAAATAAACAGTAAAGACTCAGAGAAAACTGTTGTCCTTGGCATGATTGTAGATTCTAGAAAATTAATAAAGTGAAAACACTAAAAATAACAAACACTAAAAAATGTGTTTTGTTGTGTAAACATAACCAATTACAGTCATTTAGGGCTATAGCTTAACATTTAAATCCTAATTATCATGCAGCAGAATAACAATTACATATATCATTAAATATGCATCAGATTAACCTCATTGTAAATTTTATTTGATTATAATAGTAAAGTACTCATTCTGTATGGTTAGAAACAGTCTTATAGTTAATTGCTCACAATGCCTAAGTCTGTTCACTATTTACATTAAGTAAATGGGACACAGCTCCTGAGTTTGTTCTGCACTGGAAGTAAAGCTGGATTATCCAACCTTGATTGCAACTATGCATTTTGTTCTGTGACCTGTGAGATAAAGTACACTCCCTTACTTATGTATACCAAGGTGCTAAAGAAGCAAGCAGCAAAAGAAACTCTATTTAATTGCTCAGTCTTCTGGAAACAGGTTTCTAGTAGGTAGATATGATTCAAATAATGAAAAAAATTCTAATGTGGAGCACTGGCCAACCTAACCCCCTACAACTTCTAAACAAGCCCCAGGGTCATCCCATGGAGCACTTCTAGAATTAGAATTACAATTATAATTTATTTGACCCCCACCACGAATTAAATATTTCATATATATATAGTCATATCCTTAAAAAACTCTTTTGAATTAGTTATTATAATTTTCATTTTACACATGAGGAAAAAAAGGCACAGAAAAATAATAATTCGCCTAAGTACTTGAAGGTGGTAAAGGGTAGTAGTTAGATTTTGTAGTTAAATTTTTTGGATAAACAGAAGTCACACAGCAGCAATACATTCCTAGTTCACCTAATGTTTTGGATTCTATCCAAAGCCTGATGACCCGGGCAGATATTCTGCACTTCGTATAGATCAAAAAGAAGTCATAAGGAAGAGGGAGAAGAGATGGGTAGCAAAAGCCTGAATTCACGGACACTCTGCTAAATGGCTATGGCATTATGAAAATCCTGACATCTGTTAACTCTTCAGTTTTAAAGAGTCAGAGGCATTTTATTAGTTACATTTGGCCAGATCTGGTTTTCATTTCATTCTGGCTGTGCTACCCCATAATTAGCTGAATTGGGGCAAGTGGCTTTACCTTTCTGAGACTTATTTTTCCTTTTTTGTAATGTAGGATGCTGCAGGGCCCTTTAGGAAATTTTTTTCCCCCTCTTGTTCACCTCTGAGATCTTTAGGGCCCTTTTCCTTAATGCAGAAGCAACCCAGACACGCCACCATGTGGCGAAATGGCTATATAGACCTCACATTTCTGTAAATAGATTAGCAGGAGTGCTTCCACCTTTCCTATGCAGAATGATCACAGTTGAGGGGGATCAAGTTAAATAAGCAGTCTAGGAACCTTCTGCAAAGAAAAGGATTGATTTCTTAACTCCTTGGACAAGGGTGGTCACAAAGAAAGATAAAGAAGGGTGGAGTACGGGGTGGGGGGGCGGTGCAGGAAGGAGGAAGGCAATGGTCCCGAATGCATGAGGCAGCAGCAGAACCTGGGGAGGCTGGAACCAGTTCCCAACTGGGCCACAGGGGGACCCTGTGCTTCTGGGAAAGTGACTTCATGTGTGTGAACTCACAGAGCTGTGAGCTAAGAGCTGTAATCCTTGAGGCTCTCGCCTTCTGTGGGGTGAAATCCTCTCTTCTGAGTGCATCACAGGAATATACCTTGCCTTGAAGAGCCCTTGTAATTAATTGGCAAAGGACTGTGCTCTAGGACCCAAATTTCTGGCTCACTTACATGCACTAGGTATACCTCAGAGCTTAAAGGAGAGGAAGTTGAAATCCAGAAGAAAGCATAGACTTTTAGACTCTCTGTTTATATCTATTTGCATGCCAAACAACAAAGAACCACCTCGCTTAGAGGAAAAATAAATATCAGATGAGATAAAATTTATAAACTCTTTCTCTTTCAGCACTCAGGACAAGAGAGTAAGCAGAAACGATAGAGAATCATTTCCATAGGAAGGGAAGCTCAGAAACTACACTTCTGATTCTAAACACAGCAGCTTAACAGTTGAAGAGGAGCTGTTGGGATATTCTGGACTCAGTCAATGGCAGCTACCTTACAGACCCTGGCAGTAGGATAAAATTTTCCCTACTGGGTTTCAAGTTCAAAGGCCAACCTCCTCCATTAAGAATGGAAGGGCTTGCGGCACTGGCTGGCTCGGTCAGTTAGGCATTTGACTCTTGATTTCCACTCAAGTCATGGTCTCAGGGTCATGGGGATCAAGTCCCGCATGGGGCTTGGAGCTCTGCAGGGAGTGTGCTTGAGATCTTTCCTCTTCCCCTCCCTCTGCCCTTACCCCCCTGCACGTGCTCGATCTCTCTCTAAAAATAAATAAAGAAAGAAAGAAAGAAAGAAAGAAAGAATAGGAGGGCTTGGAGAATGTGATATCAATTTGTTCTGAAGGTCAATCTTCAAAATATTAGTTCAACATAAACTGATCTGGGACATTATTAAGGCAAATTTCTCTCAAGATTTTTTTTTTTTCAGGGGTTCCTGGGGGGTCAGTTGGTTAAGGTGTCCCAGTCTTGATTTCTGCTCGGGTCATGATTTCAGGGTTGTGAGATCAAGCCCCATATCAGGCTCTGTGGTGGGCATAGAGCCTGTTTAAGACTCTCTCTCTCCAGGGATGCCTGGGTGACTCAGTCAGGTAATCATCTGCCTTCAGCTCAGGTCATGATCTCAGGGTCCTAGGATGGAGCCCCATGTAGGGCTCCCTGCTCAGTGGGGAGTCTGCTTCTCCCTCTCCCTCTGCCCCTCCCCTCTGCTCATGGCCTCTTGCTCTCAAGTGAATAAATAAAAAAAATATTTTAAATATTCTCTCCCTCTCCCTATGCCCACCCCCTTTTCTCTCCTTCTCAAACACCAAATCTATATATATCCCTATATCTATCTATCTATGTATTAAAAAGATGTTTTTTAGATTCCTTTATAGACATGTTTAGAAAGAGGAGAAAGAAGGCACTTGGTCATCTCTGCTATGACAAGTTAAATACAAAGTGCTCTGGAAGCATATTGTAGAGTTACTTAACCCAGAGTTTGGGGAGCGGGTGCAGTCAGGAAAGATGTTCCTGAGGAAGTGTTGTCTATGTTAAAGTGGAGGTACCTTGGCCTGAGACATTCCATTCTTTTCCTTTTTCCTTTCCTTTCCTTCCCTTCCCTCCCTTTTTTCCATTCCTTTTCCCTTCTCTCCGCCCTCCTCCCTTCCCCTCCCTTCTCTTCTCTTCCCTTCCCCTTCTTTTCTTTTTAGAGGCAGAGAGAGGTGGAGGTTGGGGCAGAGGGAGAGGGAGAGAGGGAATCTTAAGCAGGCTCCAAGCCCAGCATGGAGCCCAATGCAGGGCTTGATCTCACAACCCTGAGATCATGACCTGAGCTGAAATCAAGAGTCGGATGCTTAACCAACTGAGCCACCCAGGCACCCCCAAACTGAGACATTTCTGAGAGTGAAACAAGACAATATTACTAATTATAAGGGACAACAGGAATAAACCAGGACTTTACTGAGCAAATTGGGACTTCTGGTTACTCTATTTATAAATCATGTTCAGGTACTTGACCTCCAGTGAAAGCAGGGATCTCTTCACTTTTTACTTTATACATTTTGCCTGAGTGACTTTCTCCATACCTTTGCCTTTACTTGCTCATTTCACAAATATTTGTCCAGGATGAACTTATGGGCACAGAAGTTACAAAGAAGAAAGGACATAGTGCCTGCCCTCAAGCTCTAAAGACACACATCCAAAGAAACAATTTTAATACAGTTATACAACTTTCGTCCTGGCCTTTCCTCTGAGCTCTAATATATATCTATCATTTCCACTCAGATTGCAAAACACAAGTCCAAAACAGAACATTTAATTTCTCCTCCAAATCTGTTCTTCCTGTAGCTAGTCTTAAAATTGATGCCACTATCCACTACATTGCTAAAGGCAAAAGCCCAGAAAAGCATTGCCATAAACAGTGTTATCCTTCTTCTCACTATGCATTTTAATTTCTCCACCTTTCTTAAGCACAAGGACTAAACTGGAGCTTAGAATTGTAATGAGGGCCCAAGATCAATTGAAGCAGAAGGGTAATTTTCAGGTGCTTAAATGCTATGTTTTTAACGAATAGATCCCAGTGTTAATGTGGGATTGTTTTTTCCAGAATAGTACAACATTGATGACTCATATTCAATTTGTTGACAATCATGACATCCAGATCTAGATATATGCCCTAGTCTGTCTCGAAAAACTTCAGTTTAGGTGAGAAAGACATGAAGATAAGTCCTCAAGAGTCTGACCCTATCTCCTCTTTGTGAAGAAGGTGAGTGGTTGCAGATGTGTAAAGGTGTAGGTGAAAGATCAGTGTTGATTAACTGTTGAACAAAGGCTGTATAAAAGAACAATTATTTATTTAAAAAGTAACTTTAATGCTTCTATCATCTTATTCTCCACACAGCTGCCAGAGTGATCCTTTCAAAATAAATCTGATTACCTCTCCCACCACACACTAAGGAATCTTTCATGAGCCATCTCTGCAAGGAAACTACTCTAAAACACTTAACATTCAAATCCACACTCCTTGGCAAAATGTTTTCCAAACTGGTAAACCCTAAAAACAAATCTCCTTCAGTCAAAAAAAAAAAAAAAAAAAAAGAAAGAAAAGAAAATCTTATTCCTTTGCTCTCAACCCTTGGGAGGTACTCTACCATATCTCCCCGCAAATCCAAAGTCCAACCGTGGCTTACAAGATGATGCATGATCTGGTTTCTGCCTGTTTCGCAACTTATTTCACTAAGTTGCCGTGCTGAAGTCACACTTGTCTCCTTACTTCTTCCCCAACAGGCCAAGCAAGTCCCTATCTCAGGGCCACTGCAATTCCTGCTTCTCTTCTCCTAGTTTCCCTCTGGAAATCCACATGCTGCCTCCCTTAAAGATTAGGTTTCTGGTTATGTGCTCTTTCAATTAGGAGGCCTCCGTTGTCTACCTCATCTAAAAGACCAGGACCACATCACTCTTATTCCTTTATTCTGATTTATTTTTTTCCCATAAAACTTAACACATTACCGGGGAATTACCTCTTATTTAGTAGTATGTGTATTGTTTCATGTCAATCCCCCCCCACTATGGTATGAGGCAGAGACCGTTTTGTTCGCTGCTGAGTCCTCAGCACCTAGAACAGGGTCTGCTCTTTAAGTATTTGTTGACTAAATGACGAAATAGACTTTCGGGATACAGCAAATGTAAAACTACGATAGAATAGAGCTACTGACATGATGCATAGTAAAATGTCTGGAAGAGTATACCAAAACGTTAACTGTTTATTCAACACAGTGGGAGCCGGGGTGAATTTTCGCTTGTGTGAATTTTCTGATTATTTTTCAGAACGAATTTGTAGCCTTCATATACTAACAGATCAATCAAGAGGCCACACCAGCAGAAAATGCAAATGAATTTAAAGAGAGGTTGGGCAAAATTTATGAAAGACAGACTTCTAAATAGATGTAGGAGCCTAATGGGGAAGATAACCACGGCTTGAATCCTCTTCCCCACACTTCCCAGCCGTGTGTTCCCAAGTCACTCATAAGCCAGCCGAAATGTCTTCACCTGGAAAATGGGGACAATAATAGTGCCTACCTCATAGGTTGTTTTTGAAGATTCAATGACACCATGGATGTCACCTCCTTTGTAACAATGCCTGGCATGCAATAAATACTCGACAAATGGTAGCTATTATAGTAATCAGTAGTAGTAATAAGAGATGCTGGGACATACCTAGCCCTCAAGATTGACATCAGAGTGGACCACCACATCCTCTCATCATTGCGCCTCAGTCTGGGCCCCTGAAGCCCAAAGAGGGGATGGTTCTTCCCAAAGAAGAGAATTTCCACGTTCCAGAAGCGTCTGAATAAGACGTACCCTGTTTACCCTCACACCGTTCAGTCTGGTTAATCCACGAGCAGCACTGCAAGACCCGCTCGTCCTCGGCTGCCTTCGCGGCCACAGGGGCGGGCAGGGGGTAGTGGGAATGTTAGAAACACAAAAGCAGGACGGTACCGGCCCGCTCCACCTCACCGCGCTCTGGAGCGGATTGAACGGCGGCGCCACGCACTGGCAAGCCTCTGGCGACCGGCAACGCGCCTCACGCCAAAGGGACTGCTGCCCGGACTCAAGTCAGGCAGGCTGCTCCGTCCGCCCTACTCCCCGGGCCTCCACCAGAGAACAGCGGCAAGCGCGCGGCGAGGCCGGGGCGCGGGCCGAGGGCCGAGGGCCGAGGGGGTGGCAGTGCGGGGCCGCAAGGGCCGGGGAGGGGCGGCGGCGCGCTCGCGCCTGGGCCGCTCGAGAGCGAGCACGTACCCCCGGGGGCGCGCGCGGCTGGCGGCTCCTCGGCGCGGAGGAGGGGGACGCGGCGAGGTGAGGCACGAGGTGCTGTGGGGCGGGTGGGGACGGGGCGCGATCCCCTCTAGCGGCCGAGGGGGTGGCGTGGACGGCGAGGGGCGGTGGCGACAGGGGCGGGCTTCGGGCCCTGGGCTCGGGGGAAAACGCGGCGGGCGGGCGGGCGGGCCGGCGGAGCTGGGCCACGCTGCGTTTGGGGGAGGGCGGCGCGGGCTCGGCCTGACCCGTCGGTCCCGCCCCGCGGCGTGCCTAGCGCGCCCCACCCCCTGGGCGGCCCTGCGCGGCCCCGCGCGGCCCCAGCCCCGGGATTCCTGTCTCTGCGGTGGCGCGCCTAATTACGCCGGGAACAGACGCCCTAGTGTCTTTGCACCTGACCGACGTTACTTTCCGAGTTTTCAAGTCGGCCTTGCACGCTAGATAGTTCACCTCCATTTTGGAGCTGAGGCCGAACTGAGACTCAGGTAAAATGACTTGCCCAAGATCATACAGCTTAAGGAACGAGGTGAGGAGCTCCGCTTTGTCTGCAAAACTCCAAACCCTGCACCTGTCCCCTGCATCACAGCGAATGCCAGTCTTCCTCCTCCCAGTGGCTCTGAATTTGGCAGATGTTAATTTGGAGCTACCACCCATCCTTTCATGAACGTCAGTGTCAGAAATGCCTCTCGTGAGAAGAAAGGAGAGGAAGAAGAATCTGCTTATTGGAATAATGTGCTTATGACATGGCATGTTTATGCGTTTTTTACTTAACCATCTCTTTTTTTTTTAAATGATTTTCTTTATTTATTTGAGAGAGAGTAGGAGAGATAGCATGAGAGGGGAGAAGGTCAGAGGGAAAAGCAGACTCCCCACGGAGCTGAGAGCCCGACGTGGGAGTTGACCCTAGGGCGCTGGGATCATGACCTGAGCTGAAGGCAGTTGCTTAACCAACTGAGTCACCCAGGCGCCCCTTAGCCATCTCTTTTAACCTTTGTTGAAGTGTTGCTTCTGCTCACTACTTTTAAGACATGTGCAAGTAGCAGTCTTTCAGAGCTTCACTTCTTTAAAAAAGCAGCATGCCTGAAGGCTGTGAGGAATCGGGAGATAATCCACATACAGTGAGCGGTACCAGAGTACCTGGCATATGAGAAAAGTTCAGTAAATTTTGGCCTTTTTTTTTTTTTTAATTACAGAGCGCATAATACCTTTTGCTAAACCCATTTTTCTTCAGAGACTAACTTTTCCTGGGACTAGAGCAGGGGGAGAACCATTCCTATCCCAGCCCACTTAAGAAAAGACAAGTTCATTGATAGCCATGTTATCTGAATGTCATATAGCCTTAAGGATGAATTATACCCCAAGCTCAGAGTACCAGGTGGAAGAAGTCACTCCAGGAGAACTAAAGATGAATTCACCTTTTGTAAAACTAACATTTGTCCATTACATTTTCTTTATTGAGTTCTTTCTCTGTGTTTGGCACTTTGAAGCGTACAGATGTGTATTGGATAGTAGTCCCTGCTTTCATTTAGTCTAGATATGGGAAAAAATATGCATTCAGAAGTAATCCTCACAAAGTAGAATGGGATGCCAGAAAAGAGATAGCCAAGAAGCTGTGGGACCATAGAAGGAGAAGTGTTTTCTTGACTTAGGGTGAAGTATGACTTCATTTCTGCCTTCAAGAAAATACTTTATACTCTTGTTCAAACATTAAGTATTTGTTCAAAGAGTAAGTGACCAAATGTTTGTCGTCATAGGGTTCCTTGGTTTCTAGTAATAGAAAGTCATTCAAATTAAAGTATTATTAGAAAGATAAAAAAATGGGAAAAAATCCAAACAGTTGGGCCATCCTTGGGGATGAGTATCTCAATAGCCAGAGCTCATGGACCAAATTCTTTGATTAATGAATGACTGGGTTCCAATTGACTTCTGTCCTTGTATGTCTTACACAAGATTAAGATTTTTCCTTTATTGGGGTGCCTTGGTGGCTCAGTGGGTTAAAGCCTCTGCCTTAGGCTTGGGTCAAGATCCAGGGTCCTGGGATCCAGCCCAGCATCGGGCTCTCTGCTTGCAGGGGGAGCCTGCTTCCCCACCGCCGCCCCCTCTGCCTGCCTCTTTGCCTGCTTGTGATCTCTGTCAAATAAATACATTAAATCTTAAAAAAAAAGAAAAGCTTTTTTTTAAGATTTAATGTATTTATTTGACAGAGACACAGCGGGAAAGGGAACATAAGCAGGGGGAGTGGAAGAGGGAGAAGCAGGCTTCCCGTTGAGCAGAGAGCCCGATGCGGGGCTCGATCCCAGGACCCTGGGATCATGACCTGAGTGGAAGCATATGCTTAACGACTGAGCCACCTAGGCGCCCCAAGATTAAGATTTTCACAGGAGATCTGGCTACTTTAGCTATAAAGGTGAGGTATACAGTACCCACCAGAACCATATGAAATGTGGGTGAGTCAGTTTCTCAACGGAAAGAGGGTTAAGGAGAGAAGTGATAATGCATAGAGAAAAACAATAGTTGTTTATTAGAGGTATGTAGCCTTTATAGAGAGCCAGGTACCACTGTGTCTTATTTATATGGATTTTGGTATTTAATCTTAATAAGGACATAGATACTATTTTTCATCCCCATTTTACAGAGTGGGACACAAGGTTTATAAAGACAATAATAATTGGGGAGCCTAGCTGGCTCAGTCAGAAGAGTGTGTAACTCTTGATCTCAGAGTCATGGGTTCCAACTCCACATTGGGTGTAGAGATTACTTAAAACAGGGGCACCTGGGTGGCTCAGTTGATTTAAGTGTCTGAGTCTTTTTTTTTTT
Source organism: Lontra canadensis (assembly GCF_010015895.1). NCBI lineage: Eukaryota > Metazoa > Chordata > Mammalia > Carnivora > Mustelidae > Lontra > Lontra canadensis. The sequence goes on along the minus strand of NW_022631131.1, from coordinate 3,311,642 downwards.
TTTTTAAGATTTTATTTATTTATTTATTTTTGACAGAGAGAGAGAGAGAGAGAGAGAGCGAGCGCGAGCGCGCGCGCGCATGTGCGCGCGAGAGCAAAAGAGGGAACACAGCAGGGGGAGTGGGAGAGGGAGAAGCAGGCTTCCTGCCAAGCAGGGAGCCCAATGCAGGGCTTGATCCCGGGACTCTGGAATCATGACCTGAGTCAAAGGCAGAAGTGTCTGACTCTTGATTTGGGCTCAGGTCATGATCTTGGGGTCCTGGGATCAAGCCCTGTGTCGGGCTCTGTGATCAGTGGGGAGTCTACTTGAGATTTTCTCTCTCCCTCTGCCCCTCCTGCTGCTCTCACATGCACTTTCTCTCTCTCTCTTTAAAATAAGTACATCTTAAAAAAAAAACCTTAAGACAAAATTTAAAAAAAGATAAAATAATTTGCTTAGCATTACAAAGCTAGGATGTGGTAGCACTGAATACGTTGCATTGTCTTCTTTGCATCTTGTCCCTTTGAATTATTTTCTGATCCATATACCACTTCTGTTTGTTCATAGGGGTCATCAAACTTTGGTGTATGTGTTGGCCAGTTTTGACATCTCCTTGAAGGAGCGCTGCATTGAGGAAGATCAAAACAAGACTGTTTGCAAATTTTAGGGAATGGACCGTTTGGGTTCCTTTAGCAGTAAGTATAGTGGGAACAAGTCCCAGGTGAATATTAACAGCAAACTCAAGTTCAAAGAAGAAAAATAAGCACTTTGAAGTTAAAGCCGTATGAATCTGATCCTAAAGGAATAAGAATACCAAATCAAAATAAAATTAACCAATACTTAATTGATTGCCCACTAAACACATGACACAAACATATAACCCTAGGTCTTGTAAGAAAACTATGCTCAGGCATAATATGATTAACCTACAGTTTAATTTAAGAAAGCAGTTGGATTTCTCTTTAGAACCAATAACATATTTTAGATGCCTTGATAAAAAATTAAGTCAGTGGTAGAACAAAAGACATGCTTCTCTACCCCTTCCCTTTTAGGGGGAATTTGTGCTCTAAGAGTGAACCACAGTATTATAATAATAATGCAGAAAATTATGCTGTGTGTGTGAAATAAATTCAGGCAGCCATAGCTATGGAGAAAAAAATACACTGCCTTTTTTTTGTTTCTGACGATAAGAGATTTGGCAGAAATAGAAATTCTATTGTTAGATGTTAGTAGTGTTCCAATGAGAAGAAACAGAAAGCCACTTTTTAGGATATTGTTTCCTTTTCACCAATTTCTTAAAGAACCTCATATTTACTCTCTCATCACACCTATCTATATAAAGTTAGGACAGAATGAAGTCTTCAAAACATCTAGTTCAAATCTCTCATTTTACACATGAAGACAACCTAAATGAATTTTCCTGATGCTAAAAAATGTAAACTGAAGGGCGCCTGGGTGGCTCAGTGGGTTAAGCCACTGCCTTCGGCTCAGGTCATGATCTCAGAGTCCTGGGATCGAGTCCCGCATCGGGCTCTCTGCTCAGCAGGGAGCCTGCTTCCTCCTCTCTCTCTGCCTGCCTCTCTGCCTGCTTGTGATCTCTCTCTGTCAAATAAATAAATCTTTAAAAAAAAAAAAAAAGTAAACTGAAACCACTCCCATTCCCTTTTTTAAAATACTAAAAAAAAAATAAATTATTTTTAAACTTTTTATTTGGAAATAATTTCAAATTTACAAGAAAGTTGGAAGAATAACAATCATACAAAAAATCCTCATAGGCCCTTTATTAATTTCTTACTCCATTTGTGTGTTTTGTTTCTCTGTAAATATATATACTGTATATAATACATATTTATATGTTCTTTTATGTGTAAGTAGATATGGATACCCCCCTTTTTTTTCCCAGAATCTTTTAATGGTAAGGGACATTACATCATGGCCCTTTACCCCTAAGCATTGTAGTGTTTATTTCCTGAGAATAGAGATATTCTATTTTTTAACTTCAGTAGGGTTATGAACTAGTAAATTTAACATCCATGAAATAGTTTTATCCGATTTGCCATCTAGTTCATTCAGTTTGTAAGTTGACTCAGCAATGTTCTTTATGGTGTTTTTTTCCTTCTAATACAGGACACAGTCAGGAGTCAGGTCTTACCTTAAGTTCCCGTGTTTCTTTAGTTTTCTTTTTTTTTCTTTAAAGATTTTATTTATTTATTTATTTATTTGAGAGAGAGAGAGAGAGCGCATGAGTGGAGAAGGTCAGAGGGAGAAGCAGACACCCTGCAGAGCTGGGAGCCTGATGCAGGACGACTTGAGCCGAAGGCAGTGGCTTTAAACCAACTGAGCCACCCAGGCGCCCTCTGTAGCCTCCTTTAAACTGAAACATTTCCACAGCCTTTGTCTTTAGTGACATTCACACTTTTGAAGAAGACAGGCTCTTCCTCTCTCCCCCTTTTTTAAATTGAAGTTTCTTGGTTTTTTGTTGTTTTATTGAGGTTTGTTTGGTCTTGTTCTACACCTCATTGGTGATAATCATCTTGAAAACCCAGTTATGGTGTCTCTTTGTATAATTTGTATTTTTCCCTTGGGTATAATAACCCATAAGGATATACTTTCAGGCCATAAAGTATTGCATTTCTCATCAAAATTTCTCCCTGGATTTAATATCCGTTATGATTTTTCCTTAATCCAGTCTTTACTGTCATGCAAAATGATGATTTTTTTCAAATCCAGCACTCTCACATTTGCTGCTTAGCACTTACAGAATTATATATGTTATACAGCTATATGTATTACATGTAATATATATAATACATATTATGTAATTTCTTGATTATATAATCAAGAGACCTGTCTCTCTTATTTCATTGATGTATTTATTGTAAGCGTGGACATGCGAATTCCTATTTTTTCAAGGGTTTATAATTCATTATCATACTTGTTTTGGTTCTCAGATTGTCCCAGTTTGACCTCTGTAATCTCCTTTATTCTGGCTCCTACGTCCTTAATAACACCCATCACTTTTTTGAGCATCTCCTTACCTTTTGGCCACATGTTCTGGGTGCATCTCTTATCTTTCTTGCCCCAGCCCTGGAATCAGCCACTCCCCTGAGGAGCCTTGGTTCCATTTTTTTTTTTTTTAGATTTTTATTTATTTATTTGACAGAGAGAGAGATCACACAAATAGGGGATAGGGGGAGCTGTAGGCAGAGGGAGAGGGAGAAGCAGACTCCCTGCTGAGTTAGGGAGTCTGATGCAGGGCTCGATCCTAGGACCCCGGGATCACCAAGCAAGCCAAAGTCAGACGCTTAAATGACTGAGGCATCCAGGCACCCTGCCCTGGTTCATTTTAATGAAGACTAATATTAGAGACCAAGATCTGGTCATTGCTACTAGCATGTTTTGTATTTTGGCTCTTAGACCTACAGAGCTGTGAAATATCTGTGATACATGCTATGTACATATACACCAACATACATACATATTTACCCATACATACACTTTTAAGAAATAGTGAGTTCCCATTGATACCTCCAGTTCATCTTCATAAGCTTTTTTCTTGTTTTGCCCCATTCCTTATTTGTGTGTCTTTTCCTTGGTGAGAACCTTGGCACCCAACATCAGCACAGTCTTCTTATACATCCAAAATTGTGTCAGAGTTGCTTTTCACATATCACTACATGAAACAGACCTCCTTCAATAAGTTCAGGATTTGTTAGCATCATCGAAGACTGAAGTTATATTGTTAAATGTCCATAAGCTGTTTAGATTTTTTTTTTCCTTTTTAGTGTGGTTATAGTATTCTTTTGAAATACTATTAGGTGCATCTGTTCATACTACTTTCAGTTTTCCCTTTCTATATTTACTAATTCAATTTTTTTAAATTCAAGGAACATAACTACAATTCCAAATGCCAAAACTGTAGAAAAATATATATTTGGAAAATTGTTACTCCTTCCTATGTCTCTTTCACTCCATTCCGTTCCCTCTCCCCCAGACCCTTGTAGGTATCCAACTTCATTGTTCTCTAGTTTAACTGTCCTCTATTTCTTTTTGCAAAGATAATTGGACACACATATGTTTGGGGTTTTTTCCCCCATTTTGTACAGGAAAGATAGCATGCTATGTACGCTTTTTAAAAATTTTTTTTTTTTTCACTTGAAAGTATCTTCTGGAAATACTGTTTTAGTTTGTAAAGGTTGTTCTCATTCCTTTTTTTTTAATAGTTGCGTAGTACTCCATGGTCGGGGTACTCCATAGTTTGTTCAACTACTCTCCAGGGCTTGGATATATCTAGGTAGTCTTTTTTAATGCCAGATAGTGTTCTAATGTATTCCCATCAGCAGTATATGAGAATGCCTCTTTCTCTCCATTCTTACTAAGAAAGTATTATTAAGACTTGTAGTTTTTGCCAGTCTGATGGGTGACAGGTTATATCTCTGTGTAACTCTCTCTTATGAGTGAAGTTGAGTGTCTTTTCATATGTTTAAGGGCCATTTTTTTGTCTTTCTCTTTTTTTCTAATTATCTCTTCATTTCTTTTGCAATAGGATTTTTATTCTTTTTTTCTCCCCTCAGTTTTTAAGTTTTTATCATTGTATATTGGGAACTTTAGCCCTTTATCTGTAATACGCTTTCAAATATTTTCTTATAGCTTATTTGCCCTTTTATCTTGCATATGGTGTTTTTTTGCCAAGGACATTTTTTGCTTGTGTTGTGTAATCAAATTTATTAATTTTTCATTGCCTTTAGATTTTGAATGATGATTTTTTAAAAAGCCTTTCCTTACTCTTAGGTTATAGAAGAGTTCTAGAATATCTTTGTGAAGGATAGTTTGGCTGTGTATATCAATATGTGTGTTCAACAGTTCTAGTTCTAGAAAAATACATATTCCAAGGAACACAACAGCATTTTTCATAAATAGCAAAAAATTAGAAACAACATAAATGCCCACCAGTAGAGAAGAGATTTGATTAGTTGTTCTCAACCATACAAGACCCCATGTTTTCCTTTTATAATATTTTTAGAGCCCATTTACTCTTTGGAAACGAAATGCCTAGATAATATAACACATCTATACCCATGATGTCAAAGAAACAGAAATAATAATACCCTAACTATAATACAAAGGATAAACAAAAGAGAATAATAAACTAATGTAATTTATTATAAAGTAATATGTATCTCAATATGTTTAGACACTATTTCAGTAGAAGACATAATGACTTAAGTAGTCAGATGCTTGCACCCATATGTTGAATCACTGTGAATCTTACAACTACAAAAGCACAGTGATTCATGTGTGTTGTATTGGTGACTCAGAAATCCCACAAGCTTGAATAACTCTTGGTAAAGTTCTGAACAAAACAAGATATAATCTCCTGTAGAAGTAGATGCAGTTGCCTTCCTGGAAAATTCAATATATATTAAAACTGTCAAAAACATTTTGTTTTATAGGTAACATGGAATTGTGTTCTAGGTTATGTAATTATGAACAGGTTTCTCACCAGCTTTGAATGTCTGGTAGGATATTTGAAAGTTGTACAGGACATGGATCACTTCTTTGTTGTGTAGGAATGTCTTTTTTTTTTTTTTAAGATTTTATTTATTTATTCGACAGAGATCACAAGAGAGGCAGGCAGAGAAAGAGGGGGAAGCAGGCTCCCTGCTGAGCAGAAAGCCCGATGAGGGGCTCGATCCCCAGGACTCGGGGATCATGACCAAGCCTAAGGCAGAGGCTTTAACCCACTGAGCCACCCAGGCTCCCCATTGTGTAGGAATGTATTGAGCCATGTAGGGCATCTAGCATCCCTGGTCCTCACCTGCTAAATGCCAGTAGTACTCTCTAGTCCTTGTGGCAACAAAAAAAGCATTTCCTCAGATTTCCAAAATGCCTTCCTAAGGGACAGTTGAAAACTATTAGGTTAGCTGATGGGTACAATGGAATATTATTCATACATTAAAAGGAACAAGGAAGATGTACACGTAAGGTCATGAAGGATATTGACAGTATATATCATCAAGTGAAAAAGCCTACAAAACATCGTGTATAGTATCACTTTTGTTAAAATATGTACATACGCATCCATTGAAGAAAGGTTAGAACTCAAAACATTAATAAGGATGACTTTATGCTTTTGTTGTCTAAAATTCTTAAAACTATAAATTGGGTTACTTTTACAAAATAATTACTTCTTGATGTAAGGGTTTAAAAGCTCTTTGCTTTGGTCAGTGACAGATTTTTTTCTTGAGGAAAGAAAAACAGCTTATATCATTAAAAGGATGTAAGGAAGAAGGTAATTTGGTAAAAATTGTCATCTGACATTTAATTTAAAACAACTTTGTTCTTCCATGTCAAAATTTAAAATGGGAGAAGCGGGGTAGTTGCTGTTCTATACACTTATTTTGAAGCTATTGCCAGGACTATGTTTCTTTCCCCTGTTGTTTTCCTCCAGGTCTTCATTTAGAAACAAATGAAAAGAAATTTTTAAAAAAGGAAACAAATGAAAAGAACAATAATCATCACTTGAAGGGGAAAGGTGCCTTGAAGAGTATTTCTTGGGTTTTAGGAAGGAAAGTGCTATTACAGAATGTGAGAAATCCTGCCTCAGGCCAAGCAGATTAAATTCTTTCATCTACCTTCAAAGCCTGTATTTTCTTAGACTCCTGCTGTTCAGGAGCCTAACTCCTTCTGAGCAACTTCTCTAGGTTGCCTTGGCTCTAGAGAGGCAGAGTTTAGGGCAACCAGGGACACACGGTATCTGCTTTTTTTTTTTTTTAATCACTTTAGACAATTTAGATTTTACTTCTTGCCTTAATATTTTAGAGACAATACAGTAACAATCATTGAAACTATAGGAAGGTGAGCTAATCTCTCTACTTACCATGAGAGAAAGGGAGCTTTCCTGGGTTTAAGTCTCAACTCAGATATACAGTAGTACATCGCAAACAGATACTTAAAGGAGTTTTTCACCCCAACTTTTTTTTTTTTTAAAGATTTATTTATTTATTTGGCAGACAGAAATCACAAGGAGGCAGAGAGGCAGGCAGAGAGAGAGGAGGAAGCAGTCACCCCAACTTTTTATTATGAAAATTTGCAAACTTACAGAAAAGTCGAAAGAACAGTACAGTTGGCCACTACCTACATTCAACAATCATTAACATTTGTCACATTTGATTTATCTAAAAATATATGTGTGTGTTGTGTAAGTATGTGACATTTTCTCTCCTGGAAAAATAACTAGGAGGGAAAGCTTATGTTTGTAAATTTCTCTGCAGGGATCCTATCTACTTAAATGCCATTTATAGTAGTAGATCCTACTACAGGAAGGAACAAAGCTGCCTTGAAAGAAAAACGTAATTTTTGTTTTTTCTTATTTAGAATGAGCTCATCTTGTCTCCAAGACAAGCTGAATCTTCTGCAGAGCTCACCACCTATGTAGTTATTTGCAGATTTTCACCTTCTTACCGTTTGGTAATGCATATCATGTTTTTCTTTCTGTTCTAGATGATCCCTCTGATAAGCCACCTTGCCGAGGCTGCTCCTCCTACCTCATGGAGCCTTATATCAAGTGTGCTGAATGTGGGCCGCCTCCTTTTTTCCTGTGCTTACAGGTAACTTTTCCATTACACAGTTCACCAGTGAAAAGTTGGGGAAAAGAGCAGTTGGATCACATAGACTGTTGAATATTCTACATCTCTATATCAGCTTAATGCTCAACATTGCTTTTGCCAGGAGATTTAAAGTATTGAGACTAAAGGGACTGCAGGTTGGCTCAGTTGGTTGGGTGTCTGCCTTTGGTCATGATCTCGGTGTCCTGGGATTGAGCCCTACGTAAGGCTCCCTGCTCAGCGAGCAGCCTGCTTCTCCCTCTCCCACTCCCCTGCTTGTGCTTTCTCACTCTCTGTGAAATAAATAAATAAAAACCTTTTAAAAAAATAAAAATAAAGTATTGGGACTCCGAGAAACAGAATTGGAGGATTATTCCTTTTGATAGCACCAATGACACTGTTACTGAAGAGTGATCTTTGGGCAGGTGACAAGGGAGCAAGTCATTCTGTGGATGATGATAGTAATAATACTAATTACAAGTGCTAACTCTGTTGTCGAGCACTCTTTTGAGTAATTTGCGTAAATTAACCTTTAGTTCATCACTATAACCCTATGAAGTAGGTATGATTAGCATCCCCATTTTATAGAGAGAACTCAGGCAAAGAGAGTTTAAATAATTTGCTCAAGGTCACAGAGCAAATACCATATTTTATTGGATCCAAGATGCTATTGATTATAAGAAGCATCCCAGTTTTAAAAATGACAAATGGCTGATGGAAATTGTAATACCCTTTTTATTATAAGATGAAGCCTCATTATAGAGTTTATAAAATATGAAAAAATACATGTCTTAGATTTGCCTAAATACTTTAAGTTTGGAACCAGGTTTCAAATTTACTCTTAGTCTGATTCCAGGGCTTATGCTTTTTTTTTTAAAGGTTTTATTTATTTATTTGACAGACAGAGATCACAAGTAGGCAGAGAAGCAGGCAGAGAGAGGAGGAAGCAGGCTCCCCATCGAGCAGAGAGCCCAATGTGGGGCTCGATCCCAGGACCCTGCTTTAACCCACTGAGCCACCCAGGCGCCCCAGGGCTTATGCTCTTATCAAAAGAGGAGATGTCCTAGGAAAAAGTCAGCTTTTCAGATTATTTTTTCCTCTGTGAGGGCCACTGAAGAGCTGTGATCAGGTATATAACCATCCGCTTGTGGCTGCAGACAAGATTAAATGAATTCTTAAAAACTCATCCTAAGAGTAGAGTACCTCCAAACCATCTTTCATCCTATAAGAAAGCGTTACAGGAAGTAGCTTTTTGGTAACTTACTTTTCCTTTCTTTTGCAGTGTTTCACTCGAGGATTTGAGTACAAGAAACATCAAAGTGATCATACTTACGAGATCATGGTAATGGTGAAGTCGCAGGGAATTTCCATTCATTTGTCAAGTATTGTATTGGGAATATCTTTTTCTTCATCTCCAAGTAGCTCCTTCCCTTTTCTTTCTTCCTCTTCTGAATTAGGTAATCATTTCCTAGTAAGTGTTTTAGGGTTTTATGGACCTACTAAGTCATTAAGTCCAAAAATCATTTTATATACTCAGATTTTTTTTTTCCAAAGATTTTATTTATTTATTTGACAGAGATCACAAGTAGGCAGAGAGGCAGGCAGAGAGAGAGGAGGAAGCAGGCTCCCTGCGGAGCAGAGAGCCCCACGTGGGGCTTGATCCCAGGACCCTGGGATCATGACCCGAGCCAAAAGCAGAGGCTTTAACCCACTGAGCCACCCAGGCGCCCCAATATATACTCAGATTTTTATTTCAAACTTGGAAGGAATTTGAAAGTACTTATTGAGGGGTGCCTGGCTGGTTCAGTCAGAGTATGTGACTCTTTGACTTCGGGGTTGTGAGTTCAATCCCCATGTTGGGGGTAGAGTTTCCTTTAAAAAAATTTAAAGGTTAAAAAAAAAGTACTTGATGAAATTTACTGATATAATGATAAGAGGTACACTGCATTTTAGGTTCACTGATAAACACAGTAAATGTGTTGTTGCACTGTTTTGGCTAATGATATTATTATGTGGTTCATGTGGGCAGTGGTGAAGTTTACATCTGGCACTCCCTCCTCCTGCCTTGGGGAAATTAGTTACCCTCTGAGGGTGAAGTTATAAAATGACATTGAATGAATGATATGACAGACTGGCTTATAGGCCAGAATAAGACTTGACTGGGGGGCACCTGGGTGGCTCAGTGGATTAAGCCTCTGCCTTCGGCTCAGGTCATGATCTCAGGGTTCTGGGATCGAGCCCCGCATCAGGCTCTCTGCTCAGCAGGGAGCCTGCTTCCTCCTCTCTCTCTGCCTGCCTGTCTGCCTACTTATCTCTATCTGTCAAATAAATGAATAAAATCTTTAAAAAAAAAAAAAAGACTTGACTGGAACCTGATTGATTGTACTGCCGCCTCTAAAGAAGGAATGAGAGGCAGGTGTTGGTAGTATCCCTTCCAAGCTCTAGTCAGAGGAATGGGCACTTTATTTATTTATTTAAAGATTTTATTTATTTATTTGAGAGAGTGAGAGAGACCAGGAACAGAGGGCAGGGGAGAGGCAGGTAGGGAAAGGGAGAAGCAGGATCCCCATGGAGCAGGGAGCCCACTGTGGTACTCCCAGGACCCTGAGACCATGACCTGAGCCAAAGGCAGACGATTAACTGACTGAGCCACTCAGACATTCCGAATGGGCACTTTAATAAGCCAAAGTGAATGTCTGGTCTGCTTGGCAGGTGTATATATCTTCTTAAAGATAGTTTTGTCGGTTACAGAAAATAACAAGGCACCAAGTAATTTTCTTACATTTGGCCTCCCATTCAGTTTGTTTTTTTGTTTTTTGTTTTTTTCAGGAAAAAATATTGGCTGGGCATTTTAACAATAATAATTTCACATTGTGAGTTAATCCACTTATACTTGAGTTAGTTTTCTGTTGCTCCCATAACAAATTATCAAAAATTAAGTGGTGTAAGATTACACAGATTTCTTGTCTCACATTTCTGTAGTTCAGAAGACCATTAGGCTCACCTGCTTTGCTGCAGTTCCTATAATGTCAAAAATGAAGGTGTTGCCTGCCTGGGCTTTTATCTAGAGGTCCTGGGAGAGAGTCTGATTCCAGTCTGCTTCTGTTCTCATTCCGGTTGTTGACAGAATTCCCTTCCTTGAGGTTGTAGGACTGATGCCACTCTTCCTTTATTGGCTGATGGCCAGGGCTTGCTCTCAACCTCTAGAGACCTTTCTTCATCCTCAAAGCTAGCAGGGATCAGGAGTTCTTGAGGGTGATTGATGAAAAATGCCTGGAGTCTTTCTGTTCTCTTTTGCTTCCTTTGTGCTGAATCTCCTGCCTCCTTTCTTCTTTTTTACTTTTTCAAAGACTATTCATTGATTTGATAGGGCACAAGCAGAGGAGCAGCAGGCAGAGAGAGAGGGAGAAGCAGGCTCCCTGCTGAGGCTTGATTCCCAGGACCCTGAGACCACAACCTGAGCCAAAGGCAGACACTTAACTGACTGAGCTATCCAAGTGCCCTCCTTCTTCTTTAAAGGAAGTTTTATTGGAGTGCCTGGGTGGCTCAGTTGGTTAAGTGTCTGCTTGTGGCTCGGGTCATGATCCTGTGGGATCCTGGGATCAAGCCCTACATCAGGCTATCTGTTCATTGGGGAGCCTGCTTCTCCCTCTCCCTCTGCATACCACTCTGCCTACTTGTGCTCTCTCTCTCTGTGTCAAATAAATAAATATCTTTTAAAAAGTAAAGGAAATTTTATATAAGTAATCTCTACACCCAGCATGGGGCTCAAACTCATGACTCTGAGATCAAGAGTCACATGTTCTTCTGACTAAGCCAGACAAATTCCCCTCTCTTACCTCCCTTTTCTACTTTTAAAGCCTTGTGTAATTTCACTGGACCCACACAAATTAATCTAGGCAGCTATCCCTATTTTAAGATCAGCTGATTAGTGCCTTAATCCCATCAGCAGCCTCCCCTCATAGTAATATCTAGTTACTATTTGATTGAATAATCAGGGGACAGGAATCTTGGGGGTAGAGGGGTGCATCTTTGAAATTCTGCCTACCACAGTGCCATAATATATCTACTTTAGTCTGTTAGACGTTTAGAAAGGGTGAATTAGCATCTCTGAGTCTGATTATTTGTGGGGTTCTGTTTAAAATGAGTTTCTGGGCCTATAATGCTGAGAGTCCGATCCTGGTCCGTAATTAAAGAAAATGCTCCTTAGTTAGAGTTCTTGGCAACCAATGACTAGCCTTCCCCTCCTTCTCTCTCAACACCTTCAGTCTTGTAGTTTCTCCACTAATTATAAGATTTGGAATAAGATTTTTTATATTAGACTTTGTTTTAGAGCAATTATAGGTTTGCAGCAGAATTGAGTAGAAAGTCAAATTTCCTATATATCTCCTGCTCCAACACATGTATAGTCTCTCCCATTAACAACATCCCTCATGAGAGTGGTACGTTTGTTTTAACTAATGAACCTACATTGACACCTCATTATCATCCAGAGTTCCCATTTACATCAGAATTTACTCTTGGTGTTGTATATTCTGTAGGTTTATACAAATATGTAATGTCATGTATCCACCATTATAGTATCCTACAGAATAGTTTCATGGCTCTAAAAATCCTCTGTGCCTTGCCTGTTCATCCATCCCGCCGCCCCCCACCCTCTGGCAACCACTGATCTTTTTACAGTCTCCATAGTTTTGCTTTTCCCAGAATGTCATATAATTGGAATCATGCAGTATATAGTCTTTTCAGATTGGCTTCTTTCACTTGGTAATATTTATTAAAGTTTCCTCCATGTCTTTTCATGGTTTGATCGATCATTTCTTTTTTTTTTTTTTTTTTTTTTTTTTTTTTTTTTTTTAAAGATTTTATTTATTTATTTGACAGAGAGAGATCACAAGTAGACAGAGAGGCAGGCAGAGAGAGAGAGGGAAGCAGGCTCCCCGCTGAGCAGAGAGCCCGATGCGGGACTCGATCCCAGGACCCTGAGATCATGACCTGAGCCGAAGGCAGCGGCTTAACCCACTGAGCCACCCAGGCGCCCCGATCATTTCTTTTTAACACTAATTAATATTCCATTATTTGGACATATCATGGTTTTTATATTTATCCGTCCACCTACTAAAAGATGTCTTGGTTGGCTCCCAAGTTTTGGGAATTAAGAATAAAGCTGTTAGAAGCATCCATGTGCAGGTTTTTCTGTGGACATAAGTTTTCAGCTCCTTTGGGTAAAAACTAAGGAGTCCAATTGCTGATCACATGGTAAGGTTGTTTAGTTCTGCACGAAACTGCCAAACTTGTCTTCCAAAGTGGCTGTACCACTTTGCATTCCCACCGGCAACAAATGAGAGTTCTTGTTGCTCCACATCTTCACAGCATTGAGATCAGTGTTCTGCATTTTGGCCATTCTAAGAGGCATGTAGTGGCATCTCTTCATTTTGGTTGACATTTCTCTGTTAGGATGTGAAATATCTTTTCATATTAATATTTTTTTTTCTCTTTTGTCAATTGCAAAATGAATGAAGGGTTGGGGAAATGTCAAATTATGTATGACTTTGAGTTCACTTCACCAACATATCAGATCTTCAGAAAACTGAAGATTCTTCCCAAATTCACGCAAAAATGCCTAGAACCAGAACACAGATTTTTTTCCTTTGAATTGTTTTCACAATTTCTTAGGCTAATTCAGTATAGGCTGGGTAGATTGATGGTTAGCCACTATAGGAAAACTGTGCTCTCTCTAGCTGTTCTGGGCACCATGCCTTCCACATAATCCTGAAGGCACTAAGTTTCACTCCAAGGCCAATTAAGTCTTCTGATTACATCATCTTTTTCTCACATATTCAACACCCATATGAGCACATTTCAGAATTCTGTCCTTTGGGGAGTTTTTGGAGGTTACTAATACTCTCTTTTTTCCTGCCAATCTTATCTATTCCCAGATAAGGGAAAGAAGAATCCTTCCTTCTGTAGGAATGATGACCAAATTTTAGCTTTCTACACATGAAGCCACTAGAAACTTGATTTTTCTTTTTTTTTTTTTTTCTTTTTTTGCATATGAAGCCACAGAAAACTTTAAATGGTTTTTTGTACTTTTGTCATCTCACAGTGCTGTATTTTTGGAAGTTACTCATGCTGTGGTGGGTGGTGCATTAATCAAGAATTCTTGAGTTCTGTGCCTTTTTTGTCTTATAATTCTTAGAACCTTGAACAAGTCAAGGCACCTCTTTCTGCCACACCCTTTGTACCAGTGATTTTAAACTTTAGTGCCTAAGAATCACCTGGGAGCTTCTTAAAATTATAGATTCCTAGTCCTTACTCCTAGAGATTCTGGTTAGTAAGGCTAAGATTGGGTCCAGGAATTGAACAACACTGATTTAACTTTAAGAAAAACTCCCTTATGCCCATTTATTTTTTGGTGTAGAAAGTCTTTCTTTCTTTTTCTTTTTTTTTTTTTTTTAAAGATTTTATTTATTTGTTTGACAGAGATCACAAGTAAGCAGAGAGGCAGGCAGAGAGAGAGAGTTGGAAGCAGGCCCCGGGGTGAGGAGAGAGCCTGACACAGGGCTCCATCCCAGGACCCCCGGGATCATGACCTGAGCCGAAGGCAGAGGCTTTAACCCACTGAGCCACCCAGGTGCCCTTGTAGAAGGTCTTTCTTACTTACCTCACAGTAAAGTTAGTGAGGACTAATTAATTTCCTAAAGTACAGTTTTAGAGATAACATAGGCTTTTCAACTATGAGTTTTTATATTATTTGTATTTATGCTATTTACCAGATTATTATGAATATAAACTTAGAATATATGACATAGCCTTCTCTTTTGGATCTCATCATACCTCATGTGCTGGTCATATTCATAGTATGTAGTCAGATAAAAATGTGTTGCTTATTAGCAGTATAATTTCACAAATCATGGACATTTTTTTCTTTTGTCATCAACCAAAGGTATAACAATTGCTAAATGACTGTGTAATCTGAAGGTCTCTCCTGTCTCCTTTTTTAAATAACTTGTAGAAAATTTCAAAAAACCAAAATTTTATGTATACACTAAAATAAAATATGTTTTAGTTATCTGTTGCTACCTAATAGCTACTTCAAAACATTGTGACTTAAAATACCAACTATTTTATTGTCTCCCATAGTTCCGTGGGTCAGAATTCCGATTGGGCACAGTGAGGCTGGCTTTCACGTCCACATGCTGTGCTGAGGCTAGAAGTCCACCGAGCCTTTTTCATACTTCTGGTACCTCAGAATGGCTTGAATTGGTTGGGAGACAGCTGGAATTTTTCTTTTTTCTTTCTTTCTTTTTTTTAAAGATGTTATTTATTTGATAGAAAGCCTACAAGCTGGGGGCAGAGGGAGAGAGCATCTGATGCAGACTCCACGCTCAGAGTGCAGAGCCCAATGTGGGGCTTGATCTCACAACCCTGATATGGTGACCTGAGCTGAAACCAAGAGTTGGCCGCTTAACCAACTGAGCCATCCAGGCACCCCCAGTAGGAATATTTTAACTGTCTGGTTCTTCTCCAGGTAACCTTAGCCCTCCTCCCTCTCCCTAAGGCTGTTCCACATAGTCTCTCTGGCAAGGAGGTTAGCTTTCTGACATGGTCATTCAGATCTCCCAAAACCACAAAAATGGAAGCTGCCAGGCCTTAAGCAAGTCACAGGTCCAGCCCATATCAAATGGAACAGGACTGCACCAGGATGATTCTGGAAGTTAATGGGGAGCTACCATTGTAATCTAACTACTACGTATAATACAGTATAATAAAGTCCCATACACTTGTTACTAGCTCTTAAAATTATCAACTCATAGCCTATCTTGTTTCATCTAAACCCCCACTTCTCCAGATTATTTTGAAGCAAATCCCCCAGACATTTTATTTTTTCTATAAATGTTTTACTAGATCTCTCAAAAATTTAATTCAAGTCACTTTTTTCATTATTCCCCAGTCGTGTCATAAGAGCTTTTTAAAAATATCTCTGCTCCCTTCTCTACCCCTGAAAATAATTACTGTTCTGATTTTTATCACCATAGATCTGTTTTGCATATTCTAGAACTGCATATAAATGGATTTATACTGTATGTACTCTTATTTCTGGTTTCTTTCAGCATACTTTTGAGATTCATGTTGTGTATAGTAGTTGATTCCTTTTTGTTACTGAATAATATTCTGTGGTATGAATATGATAGTATTCATTCTGTTGATTGGATACCTGGGTTTTTCTTTGTTTTTATGCTATTATGAATAAAGCTGTTATGAACTTTCCTGTATAAGGCTTTCTGTGGACATATGTTTTTTGTCCTTGGATAAATACTTAAGAGTGGAATTGCTTGGTCATAGAATAAGTGATTACTCATATTTAACTTTTAAGGAAGTGTCAGAGTTTCCTAAGTGGTTGTAGTATTTTACACCGCTGCCAGCAATGAATGAGAGTTCTGATTGTTCCCCATGCTTGCAAACTTTTGATATTGTTGATTTCTTCATTTTAGCTATTCTTATGGGTTTCATGAGTGTGTAGTGGTATCATAATTTTTTTTTAACTTTTACAATTTAATTGGGATACAGATAAGGCCCATACATTCCAATTGGTTGCTTCTTACGTGTTTTCTGTTCTGTGGGTGTTCCTCTCTACCTATCTCCCTTCCCTCACTCTTTCTCTTGTTTCTTACAGTTTATTTGATTTTTAAAAAACATAAGTTCTCTGTCTTACAGATATTAGTACAGTGTGAATTTTGCTGTTAACATGTTCTTCGGTCTTCTATGTTTCCTGTAAGTTGGTAGTTACATATAACAGCTACTTCAGATTCATTTATGATCATTGTATAGATCTGTTCATCAGGGATTGCAAAATAGTTATTTTCTAACCTTAGCACTAGCACTCTTTATTTATTTTTTTTAAAGAGAGTACATGCACAATAGGGAGGCAGGGAGGGAAGAGGGGGGGAGAGAGGGGGAGAGAGAGAATCTTAAGCAGACTCCATGCTCGGCGCAGAGCTCGACACAGGGCTCTATCCCATGACCCTGAGGTCGTGAGTCAAATCAAGAGTCAGTTGCTTAAGTGACTGAGCCACCCAAGCCACCCAGAACTCTTTATGAATTAAAATAATTCTATATAAAGAAATATCTCATCTCTGTGGTCTCCCTGAGGTAAAGTTTGTACAGGAAATCCAGGATAAATACCTGATTATTTCCCTTTATTTACTAATTTTGAAAATATGAGTTGGTTCCCTGGTGTCCTCTAGATATTTAGAAGATTTTATGTATTTCAGTTCTTTGCAATTATTATCCTTGTTAATGCTCAAAATGTTCCATCTTTGGTTAGTGGGAGCCTCTACAAATTGGCCTCTGTATCCTTTTGACATGACCCATACAGGCTTTGAGAGCCTCTTTGCTTTCCATTATGACAAAATGTTCTAGTCTCATCTGGTACATTTTCTGACTCGAACCTAGAATCAGGTCTTTTTTTTTTTTTTTTTTTTTTTTTTTAATTTTTATTTGACAGACAGAGATCACAAGATTACAAGTAGGCAGAGAAGCAGCAGAGAGAGAGGAGGAAGCAGGTTCCCCGCTGAGCAGAGAGCCCGATGCAGGGCTCGATCCCAGGACTTTGGGATCATGACCTGAGCCAAAGGCAGAGGCTTTAACCCACTGAGCCACCCAGGTGCCCCGAATCAGATTTTTCCTCAAAGAGCCCTGTTCCCTTTAGTAGGAGATAGTGTTTAGTGACTGCATACTGGGCGTTAGAAGTGTTCATTGCTACTGGGTTGGTCGTTATTTCTAGACTTTTTCATAGAACAGTGTTAGGAAATTATTCTTTTGAGACAAAATACATTGTAAGTTCCTACTAAAACTTTGAATTCAAATATAAGACTATACAGTTTTTACATAACCATAGATGTTATATCTGTATCTTTCTAAACTCCAGGCCAGAAATCCCACTGCCCAGTGACACCAGCAAGATTGCTTATTTGCTTTATCCCATAACATATCTGCATACAATGACCTCAGAATAACTATACCAACACTCCTGAAAACAGCGTAAGATTTTTTTTTTGGCAGTTTTTAATTCAAAGGTGTATTCTACTAGAGATATATAATCAAATCACTGTTTGTTTTTCTTTTTTAAGATTTTATTTATTTGATAGAGACACAGTGAGAAAGGGAACACAAGCAGGGGGAATGGGAGAGGGAGAAGTAGGCTTCCTGCCGAGCAAGGAGCCCAATGTAGGGATCGATCCCAGGACCCTGGGATCATGACCCAAGCCAAAGGCAGATGCTCCATGACTGAGCCACCAGGCGCCCTTCAAATCACTGTTTTAAAGTCATGTGGGATATTTTCTTTCTGTGATTATGCCTTAAAATTAATTTATAGGTTTGTTACATTTTGCTTTTGACTCTTAGGATTTTAAATTTAGTAGTTAATGTACAATATTTATATTTCAAAGTCAGATCTACAAAACAAGGAATATTCAGAGAGGTTTAGATTCTATCCCTCCCTTCCCCATAGCTAACCACTTCTTTAAATATATTGTTTATTCTTCCGTTTAAGAAAACATAAATATTACACATATTTATATTGCCTTGTTTTTTAGCTAAGTGGGAACATACTATAATATTATCTCTACCTTTGTGCTAAGTTTAAAAAATATTTTGGGGTACCTAGATCGCTCAGTTAAGTGTCCAACTCTTCATTTCAGCTCAGGTCATGATCCCAGGATCCTGGGATCGAGCCCCGCATCAGGCTCTCTCCTCAGTGGGGAGCCTGCTTCTCCTTCTCCCTCTGCCCCTCACTCGCACTCAAGCTCTCTCTTCTTTTGCTGTACTCTCTCTCTTTCTCAAATAAATAAAATCTTTAAAAAAAAAAAAAAGTGAGAATGACAGTCATTTGAGTATGAATTAGCACTGCATTTCAGGTTGCTGGGTTCCATTTTTACATCTGTTCTTAGGCAAAACTTTTTCCTCCTTAGACCTCAGATTTTCCTGTTCTTGACCCCAGCTGGACTGCTCAAGAAGAAATGGCCCTTTTAGAAGCTGTGATGGACTGTGGCTTTGGAAATTGGTAAGAGCTTGGTGTTAAGATTTGTCGTGCCCTAGGGGGCTCAGAGAAGAAGGTGCTGTTGAAGGGTAAAGTGAAGAGCTTCAGAAAGAGGAATTTGGGTTGGGGGGGCGCATATGTTACTTCTCTTTTGACCCATGACTTAGAGATTTGTCCTCTTCCATTCTCCATATTATTTTCCATGGCCGAAATGCCTCACAGAGATATGGTATGTTTCATTGTCCATGACTGGGCAGTTCTAAAAGACCACTTTGGATAGATCAGCACAGGGAAGGTTGGTTATATCTTTCTGAATACTGGGGAAGTTTAGAGTTAAATAGTTATTGCTCCTTTCTGAGTTTAGGAATTTTTCTTGACTGTGGATACCCTCACCATTTAAGTGAGTCAGACTTTAGGTAGATGGCCATAGCTTACTTGAGACTTGAGTTTGGGAGACCTGTTCTTCGCATTCCCTGTTTTTAGCTTGCAGATAAATCCAAGCCTGGCAGAACTGAACAGCACTCATTGCTGTTGCCCTAGGAGGAAGTGCCACTTAATAATAATGTTACCACTTTCACTTTTACTTTTTGGGAATACTTTCACACTGATGATTTCATTTTGTGAAATAGATAGTAGGGGAGACATTATTAAATTATATTTCTTTCATGAAGAATCTGAAGCTTAGGGAGTTAAGATCATTTTTCATGATCATATAGCTTATTAGTGAAGGATTCCTAACTAGATTCTCTCTGTCCTGACTTCCTAGTATAAGTAATCTCTCCTGGTAGTCATAGAATATACTGTGCTACCTCCATTGTGTCCAGGGCCCTGAAGGAGGAAGCTTGAGTTCAGTTCACATATGCTTGTATTTATTCAGCATTTAGTAACCATCATAAAATATTGTGTACTATAGGGAATACTAAAGAAGACAGAAAAAGTGATCACTTGTGAGGAGCTTGCTAATCATCTTAGGCCTAGTTTTTCATCTTTTGATTGCCGTTCTGATGTTCTAAAATGGACGAATCCTCCCTGTTCCCCTTCCCCGTTGGTAAAGACCACAAAAAAAAGAGACTACTTGTCTGTCAACTGTGAGTAAGACACTAAACTTGGTGGTGAAGGTGGTAGAGCTAAAAATTATGACATGTATCCTGCCCTCAAGAAGCTTTTAATCCATTAGGGAAATCAAAATATATATAGGGATGATTGGAGTACATGAAGCAGAGCATAATCATGCCTTAGGAGATGGGCAAGTAATGGAGAGGAGAGAGGTCAAGAGGGAACTTGGCGAGCTTCCTCCTCCACTCCTCCATCCCCGGGCCTTAGGACTCAGAGATCTGAAGTACAGATTCTGGCTTTATGCACTTATGTGTTTTATTTTCTCAAGCAAGTTTCATAGTATCCTTGGGCCTCTTTTTTTCATCTGTGAAACTATGAAACTACGTGGATAATACTAGGATTAACTTACACCATGTTTTGAATGTTTCTGGCTTAGTGCTTGGCCTGTCATTGGCACTCTGGTAAAGATGTGTTTGTCCATGTGAAGTGTTCTGTAAACTATAAAACATGCAAATATAAAACTGTACTTATGTACATTTTGAGTGTTCTGAAGTGGTTTATTATAGCAATTCTTTCCCTGAGGCCTAGCTCACATGGAAATTTACAGATTTTTTTTAGTGATGTTCCTTGTTTTAGTGAAAGGAAAGCACTTTTTGGATATCATTTCTATATCTTGGAATAGCAGGATCTGGCACACCAGATTACACCAATGTTAGTCTTCTATTTCTCTCATCGTTCAGCTGATACCTCCATGAGACTGGTTGGAGGCATCAAATTCCAGATATTTATTTAGATGGGACCTAAAATATGGAAAGAATAAACCATGTTTTGACCTCTTTGTATAAATGGTCAGAGCTCTCTCTTTTGCTCACGATCCTAGGCAGGATGTAGCCAATCAGATGTGCACCAAGACCAAGGAAGAGTGTGAAAAGCACTATATGAAGCATTTCATCAATAACCCTCTGTTTGCATCTACCCTGCTGAACCTGAAGCAGGCGGAGGAGGCAAAAACTACTGACACAGCCATTCCATTTCATTGTAAGTGCCTCCCTGTATTGCTGAGAGATGCTTAGCTCATCTTCAGGCCCTGTTGCAGGAGCAGATAAACAGTGGTCTGGGCAACTGAAGAGCTTATGGAAGATGGGAGGAGTTGGCATGGCAGTTACTGAGAGTCAGGGCTATAATGGGGCAGGGAACGGTCAGAGTTCCATACTGGAAATCCCAGTGCCCAGAAATGGTGTGTGGTCCCACCCACTCTGAGTGGGTGTGGTCCCACCCACTCTGAGGCTTACCAGTGAGGAACATACCAGTGTTCGTTAATGCTTCTGTGGATAAGATGTCCAGATTGAACCAAACTTCCATGCTTTGGAGGGTTTACGATTGTAGATATGAGTTACTTAAGAGAGTCCAGTATTTGATTCACTATTATTAATCATCCCGGTGTTGAGCCCAAGAAGCAATTTGTTATTTTAGTTCAAAGCAATTTAGTTACTTAGTTTTGGTAGTAATAGCGAGCCTTTTTTTTTTTTTTTTTTAATGTCCTCTGACTAAGGATCTCGTGGGTCTTCTAACAAAACATAACTAAAACCATGATGAATTGTAAATGGACATCTTCCCTGAATGACTCCCAGAGCACAAATAATGAGATAACGAATGTTTTCTTCAGGCCACCCTCCCCTCCCCGCCCCTTTCCTCAGACTCTGTAGAAACAGTTTCAGAGCTGATTAACTCAAAGCCTGATGATACCTATTTGGAAAACACTTCGGATGGTAGCATTTTGTTTTCAAATCCATTAGATCATTTGTTCCTCATAGCAACACAGTGATATAGGCAGAAGAAGTGCTTTTGCTTTATACATGAGGAAACAGATTCAGAAAAGTTAAATAATTTGTGTCTCATGGGACTAGAGAATATTGGAGCTGGGACCCAATTCCAGCTAACTTCCAAATCCCGAGGGTTTTTTTTTTTTTTTTTGCTTTTCAGTTGCGTGAGACTTGTAAATTGATATTGGTCCTAAGGGGTAAGGAAACTGAAGCACACAGGGTACATGCTTATGTTCTCTCTAATATTAAAGAGAAGATACTTGGTTTTCTTATGTTAAGAAAGCACAAATTAGAAGGAATTTCTCCATTTTATTTAGAGAATTCCCTCAGTCTTAGTTTCCTTTTTAAGAAATCAGTCTGTTTCCATAATACTTTATTTTTTCTCACTTTTCTCTTTATAAAAATGTTTTGAATTTTATTTATTCTCTCACTTTTTTTTTTTCAAACAAAAATATTTCAGAGTATAAATGAGGACTATTTCTCTGTTACTTTTTCATGCCAGTATTTTATTAACTAAGAACCTAAATTCTTCCAGCTACAGATGACCCTCCGCGACCTACTTTTGACTCCTTGCTTTCTCGGGACATGGCAGGATACATGCCAGCTCGAGCAGATTTCATCGAGGTAGGAGAAACTTGTTTTTGTTTCACATGAGACTCATATCTTTTACCTGTAGGTTCCATACTGCTAAAAGGACATTTTTGAAGCACTGTGGTTTATAGGGCCTTCGGCAGCCACATTTCCTTCTATTTGAGTGCCTTTTCTCATTCATAGCATTTTCACATATAAAATATAGAAGTTTTCCATACCAAGAACCTGTTTCTTAAGTTGCAAAGATGTTGGCTCTCACTTCCTCAATAGATATGGGGTTTCTGCAGTCTGGTTCTCATTCCACCCCTCAGGTATTTCAAAGTTGTACAATATCGGGTTGGCAAACTTTTTCCATTAAGGACCAGATAGTAAATATTTTTTGTAGACCGTAAAAAGTCTCTGTTGCAACTAAACTTTACCATTACTGTGCAAAAGTAACATAAATAATGTGTAAACAAATGAACATCCCTGTGCTCCAATAAAGTTTTATTTATAAAAACAAGCAGTGGGCTGAAATCTGTCCATAGGCTGTAGTTTGCTGATCCCTGTTCTGTATTCAGAAATATATAAAGCAGGATGAATGTGTATAAAAACTCTATGTTCCTTGTTCATCCATGGAGTTAAAAACCATGTGGAAAGTAATTGTTAAGTCTCTTGATTTATCATTGGATCCACAATCACAATGCTCCTGGAGATAATTTGAAAGTGTAGCAAACTACAAATAATTTTGAAAGCCACAGGCAGGTCGCATTTTGTTTCTGGCAGCTTATACTGTAGAGCTACCCCATAGACGGTGCTCCTGTAAATTGTACTGCATTGAATATGAACAAATTTACCTATTGAACTATACAAGCAATATCAAATAAATATCAAATAGAACCCTCAAAAGGTAGTAAAAAGGTAAATTAATTAATGCTGGCAGTGTTCTTATCAAAATACTTGATGGCCTATTCAGAGATTTCTCAGGTTAGATTTTATGAACAGATTACTTTTAATTTTTAGAACACTAGGTTTGGACTCATAACTTTCTCATATTCTTGCTGTCTCTACTGCCTGAAAACCTCTCAAACTTTTTCTGATGATGACTTCTTTCTTATAGTAATATCCTGACCATGTACTAGTCCATTCAGTACTTTTTAACAAGCGTTTGTTCATTTGTTTCTTTTCTGTTTGCTTCTAAAGCATGGCTACTGTGAAGGCATTACTCAAAGCTGATGAATTTAGCGTGGTAATTTTTTTCCCCCAAACAGGAGTTTGACAATTATGCAGAATGGGACTTGAGAGACATTGATTTTGTTGAAGATGACTCTGACATTTTACATGGTAAGATTTTATTTTAGCACATGTTTTTATTGATTGTAAAGTGTGTAGTGACACTGTGTTGGGTGCTAGGAATGAATGAAAGGATGAGTAAAATATGTTTTCTGCTCTTAGGGGACTCAAAACCTGGTGGGATAAGTTGCTGCATTTACCTGTTGTTGTGTTTTGACCACAATGAAAAAGGTCATTTGTGGTGAGGGTGAGAATGTGGATCATGTAATGGTAGTTGGTATCCTGGTCTTGGACTGTGTGATCTTTCTTTTGGCTGGGGTAAGCCTACACTGAAGTAGTTGGTTGAATGCTTCTCTCTGCCTCCTTAGAAAGAAGGGAGTCCGTGCAAATGCCTAGGAACTTCAGTAGCAACTGATGATGCTAGATTTTCATGCTAGATGTTCACCATAATTTGTTAACCCAAATTTCTCTTAGAAGAGAAATAGAATGGAAGTTCTTCAAGGGCATTTAGACCAAGACTGGGAATTTCCTCTTTCTCAGTACTGTTGAATTCTTGGCATTTCTGAATTCTCACCTAAGATTAGCCCTCTAAGGATTTATGTCCATTCTTGTGTTATAACATAAGTAGTTAATGCCAGCAGAGCTCTTACAAGTGGGAGGTTAGACTTCCATTGAATCTCTTCTTTTCCCCCTCTTTCCATTTACATTGAGCTACCTATTTAAAATCCCTGATCACCTTTCGTTTTAGTCTAGAATCGAATGTGATACAATAGGTGAATAATGCCTCCTTGGATTCTCCCGTATTTCCAAACATCTTTGTTGTTTCTCTAAACCCTGTATCCCAGGCAGGAAAAGCATATAGAATCCTTGTGGAATTGTAAGTCAAGTTTCTGTATTGCATTAACCGATATTCTGTCACTAAGAAGGGCACTTGACTGTTCTCTCCGTGTACGAGCTCTTTAGGTATTTGTTACACCAGATATGGGACTGAGAAAGAGTCCTCATTAAAATTTTACCTTTAGGGTTTTCTGTCTACATATTTCTTGAGCCGTTTTCTTCACAAAATTTCATTCCTCCCCTTTTCTCCCACACAACTTTAAGGAAAGTGGAAGTGACGCAGATGCTACTAAAAGAGGAAAGCTTGAAAGCAAACTACTTGAGCATTCACTAGATAGACTGTATTTGTTCAGTTTTCCACATCAGCCTCCTCTTTTCCAGCCCAGTAACTCACTTGCTGGTCCTTCTCCCCTCTGAGGGTGGTTCCTTGACTGCAGTGTGCAGATTGCTGCTTGGTATCTGTCAGCGGACCAGCTTTAATTAAAATGCTATTGTTTCCTGACTTGTAGCTTTCTTATTCAGAATGCAAAAAGAAAAAAAAAAAGTAGCTCCATAAATATCACTCTTTTAGATACTGTTCAAAAGTACCAACTTTCGAAAGTCAGGATTTTTCATGTCTATAATGCCTCCCAGCCATGTCAGCGACTTTCCGAAATCACTTCTTCCCAAGGTCTTCATCCTTCAGCCTCAACATTATCAAGAAAACGGTGGTAATGGTTGATATTTTATTTCACTCTTCATTCTTTGTAGAAGCAAGAGTTGCAGTTTCTTCTGGTACACTGCGGTCCTTTCTGTAACTAAGTAGGAGCAACAGGAAAAAATCAGAAAGAAGCTATTGATTAGCAGTTTTTGTTTCACTTAGTGTTTCAAACCTAGACCATACTTCAGTTTGTGTGCTTCCTACAATTTCTACAGCTTTGTAAGTTGCTTGATTCTAGTTTGAACTAGAATCAAGCATCAGTTACTGTTACAGCAAGCAGCTTTAACAGAATGTGAATAGTAAGCCCTGCTTCCCTTTTCCCTCCCAGTCTTAGTGGCAGACTGTAAGATGTTCAGGTGGGCGCTTTTTAAAAGATGTTAACATTTGCAAGAGATATCACCGTGCTTAAGATCAAAGGGCTGACTTGCTGGTGCAAGTCTTGCTGGTGCAAAAGGAGGCTTTGTTACCGTCTAGAGTTCTTATGTAGCTCCTCTCGTGGCATGACCCACTGTCCAGTGTGCCACGTGTATGGTCCCTGAGCTGAGCACTTTCTCCCAGAATACTCAGTGAGCGGGAGGGCCTGGGAGCCCACTCCCAGTGGCAAGAGTTTTTCTTGCCAGAGACACTCAGGAAGGAATGAGGAGCTTTCTGAGCACACCTAGAACAGAGAGGGACACATATTTTGTGCAAATTAGGACACTGATTCTACTTCAGGCTTCTGAGTCACTGTGTGATCTTGGGCAAGTCCTTGCAATCTTGCTTGCTGGTTTTTTTTTTTTTTTTTTCCTGTGTGTGTCCACTGCCAGTAAAGAAGGGGTTGATTAGTCAGAATGTGAATGTCTCCAATGAAAGATGATATGTAATTAAGATTGGTGTTATTACCATTCCATTACACCATTATACTCTTAATATTACTGGGTGTTAATAACATTCCTTTTATGTTCCCTCACTTTATATAACTACTACAAGGAAACAAACTCTTTGGCTGGTTTTATATTCTGTCCTAGGGCTGAAGCCACCAAGCTCTTTTCCTCACCCAAAAGTTTTGCTATGATTCATGGAATTTGTCTAATATGAGGGGTTTGAATAGTCCATTATAGAGGCCTGGAATACAATGGAGGGATAATTGATTGCATTCCAGCCATACTAGAGGCTTCCAGAATGGGCCTGGAAAGGATACTGCAAGTGAAGCAGTGTCTGAGGAAGAAAATAAGGAAGTTCTGGGATCTTTAAATGACACCACTGTGTGTTTATTGAAATAAGCAGAAATTACTGGTTCAGAAAGAGTGATGCAGAAGACTCATAACTTAGCATTCTCTTGTGTCCTAGTATATTTGGGATCTCAGTGTAGATGCACAGTGGTGTTCCTTTTTCCTGTGGGCCATCCCTCCCCAGTGTGCTTTCATTTGGGAGAATCGCTCGTAGATTTGTGAGATCCCCTTTCCCAGAGTTTCACAGGTTCTAAAACCCTGAGTATAGCATTTTCTAATCATCACTATCCTATAAACTAGGCAAGCAACAGGCATTGTGTGCTCCTTCCTATGTGTTGGGTTGGTGTTTTCAACACTTCATGGGGTTGCCCATTAGGACAGATTACTCTTCCTCTATTTGGAAAGCTAATTTCAGCACAATTTCTTAGCCAGTCATGGATACTCCCCCAACTTTTTTTTTTTTTTCTTTTTAAACTTCTTTGGCTCATATTGTCAGCCTTTAGATGATTGAACGGTTAGTAGACGAGAGGTCTGGCATTGTCACTGTGTATACTTAGGTACCCATTGGCAATACCTTCCCTGTAAAGGCATGTAAAGCATGTAAAGTTTTATGCTTAGGACGTTTTATTTATTTATTTTTTAAAAAGATTTTATTTATTTATTTGACAGACAGAGATCACAAGTAGGCAGAGAGAGAGGGGGAAGCAGTCTCCCTGCCAAGCAGAGAGCCCAATTCGGGGCTTGATCCCAGGACCCTGGGATCGTGACCTTAGCTGAAGGCAGAGGCTTTAACCCACTGAGCCACCCAGGCACCCCTGCTTAGGACATTTTAGACATAAATGCTATTAGTAATAATAGCTGATACTTACAGCCCTTACTGTTTGCCAGGTACCATTCTATGCCCTTCACACGTGTGACCTCATTTATTCCTCACAGAACTCTTTGAGTTCGGCATTATTGTCATCATCATCATCCTCATCATCCATCTCTACATTTTATAGATGAGGAAACTGAAGAATGGAAATATCAAGTACCTTGCCTAAGGTCATATAACCTGCTAGTGACAGAGCCGTCTCCAGAATCTGTGTTGTTAATATTGTACAATATCAATCACCTTTACAGCCTTGCATTTTTACTGCTGGGTTTTTTGGTGTGTTTGTGAGATGTCACATATGTTATCCTCTACAGCTTAAGCACACTGCGAGAAGTAGGGGTAGATATTTTCCCATTTTACATTCAGGGAAGCACACAGAGGGCTTAAGTGACTATGGGTTGCTACTTGCTAACTTTAACCATTAGGTCACATCATCTTCTCTCCTTCCCAAAATTAATCGTGTACATCTTGACCAAAAGCTTTTGGGAGAAATGACTTTTAAAAAGCTTTGCTTCTGGGGAATACCTGAGTCACAGGTTTGTGCTTGTGTGTTTGCAGTAGGGGGGTTGATTGGCTTCCCTGCAGTTAAGGTCTCTGAGTTGGTTGGTTTTCTTGCCAAGCGAGCAGTAAGTGCCTTCTGTCAGGAAAACAGAGACATGTTGCCAGCTATTTTGAACAATGTTAGAAATACACTGCAGTGGGAAGGAACTGCCTCTGACTTCTGCCCACTTCTTGAAATATTTTAAGGCCAGCCGTTTAGAAACTTTGTGATTAGTCCCCAGTGTAATCAGATGGAGACAATTCTCCCCCCAAAGCTGAGATTTCAGGAGTGAATAGGTTATGGGTGGTTTGGTTTGTTTGTTTTTAATGATTTCTGGTTCTTTGTTTGCCCGCTTTCCTGGAACTTCCAGTCACTTTAAGTAGAATGTGAGCCAGTGATTCTCGTTCTTTCAGTGTCTGCCTTCTCATTTCTGTTCTGCCTGCTGTGCTGTGGTCCTCCCTGGGTTATTCATGCAGTTAAGATTTTATAATCAGTTGTTGCTATCTGAGTGTGCTTTATAAAGAAAAGAGACAGTTTCAAATATGCATTTTCCTCTGGGAGAATTCCAGTTCTTCCATTTGTTTCTGTGTGTGCCTTTCCTTCCCTTTGTTCTCCAGAGCCAGTTGCACAGTTCAGACTATTGAAATGATCAAGCAGTGGAACCAGTATTTATTGATTTTTTTGTAGTCTCTTCAGTTTTTTTTTTTCTTGTGTGAAGTCATTCCCACGCAAATCTCAGGAAACAACCTGATACGTTAATATCTTAGAAAAATTACAGAAATATGTTTTAGAATTAGCAGTAATTTCCACTGGATCTGCAAGTCATTTTTTTTCCCCTGTTGAACTCATCTTGTTATTGGATAGGTAAATAAGATAAGACCCACAAAGAGCTTGGAACATGATAAGTACTCAGCTTGTATTAGCTGTTTACGTAGTTTCCCCCCACCCCTTCTGTTTTGGCTTCTCCTGCCTTGAACTGTTGACTACCTAATTCTGTTACTCATCTGAAATAGAATTAGAGTCCACTGTAAAACTTGTGTTTGGTTAGAGACATATCCTCTCCTCCCTGTTCGTACCTGCCTGTCCCACCACACAGACATTTCAAGTGCATCTCCACCAGCACAGCAGTCTAGAGCTTATCATCCCACAGCAGGGTATTAGAAAGTAGTGGGGGCATTTCATGGTACCTGGGCTTTTCTATGGAACAACCCCATACATCAAGAAAGCACTGACTTGGGATGCCTGGGTGGCTCAGTCTGTTGGGCCGCTATCTTCAGCTCAGGTCATGATCCCAGGGTTCTGGGATCGAGTCCCACATCGGGCTCCTTGTCCCACAGGGAGCCTGCTTCTCTCTCCGCCTCTGCCTGCTTGTGTGTGCTCTCTCTCTCTCTCTGACAAATAAAATCTTTAAAAAAAAAAAAAAAGAAAGCACTGACTTATAGAAAGTGCTCTGCTACCTAAAAACTGTTTGAAAACCGTTGCCTTAGATCTTGAATCTGATATTCTTGAATTATTTTTAGTTGTGGACAGTTGTGAGGAAAAATAAAGCAGTGTTGTTTAACTTTTTGAACTTACTGGATTGCCTGGGTGGCTCAGCCAATTAGGTGTCTGCCTTCGGCTCAAGTGATGATCCCAGCGTCCTGGGATCAAGTCCCAAATTGGGCTTCTTACTCAGCAGGAAGCCTGCTTCTCCCTCTCTTGCTCCCCCGTGCTTGTGTGCTCTGTATCTCTCTCATTATTAATGACTTACTAAAAATAAATTGTATTTATTTATTTGAGAGAGAGAGCAATAGTGAGAGAGCAGGAGTAGAGGGTGGGGAGAGGGAGAACCAGGCTCCCTGCTGAGCAAGAAGCCCCCCACTTAAGCCCGGGACCCCAGGATCATGACCTGAAATGAAGGCAGATACTTAAGTGGCTGAGACACCCAGGTACCCCTAAATAAATAAAATTCTGAATTTATTAGAAATGAACAAAGAAAACCTATAGTAACTAATACTTTTTCCTTTATATTTAAACTTTAAAAAATAATGCGTCCATTTACCTCTTCAATTCGTTCAGTTAGAATTTATGTTATTTTTATCTCAGACTCAAGGCAGAATGGCCTAGATTAAGTATTCCTGGTCATTTCCCAGGAATTGAAGTTACATACATATATAGTGTGTCTGCTCATAGCCCCGCGTGTTAGGTTTTGGTGTTCCTTCCTTCTAATCTGAGACTATCCTGAGGGCAGGTGGCAGGGAGATGCACAGTAATGAGTCAGCATGGAGTGTCCAGAATTTATTTCTATTATCTTGTCAGTGATAGCATACTGATAGTGCCTCAGAGTTGTATGTTGCTCAAGTTCTGTTGCTTTTATATAGTGAAAGAAATTCATGATTGTAATGAGCGATTGTGTACTGTTCTCTTACTTGATAGGTTGCATTTTTTTCCTGCCTTAAAATCTAGTTTCAGGAAGCAAAAGTGTGGGTTTCAAACTGTTCCGTGGTGGTACCCTCAGGCAATACTACTGGGAAAGGTGGCTGGAGGTAGAATGGAGAGAAGGGGGTTCAGCTAAAGCGGATCTAACTTGTCTATTTCAAATAAGAACATATTTGAAAATAACGTTTGAAAGTTGCTGTAGGAGAACATGCCAATCTGTGTTGACTCATTGCCCCCCTGGGTTAAACTTGAATTTGTATCTCACATCCTTCTTTTGAGCAATGAGATTATATTGCCTCTTTTGTTTATCAGTATTACAGAGGCTCTAGGCTCTTATTTTGATTCAGTGAAGCTCACTATTTTGGAAAACGTGATTGTCATACAAAATAAAGTCCTTGCTGCATGGTTGGTGTGTTAAATTTTATTACCTAACATCTGAATAGCATATCTTAGTTTTTCAAAGGACACGTGTCAGGTCATTATGTTGTGCTCTAGAGCCTGTTTCTTCTGTGAATACATTCAGTAATTAAAACAAAACCCGTCAGGGGCGCCTGGGTGGCTCAGTGGGTTAAAGCCTCTGCCTTTGGCTTGGGTCATGATCCCAGGGTCCTGGGATCGAGCCCCGCGTCAGGCTCCCTGCTTGGCGGTGAGCCTGCTTCCCCTCTCTCTCTGCCTGCCTCTCTGCCTACTTGTAATCTCTGTCTGTCAGGTAAATAAATAAATAAAATCTTTTAAAAAATAGTTAAACTCTCAACTTACACAAAGCCTAAGGAGATAAGAAGTTATTGAATAGTTGCAGAATCTACTGAAATCATGAAATTTTAAGATTCCGTCAGAATCCAGGTTGCCTGGGTGGCTCAGTCTGTTGGGCATCTGCCTTTGGCTCAGGTCATGATCTCAGGGTCCTGGGATTGAGCCCCGCATTGGGCTCCCCACTTGGCCAGGAATCTGCTTTTCTCTCTCCCTCTGCCTCCTCCCCGACTTGTACTCTCTCTCCCTCACTCTCTTTCTCTCAAATGAATAAATAAAATCTTTAAAAAAATAGATTCCTTCAGAATCCGTGGATTATAGTTAAGAATGGTTTGGGTAGCCCAGTGCCAAGTCAAGTAGTCTTCATAGTTTCTTCTGGAGCTGTTAATGGTAGGTCTTTATTTCTTAACTTTAGAGGGGCTTCAGATTATAAAAAGCCTGTGGGAGTTGTTTACTTCTGAATTTTTTTTTTTTTTTTTTTTCTAAATTTAAACACTCATTTCATTTTTAGTTAAGCCAGATTTCTCTACTCACAGAAAAAGTAAACATGTTGGGCAATTTTAGTGTCTTTCCTACTCCAAAGCTCTAGAACCAGACTGGGTTTGGATCCCTGTTCTGTACTTAGCAGCTGTGTGAGTGAGGGCAGATTGTTTCATGCGTATGGTGTATAGAGCATGTGAAGGAATGGTAGGAAACAAGACTGGGAAGATAGGGAGACTGAAGGCAATAGGGGTTTTGTATAATATGCGAGGGTTTGAACTCCCATAAATGGATGGGAAGCCACTGAAAAATTATCAGCAGGGGAAATACACCATCGGATTATGCTTAAAAACATTACCCTGGTACCATTTGAAGGCTTGAATTAGAATAAGGCCTACCTTATTCCTGGAGTTACTAAAAAAGTACACTCAGTGATCTGGAGAGAGAGGATACCCGAGCTAAGGAATAGGATTAGGAACAAAGAGGAAGAGATGAATTCAAGACAGACTGAAGCATTCAGTATAGGTAAGACTCACTGACTGACTGGATATGGAGGAAGGGGAGGGAGCATCAATCTGATTTCTTTTTTTTTTTTTAAGATTTTATTTATTTGACAGAGAGAGACACAGCAAGAGAGGGAACACAAGCACAGGGAGTGGGAGAGGGAGAAGCAGGCTTCCCACCAAGCAGGGAGCCCGATGGGCTCGATCCCAGGACTTTGGGATCTTGACCTGAGCTGAAGGCCGACACTTAACAACTGAGCTACCCTGGCGCCCCTTCAGGCTGATTTCTGTCTTGGACAACCGTTTTGGGAAAGAGATAGAGTACAAGTTTGTAACTGAGGACCGTGTGAGTAGAGATAGCCAGGTAGGGTCTGGAGCTTAAAATAAATATGTGGGTTTGAGATTATATATTTTGATGGTACTTGGAACCATAGGAGTGGATGAGATTATAGGAATAAGGTGAGGGGTAAAGAGAACAGAACCCTGAGGAACTCTGAAGCTAGAGAAATTGGCCAGGGAAAGAAAGAGAACCAGAACTATTGTATTGATGAAACCTTTTGCTGTCTGCTGTTTTCTCCTAATTCCCCGTGTCTTTAACATGAAGCTAAAGCCAGGAAAGGACTGGGACATGGGCAACAAAGCAGAGCATAGCTTTGGGGTTGTTAGGCCAGTTAGTGGAACTTTTCGCTACTGAATGCAAGACCATCCCCTAAATACTTGTTGCTCCCCGACTGCACAGTGCTCCTCTGGGAAAATGTCTCTGCTGCCCCTAATTCACTTCAGTCTTTTTTGATAATGTCTCCTGAACTTACTCTGATGAGGTTATAACCCCAGTCAATATTCATTTTTATGACTACTCTAATAGGTGCAGTTTCTAGCCCGTGTATGACCAAAGTTCAGACTCCCATTATATGAAACCTGGTAATATGCATAATAAGGCATGGTCAAAAGAGGTGTTCAGTAGAAAACAGAAATTGTTACCTTTAGGGTAATGCCATATAAATATATACATAGGAAAAAAGATCTCTCTAATTTACTGTCAAAGAAATTCAGTATCCTAGGATATTTTTGTTTCCAAGAGACAAATTGCCTAGACCAGTGAGTGTGGAATAGTTAGCAATATGAGGTTCAAAGTTTAAGATAGTTTGGGTAAGAGATTTATTTTTGTCTAGGCTTTATATCTGTTTGTGTGTGTTTGTTCATAGCTCTGAAGATGGCTGTCGTAGATATATATCATTCCAGGTTAAAGGAGAGACAAAGGCGAAAAAAGTAAGTACAGAAAACCATCCAGCCTTCTTTCAGGTATGGACTATCGACCACATATAGCCCATAAGGAACATTTTACCTGTGGCTCGTCTTGTGATCTTGAGAAAGACACTTATCTTCCCTGGTCCTTAATTTTCCCATCTGTCAAATGCAGATAATAATACTTGTCCTTTTTTGTTTTGTTTTGTTTTTTACTTCCTCTTTTCTTACCCTTTCTTGATGTTATGATGACCATTGATAATATGGGTGCACTGTTTTAAGGAGAAAAGGAACAAAATAAATTCAAGGTGTTATCAAATCGTTAAGCTTTTTTTAATGCTTTCATTCTAACTGCTCATTTTTTAATGAGAAGTCTTACCTAAAAGGATTTCAAAGAAATTCTGAACAAGTTTCAGACAGTCTCAGTTACTCCTTCTCTTTGCAGCAGAACAAAAAACATATCTTCAGACTGAGAAATTATGGATCCCAGACCCCATCTAGAGTACAGAGACTGTTAACAGTTCAGGGAAGGGTATGCAGGATGTATGCGCATGTGTGTGTGTTATCATGGTGTTACAGACTAGAAACACAGTGGCATCACAGCAAGAAGAGAGGAATAGTACTTGGGAGGCACTCTTGAGGGGCCAAGATGTCACCTAAAGTAAAGCGTGCCTAGAGTTAGCTTTGGAGAAGTGCTGGAGAGGATCACTCAGCTGCCCCTGTGAGGGGCGTCATCATTCGTCATGCATACCTACAGTGTAAGAGCAAAGGTTCCAGACACAACTCTGCATGGTTTACCTAAATTCTGTTTTTGTGTAAAACACATAATTCGAGCTAGATACTATCGTGGAACTCAGGGGTTGAGGATGCTGTTAGATCTTATGTTGAGGCCCTTGTGTTAAACAGGCACAGTAAAGCGTTCTGTGAAGGTACACAGGTACAGTTGTAAATATTGGATGTGTGATCATGGCGCCCTTGTATGGTTTAGCCGCTTCCCTTAAAAGACTGTTTTCAAATATCAGTTCCCTGAATTGAACAGATTAATTCTTATGACACAGACACAGATTCCCTTCTGTTTCATTCCAAGATATAGACATGTTTTCAGTATTTTTGAGTGCTCATTCATTCATCCAGCAAATAGTTACTGGGAGCCATGTTCAAGGGGAGGAAAAATAAATGATCTTTGAAAGCCTAAAATTGTGTTAGCAGACTCACTACCCTCTAGAACTTTGTGGGGAGTGATGTCTTTGAACCTTAGTATTCTGCCTCGTAGTGTTTCAGATGTGTAATAAAAGCTGCATGTGGGAGACATTATTAGATGTGGAACTAATTATAATATACATTATTGTGGTTTTCATCCTAGAATTATAAGAGACCATGGATTAATCAACCTTAGAAAGTTTCAGTGTAAGTATTAGCTGCTTTCTTTATTTTAGAATTTCTTCCAGCATTATTAAACAGTCTTCAACAAATCATTTATGGCAGTAGTTCTTAATCCAAGTTGTATATTAGCATTCACGTAGGTAGCTTTCTTTTCTTTTCTTTTTTTTTTTTTGTTTTTTGTTTTTTGTTTTTTGGTAATCTCCACACACAGTACGGGGCTTGAACACATGAACCTGAGATCAGGAGTCACATGCGCTACCAACTGAGCCAGCTTGGTGCACCAGCATATCATATTGGAAGCTTTAAAAAAATTCTGATGGCCTGGGTATCACCCGAGACTAATAGTCAGAATCTCTGAGAGTGCAAGAGCATTTTTAGAAAATCTTCAAGGCAATTTTGTTACATAGTAAGAGTTCAGAACCATTAATGTATCATCAGCACTTATATGATAATTCCTTTTTTTTAAAGTAGTATAGTAATTGCAGCATGAATATTAATGGATCATTTTCTGGAACTGGGTAGGAACTATATGTTAACATAACCTTGATCATCAGGTTGTTGAACATTTTTATGGGAAAAGCAACCATTATTTTGCATAAGACATCTAGTATTGTATGATGGTGATAGTAAAACTATAATGACTTCTAAGTGCATGCACACTTTGACCTTACTATTTTAAATATTGGAGATATCTGGGCTGAGCAGAAAAAGGCCCTGTACTTTTTCTTCTTCTGTGATGCAGAGTTTATTCAGCAAATAAGAATGATGATCTCATAATGATTACAATATTTATATAGAAATGTTATAATACTTGTATGTCACATGTGCTTCTCCTCCTAGTTGATAGAATCTTATAGAGCTTGACACTGTGCCATTGTAGGGTTCATTTTAGCCAGTCACGGGTTAAGTGTTTTTTAATACAGTTATGATCATAAATAAGTATGTTACATATTTTTTTCACTTTCTGATACTCTTTTTCAAGTGATTGTGGTGTTTTGAAGATGTCCCTCTTAATAGTTATGTAGTATGTTGTATGTATGTGAATAAGTATATAATATGCTAAACTTTTATTATTATTTAGCTTATTTTTAATTTTTTGAATCATTATAATCCTGTGATGAGTTTGTGAATAAATCTTTATATATATTTAGAAATTTTTTTAAGGTAGGTTCCCAGAAGTGGTCATTATTAGGTCAAAGAATGTGATCATTAAAAATGCTTGACCTGGGGAGCCTGGGTGGCTCAGTGGGTTAAAGCCTCTGCCTTGGGCTCGGGTCGTGGTCCCGGGGTCCTGGGATCGAGCCCCGCATCTGGCTCTCTGCTCGGCAGGGAGCCTGCTTCCTCCTCTCTCTCTGCCTGCCTCTCTGCCTACTTGTGATCTGTCAAATAAATAAAATCTTTAAAAAAAATAAAAATTAAAAAATAAATAAATAAATAAAATAAAAATGCTTGACCTGCACTGCCAGATTGTTTTCCAAAAGATGGTTGTATAAATTTATATTCCTTCTAGCAATGGATGAGATTGCGTGTTTAACCTCATCCTTCATTGAGGACTATGGGTTTGTGAAAATAACTTAGGATCAGATTTCCATTGCCCTTTCTATAGACAATTATTGGTCATATTCTGGTAGCCACAGTAGTGGGTTCCTGTGTCCGAATGCCTGGGCTTTCAGTAATTGGTCAGTAGTGTTTTGACCTTTACTCATAGTAGACCCTGACTCATATAAATTCTGTTCTCAGCTGGTAAACAGAAGTGAGTTTAGCCTGATTACTTTAATTGTATTTTGTGCGTAAGAGCTGAGAGGAGGCCCTGTTGCTTCATAGTGTGGTGTCAGAGGTTTCAATTGCCATTATACTGAGTGTATGTGACCTTAATATTGTAGGCAGAGGGGTTTTTTACACCAAATTTAAAGTTTTTACTCCTAATTCTTCTGTACTATCCATGTAGGGTGTTTTTGTTTTGGTTTGGTTTTTGGGGGGGCTGGTAGCAAAAATAATGAGTCTGTGGCTGCCCGTCAGGTCAGCACCTGGAATTTGTGGATAAGAATGTCTCCCTCAAGAGAGGAGATTGAGCTGAAGAGAGGACTTAATTAATTAATTAATTTATTTATTTATTTAATATTTTATTTATTTATTTGACAGAGATCACAAGTAGGCAGAGGCAGGCAGAGAGAAGGGAAGCAGGCTCCCCGCTGAGCAGAGAGCCCGACGTGGGGCTCGATCCCAGGACTCTGGGCTGATGACCCGAGCCAAAGGCAGAGACTTTAACCCACTGAGCCACCCAGGCGCCCGAGAGGACTTAATTTAAATAGCTGTCATAATGCAAAGCTTGTATCTATAGTCCAGAAGTGAGCAGAGCTGGCTTAGTTACTTTAGCTCGTCTACTCACCTAGTTTCAGCCTAGTCCATCTGACTGAAATGACCAAGTAGCAGTTCTGGCTACTCCAGCCTACCACGTACTCTTGACAGGTTTTACTCCTTATCTCCTTTGCCGATGCCACTTTTTAGTAGAAATTGGGTCATTAGTAATCCTCAGAGTTACTGATTGTGGCTACCCTGTGTATGTGACCATTTAGATGGATGATAGTTATCCAAATATAATTCCATTAGTAGTAAATTTAGTTGTGATACTTAGTTTGGAGGAAGGCAAAATGGCCCTGATAGAAAGTGAAGAAGTAAATGCTTCACTTGAGGCTCTGTTGGTAGGGACATTTCTCGTGGGTCAGGAAAGCTATCACACATTTTTTTCTAGGCTAGTCTACCTCTTCTAGATGGATTATTGTGTCTGCATTTTCCTTGTTTTCCTGCAGAAGTTAATACTAGAAATTTTGCCCAACACTGTTCCTAAGAATACATAATCTGCCTTTAATCGTCTTTCCCGTTAACTGCCAACAGTCCCTGCCCCTGTACAGATGATAAGCCTGAGGTATGGAGGTGATTATGTTATCATCACCAGTGTGTTTGGTGATGCAGATGGTCTTGGGAGAACAACATCCCTATGTGATAGTCACTGTGATACTCTTTATCTTTAGGATTAGTGTTTTGCATTCTTGGCTTTCCTGTTTGCTTCCTGTCATGGGTAAATCAGTCATGTGAGGTTAGGAATGGTTCCTTCCAATTTACTTCTTATAAGAGAAGGGTAGAGAACTTAGAGATTTTTATATTCTCTATGGCATGGTTGTGCTTTGTTTTCACTGTAGTAATGGAACGGCGGTATCCCAAGGAAGTCCAAGACCTTTACGAAACAATGAGGCGATTTGCGAGGATAGTGGGGCCAGTGGAGCACGACAAGTTCATTGAAAGCCATGCACGTAGGTGCTTTTTAAGCCTTGCGCAAGTATTTGTGTGTGTGTGTTCATGTAAATAGGAAGGATAATGGTATGTTTTAGGTGGGTTCTATAAATAAATAAATGGATATTTTTATCTTTTCTTCCCCTTTATTACAATTAACTAGATTTGGGACTTTGGGGGTGGACAGAAGAGGCTAAAAAGGCTAGTAGCTTTCTTTTTTCCCACCAAAGCAGTAGTTTAGTAGTTTCTTCCCCCACTTTATATGTAAATTATAGGAGTTTTCAAATATATACAAAGATGGAGATAATAGTATAATGAATCCCTGTGTATCCATCACCCAGCTTCATCAATTAACACATAGCCAATCCTATTTCATTTTTATCACCCCCTCTTCTCTCACCCTCAGCTGGATTATTTTGAAGCAAATCCCAGACATCAGATAATTTTGTTCATAAATATTTTAGTATTAAAACTAGTTTTTAAAATGGGGACAGAGTTGGATGACTCATGGAGATAGTACTTCCATCATTCTCTCTCTTTTTTTTTTTTTAATTTTTTTTTAAAGATTTTATATATTCATTTGAGGGAGAGAATGCACAAGCAGTGGGGAGGGGCAGATGGAGAGGGAAAAGCAGACTCCCTGCTGAGTTAGGAACCTGATGTGGGACTCAGTTCCAGGACCTGGAGATCATGACCTGAGCCGAAGTCAGACGCTCAACCATCTGAGCCACCCAGGTGCCCCCATCATTCTCTCTCTCTCTCTCTCTTTTTTTTTTAAATATGTATATTTTTAATTCCTTAAGGAGTTAAGGAATTAAATTCAAGCCGCCCCAGTGTGGGTCTTGAACTCACGACCCCACAATCAAGAGTCCCATGCTCTATGGACCAAGCCAGCCAGGCTCCCCAGTACTTCCACCATTCTTTTGCCTGGCTTTCCGAGAGACCTCTACCCAATTACCATTTGATTTTTCACAACAAAAAAATTGAAGTTGTTAAGGCAGTGAGGCCTACACTTTACAGTAATCTGGACTGGATAGCTTAAGCTGCACCTTTCATCACAAGTTTTATGTACTTGACCCTCAAGTTTAGTTCTGGGAAAATGCTTTACCAAGGCTCTCACCCTGTTCTCATCATGCAAATATTTCTTGCATGGCATTGTAGGCATTTCTCTGAGCCAGGTTGGTTGTCCTCATCAAGCGCCCTGTTTGGTTGGCATTCTTCATGTGGTTTGTACTGGTGACTGATCTTTTACTTCCTGTCCCAGTTAGTGCCATCCTCGGTTTCGGTGTCATTCCAAAGAACTACACCCCATGGATTGTTCAGGCTCTTCCTTCATCCTTTTTTTCAAAGCGCTCAAATTCGAATGTTCTATCACATAATAACTCAAGCAGTTGCAACCTGAGCTATGTGCTCGGAGGAGGCAGAAATCTTTGGTTTATGGAAAACAATGCTCTTTTGTTCCTATAGGAGAAAAGCTGTAGAGAAACTATCTGGGACTTAAGCACAGAGCTTTTGTCCTTTGCCTCCAAAAGGACCACATCAAGTAATAGCAGAGGCACGTTTTATAAAAGAATTTGGTTATGTGGATAGACCTGTTAATAGAGGATAAATAGAGTGGGGAAGCTTAGTTGTTTAAAAAAATTATATTTGTTACTTCTGTAGCTAAATGAACTCAGCTGGTTCACTCTATGTTTTCTGGGAGACAGTTCCAGCTGCTTTTTCCAGTTGGGGATGGCAGCCAAAAGATGGCTAGCTTGTTTTTCTCAGCTCTTGGGTAAAATTTCTAATGAGACATTACAAATATACAGGATTCTTCAAATGGAATTGCCCAGTCTTTTATATAAGGCAGAATTACTGAAAATATTCAATAGCAGAGTGCTCATTGATGATTATTTTGTTTTCCCAACTTTTCTCCTTCATTTCTTCTTGGGATAAACAGTGGAATTTGAACTCCGAAGGGAAATCAAGAGGCTCCAGGAATACAGGACAGCAGGCATTACCAATTTTTGTAGTAAGTATGCTTAAGCTACACATTGGATCAGGGGGCAGGTGTCTTCTAAACACATAGAGGAAGTCTCTGTTTGAGACCATGTGGATTTTTTTTAAATAAGCTTTCCCTTTTTGGAGTAAGTGTTTGATCTTTCAAGTGAAGTCTTGTCTGTTTAATCCTTGTAAATGCCATGATAATAAAAGTGATGACACGAGAGAGAGAGGTACTGCTTTAGATTCGAGAATCTGCTGTGGCCTCTAAAAAAAAAGGATTTTTGTATTCTAATTTTTAGCATCAGCCTTCCAAAATTTTGTGGTGCATGGCCTGATCATTTGTATTAACCAAGCTTCAAATGGCTCTACGTGCTTACATCCCAGTTACTTGAGGTAGTAATAATAATTAATAACAGCCAACCTCGAAATAGCAGCAGTTTACCATACACCAGGCCCTATGCCAAGCACTTCACATGGATGGTATCATTGATTCTCATAACAAACTTAGTGTTATTTCCATATAATGAAGAAATAAGGTTTGATATGGTTGAAGAGATATGTATAATAGAGCCAGGACATAAGGGAAGGCAGTGTGTTATAGTAGTTAAGAGCTTGAGGTCTAAACTTGCGCAGGTTGGGTTTAGATTCTGGCTCTCCTGTTTATCACATTTGTAATTCTGTTTGGGTTTCAATTTTCCACATCTCTTAGAGTTAGTTAAGAAGATTAAATTAGAGATAATGCATGAAAACAGCCCAGTACCTGGCCCACAGTAAATGCTCAATAAATGACAGTTTCTTTTGTTTTATTGGAAAGATCTTGAATATTCCCTCCTGTTGCTTGAAAGCTATCACCCACTACCCATGAGAAGTAGTCTTGTGGGGTGTAAGTTCAGCCTAGCGTAATGGTTCTTTATTTTTAATGATGGAAACCATTTCAAAATGAAATTTTATGTAGAGCCCTGGTCTGTAAATAAGAGGAAAGTGGAACTACTTTGAAGCCTGTTGGTGCAGGTCCCGTATAGAACCCAGGACCACCTGGTGTACATGGTGATATCTTTGCTCTTCACAGGAACCCTTGAGATATTTTCATGGAATCCTGGAGCTTTATGAACATGGCTTAAAACTCCCTGCTGTAGTTACTTTGGAATCTGTACATCTTCGTTAATGTGTAGAAAACACCATACAACCTTTGTTTAACAAGACACTGATACCAGGTTTTGATTACCTGCTATTGGTTGCATCTGGGAAAGAGGGGAAAGGAATTGCACTAGTCAATGAGGACTTACTTTGTTTGTCATTTTAATTGGTTTTTAAAGAAGAGTGTATGCGTATAGCACTTGTAACTTTGAAAAAATGTAGAAAAAAGAACAGGAAACAAATATGACCATATTGAAGTTAGTTATCTTTGGGGGGGTGGAAATATAAGTGACTCTTACTTTCTTTGTATTTTTCTGTTTGGGGAGATTTTGCCTCCAAATTTCTTTCTTTCTTTTTTTTTTTTTTTAAGATTTTATTTATTTATTTGACAGAGATCACAAGCAGGCAGAGAGGCAGGCAGAGAGAGAGGAAGCAGGCTCACTGCTGAGCAGAGAACCCGATGCGGGGCTCGATCCCAGGACATATGACCCGAGCTGAAGGCAGAGGCTTTAACCCACTGAGCCACCCAGGCACCCCATGCCTCCAAATTTCTTAAAGCTAGGAAGAGAATAAAAATATTAATTATTTCTTATCAAAAAAGTGATTTCAAACTAAAGGAAATCACGTTGTTCTTAAAAAAAATAATTATGGGGGCGCCTGGGTGGCTCAGTGGGTTAAGCCGCTGCCTTCGGCTCAGGTCATGATCTCAGGGTCCTGGGATCGAGTCCCGCATCGGGCTCTCTGCTCAGCAGGGAGCCTGCTTCCCTCTCTCTCTCTCTCTCTCTGCCTGCC
Organism: Lontra canadensis; assembly: GCF_010015895.1. Classification (NCBI taxonomy): domain Eukaryota; kingdom Metazoa; phylum Chordata; class Mammalia; order Carnivora; family Mustelidae; genus Lontra; species Lontra canadensis. The sequence goes on along the minus strand of NW_022631131.1, from coordinate 3,270,128 downwards.
TCTCCATCTACTTGTGATCTCTCTGTCAAATAAATAAAAAAAAAAAAAAAAAAAAAAAAAATTATGGGGAGCACCTGGGTGGCTCAGTTGAGTATCCAACTTTTGGCTTTGGCTTGGATCATGAGCTCAGGGTCATGAGATCGAACCCTGTGTTGGGCTCCCTACTCAGCACAGACTCTGCTTGAGATTCTTTCTCCCCACCCCACCCCCTGTCCATGATCTCTCCCTCTCTCTGAAATAAATAAATAGGGGTACTTGGGTGGTTTAGTCAGTTAAGGTCCAACTCTTGGTTTCGGCCCAGGTCATGATCTTACAGTCTTGGGATCAAGCCTGGTGTCCTTCTGTGCTCAGCGTGGAGTCTGCTTGAGATCTCTCCCTCTGCTTCTCTCCCTGCTCATGCTCACTCACTCTCTCTCTCTCTCTTTCTCTTAAATAAAGAAATCTTTAAAAAAAAACAAATAAGTAGGGACCTCTAGGCGGCTCAGTTGGTTAAGTGTCTGCCTTCAGAGCCCTGGGATCGAGCCCCACGTCAGGTTTCCTGCTCAGCGGGGAGCCTGCTTCTCCCTCTGCCTGCTGCTCCCCCTGTTCCTTCTCTCTCTTGCTAGCACACTCTCTCAAATAAATCTTTAAAAATAAATAAACACATACATACATAAATAAATCTTTTAAAAAAGAAAAAATAACTGTGGAAGCAATCTTGTATTTTTTTTTTCTTAAAATTTTATTTATTTTGGGAGGCTGCTACGGGAGAGGGAGAGAATCTCAAGCGGACTCCCCACGGAGTGCAGAGCCCCACACAGGGCTTGCTCACAGCCCTGAGATCATAACCTGAGCCAGAAGCAAGAGTCAGATGCTCAACCGACTGAGCCACCCAGGCGCCCTGGAAGCAGTATTGCAAAAGAAACCCCAAAATGGCGAACTGTTTGCTGGTTGGTTAGAAAGCCTTTCAGTTAGTTCTGCTGTGTTGTTATTGCAGTCACGTTCTTTCTCCACCTTCAGGTGCCCGAACCTATGACCACCTCAAGAAGACGCGGGAGGAGGAGCGCCTTAAGCGCACCATGCTCTCTGAGGTGCTCCAGTACATCCAGGACAGCAGTGCTTGCCAGCAGTGGCTCCGTCGGCAAGCCGACATGTGAGTGCTTAGTCCAGAGAGCAGGAGCGGCTTCTCGGGTGCTCTGGCTTTTATGTGTAGTTTCAGATATTTCCATGGGTACCCTACCCACGTGGCAAAGTAGTAATAATTGGGTAACTAGAAAAACTCAGAATTCTAATCTTAGCCATCTGTCTCAGAAACACTGCAATACTGATAGTTTTGAGAAACATAGCTGGCCTCCTAGAATCCTACTTTGCTACTTTGATCTTCTTTTTAAAAATAGTAAATTCCTCCACCATGCCTCTTCTTTCCACCCCATTGTCTATTGGAATGATTTCCATTGGCAAATCATGTCCCTGTCCTTTCCCCATGATTAGTCTTCATGATGTTCCAGACTAAGAGCTCTTCTTAACAAATCCAGGCGATTTCTTACACCCCATAGAACAGATCACCCTTCCTGGTTAGTATAGTGGGATATGCTGTAAAACAGTACCGTCTATCTCTGCATCCCTTTAAAGTAACCAACCTGAGGCGCCTAGGTGGCTCAGTCAGTTAAGTGGCTACCTTTGGCTCCCAGGACCCTGGGATCGAGTCCCACATTGGGCTCCTTGCTCAGCAGGGAAGTCTGCCTCTCCCTCTCTATCTGCTTCTCCCCTGCTCATGCTTGTTCTTGTGCTCTCTCTCAAATTAAAAAAAAAAAAAACAAAAAAAAACTTTTTTTTTTTTGTTTTTTTTTTTTTTTTTTAAGACTTTATCTTTCAAAGAGAGAGAACATAGGGTGCCTGGGTGGCTCAGTGGGTTAAGCCTCTGCCTTCAGCTCAGGTCATCAGGCTCTCTGCTCAGCAGGGAGCCTGCTTCCCCCTTTTTCTCTGCCTGCCTCCCTGCCTACTTGTAACCTCTCTCTCTGTCAGATAAATAAATAAAATCTTTAAAAAAAAAAAAAAAAAAGGGAAAGAGAGCACATAAGCAGAGGGAGAGGGAGAAGCAGGCTCCTGGCCAAGCAGATAGCCCCAAGCAGGACTCAGTCCCAGGACCCTGGGATCATGACCTGAGCCGAAGGCAGCTGCTTAACTGACTGAACCACCCAGATGGCCCTCAAATATTAAAAAAAAATTTTTTTAAATAAATAAAGTAACCAACCTGATAAATGGTACCCAGGCCCACACAGGCTTTTGAAAATTGCCTTCTTTGGTGTGACTTAAGTTAAATTCCTCTTCTTTGTTTTAGTGATTCTGGCCTGAGCCCTTCTATTCCGATGGCTTCAAATTCAGGTAATTCTTTTTCAGGCTGGAGCAAGTCTTGATTGTGAAGTTTTCATTATAGGGATTCATGCAGTAGTCTCTTACCCCTTGTGGAAGCAGGGTGCTCAGGCAGAGAGGTAAGTAAGTGTTATCCCAATTTATAAACATCAAGCTTTCAGAATCTTCATGGCCAGATAGGGATTATCTTCTGGGTTTGAGTACAGAACGGGGGAAGAAGGAGCTCCAGAGGGGTGATTTCTGTATTTACCAGTGTTCACGAGCAATTACTTTACCACGATTTTGAGATTTGTCTCACAGATTAGTTAAAGTTTTTGTATCCTGAGCAGAAACACAAGGATTTCTTTATAAATTGGAGCTATGAGGTATTTCTGTTTGTTATCTTTACCTCTTTGGGTATGTCCTCTATTTTGAGGTTAGTTTTCAGAGCAAGCTTAAGTCATATGTTATCTGCTAATCCTCAGTGCACTTTGAGGTGATATGATTTATAGAGCTCCGATCCAAATTGTGGTGTTTTTTTGCCAGTTCTCTTGTTATTATTCACCCCTGCTCCATCAGCCACATTCCTGTATCAGAACATACAGACCATGCCCCTGTAGAGACTGGACTAGTGAAAAAGATGACCCGTTTGCAGTTTTACTATTCTTCGGAAGCTTGAAACAATAGACCTTGTGATCCCATTTAAAATCTCTCGGATTCAGGACCTAGACAGAGTGTAGAAAAGGCTTCTTTAGGACTACTTTAAAAAAAAAAAAATTGATTCCTTTGTTTCAGGTGATTTTTTCTTAATACTTAAAAGAGAAAAGAGAGTCTTTTAGAGAGTAGTCAGGATAGCTAAATCCAAATTTTATTTTACAAGTTTCTTACTTCTAAGCCTGCCCTCTGAATCTAAATACAGAGATACAAATAAAAATACAGTGCAGTGATAATTAATAATTTGGTATTTGCGTTTTTGAACCACCTGTACTCAGTTATTCTTTGTTGCTTCCTAGGCTGGTGTTAGGCTTCCTCACCCCCTGTATTTAGGTTGGGAGACCCCTTGTTCCTCTTCATGCTCTCCATTGCTCCTAAGGCAGTGCAAAGTAGAAAGCCTGGATGATTAATTTCAATCTAGCCTGCAGTAACTTTGGTGAGGTACCAAATGAATTTAGTCTCCCTTTTTGAGCATTTAGGGGAAGGCTAAGCCTGTTGGTTATGGAGAGGCTCTTATCCCCTTGTCGAAACTGCAGAGAAGCCTGTTTTCTCTCAGAGTGGCCTATAACAGCCCCTATTTCTCCCCACCTCCTAAAAGGCAGCCCCCATAAAACTTGTTGATATGTTATCCCACATTTTCTTTTGCCTAACTTAGCCCACTTATCTCCCAGCTGGACATTAATTCCAATTATGTATTCAAAACAAAAGCAAAAAATTTTGCACATGAAACTTTCCATCCTAGGTAGTGACCTCATACTTGGGTTTCTTTCTCAGTATGTGAGTTCACCCCAGCTTCTGGTTTGCCCTATAATGGCTCATTGTTCCTTTGTGCGGGTCTTTCAGGTAAACAGGGCTTCTTTGGAAGGAACAGATATTCCCTCACATAATAAATAACAAGGGCCTTTTGCTGGCCTAACAGTCTGCCTTTGATCTGAAGGCAAATGGTACTTGGTTAATTACCGTGTTTGCCTCGAGCTCCTGGCAGAGTGCTGAGGCCTGGGAAGTGTCTCTCCTGTGGAGTTGTTATTTCCATTCATTAGCCATCGGGGCGGGCAGCATATGACCTTTCTTCACTGGGTGACATCTGGGCTTTAGAATTTAGCATCTTACTGGGTTGGAAAGAGTAGCACCTGGGTTGCTAGGGTATGTGTGATTGTATATTTTAGCAGAGCAAAGGGCACGGGAATTACCACTTGTATTTTCAGGTGATCATTGGGGTGCCCATGTTGCCAGCTAGATTGAGGCCTGAGGTGACGGGTAGAGATTTCTTAGAGATGGACATCATGACCTTGTATCTTACTGGCCTGGCCGCAGTGGACTGTGTTACTCCATACCTGAGGAATTGTCACTCCTATGAAATGCATACCTTTTTCTCTGTCTGTAGGTCGACGAAGTGCACCACCCTTGAACCTCACTGGCCTTCCTGGCACAGAGAAGCTGAATGAAAAAGAAAAGGAGGTAACAAAATGACGGAGAGCTAGAGGAGAAAGAGTGGGATTGATGATACATAAATCCTAGTAACGGCAGCTGTCATTTACTGAGCATTACCGTGTATCAGATACTGTACTGAGGGCTTCATATGAATGAAATTGTTTATAAACCTCAAATAACTCAACTCATATATGAAAATGGTTATTTCCTGTTGGAATGGCCACTTTGATGAGCTCTACTCTACACTTACTCCATCACTATAACCATCACATAAAAGATTGTCCCCACAGCATGTATGTAGCCATAAAGGAGAGACTTCATCATCACATAGAGTCAAAGACTAATTTTGATTAAAAATGCTATGACCTACTTTTCTTTTCCACTAAAATCATCAGACTTATCTTCATATTACTTTTGGCTGTCTCAAAAGTTTAAAGCCAGCCTCAAAGGAGTCACCCTCAAGCATTTTCAAAAAAATGTGCCTACCTATGAAGTCCATTCCAAAAGGGGAACCATCTTCTGTTTCTCATGCACTCCTTTTACCGTTCCCAAGATCAGTCTCCCCATCTGCCACTCCATATCATTAATTCAGGTCAGATAGTAAGGGGAGTCTTGGAGTAGGCTTGTTAGTCTTTGATTTCAGCCACAGGAACAGTAAAGATTAGTTTGGGAATGGAGAGGAGTGTATGTACTAGTTCAGCATTGCTGAAGAAGGTCACAGGCCTTTCTGAGTCAAGTATTGAATGGCCTGGAGTTTCAATCAGTTTTATCCTTACCCACAAGCAGTGACCTCTCACTGCTCATTGCCCTGGAGTGCCACGGCAGGGGAGCTGGGACTGAGCCAGCTTTCTAGATTTTTAGCAGCTGAAGTAGCCTCTTTGCAAGGTCTCTGTCTCCTCCTTCAAAGTAGGAAATGTAATCACAAAATCAGGGACCAGTGCTTTATGCCGATACTAAAAATAATGTGATTCACGCTTGGGAATCCAAGTATCTGTACCCCCGCCCCTACTGTGCCCTATGGCTCTTCCCTGACTGGCTGTGTTGGAATGTGCTGGGCCGAGAGCTGTGTGGACCCAGGCTGCTCCTCAGGACACATACTTGTGCTCCTTGACAGACGTAGGTGAGCCGGCTGACACGTGCTGAAGTCGCTCCCAGCATTAGACTCTAGCTTTTTCTTCCTAAGTGTCTGTCGTGAGGGAGGATTCTCTCCAAGGAAGAGACTAAATGGAATGTGGTCCAGCCACCCAGCAGCTCCTATAAATAGTTGGAGGTTGATGTCACTTTTTTGAAATTTTATTTTGGCTATACCTACTGGATTAAATTACGAGAATGACAGATGTTAATGTTTATTAAATTTGCCGTGTCTTGCAGCTCTGTCAGATGGTGAGGTTGGTCCCAGGAGCCTATTTAGAATACAAATCTGCTCTGTTGAACGAATGTAACAAGCAAGGAGGCTTGAGACTGGCGCAGGCAAGAGCACTCATCAAGATAGATGTGAACAAAACCCGAAAAATCTATGATTTCCTCATCCGAGAAGGATACATCACTAAAGCCTGAGGCTCTGAGGGCCTGGGATCAGAAATCACAAGTTTGGAATGCGGTGGGCCGAAGGACAGCACGGGCCCTCTGGAGCGTTTTGTTGCTGAGCTGAATTCTCATTGTAAAAAGAGAGGAAGGACAAAGGGAACCTTACGTTGTATTAATATCTCCTTTCTTCTCCACCCTGCTTTAAACCACTCCTGTTGTTGGTGTTGTGCTGCAGAGTTATGTGCTAGATAAGCTATTATTAAATGTGAGTGGGCCTTTATTCCCAACACCTCTTGTAACTAAAACAAGAACCATAGTACCTCCCATCAGAGTGTCGGTGGAAATAGAACTGAACCAGGCTGTGGTCCCAGGAGTCCAGCTCAGATCTTTGTACTTGGGAGGCTGGTTTTCTGATTATGTTTTGCTTTCAAACATTACAGAAAGATCTAAAATAAAGAGAAAGGTTATAGAGCATGAGAAAGCTTTCTCTTCCCTTCTGAGGATTTTTTAAGCTGACGACTTAATGTTTATGAGCAAATGGGAGGAAAAAAATCTCTCCGTGATGGTCTTGTCCAAACTACATCTTTCCCTTTTAACGTCTGGCTTTGTACTTTGCAGTCTGTCTAATGAGCAGTAGACTTTTGAGGAGGTGGCACCGGATATAAAATGTCTCTGTTATTTTTAGAATTAATGGATTAAAATGTTTTGCTACTTAATTTGTGGGTGTGTCAAGTATTCTGGTAACTAAAGCACACTTAGGGTGTTGAATGCCCGCCTCATCACGCTGCACTGTCTCTGCTAACGTGTGTCCTGGCGTCACCCTGTTCTTGCCCTGAGTTTCCCAGGATTCCAGGCCCCTGAGATGGAGATGACACAGCTAACCTCGGCTTTGCTTGGATTGAGACCTGAACCCTAATTTCTCAGTGGTGACAGGCTAGCCTTCAATAAAAGCTACTTTTAAAACAAAAGTAAAGCAGTTTCATATATGGGACTCACTAGGTACGAGGGTGAGTAACCCCACCACATCTGAAACTTGATCCTCAAACCTTTCCACAAAACAAGAAGCCAAACGTGGAGTCATGATTATCCCATTTCTGTTAGAAGCAAAGTTGTTTGTAGAAATAACTTCAGAATCTGCAACAAATTACCTCCAGTAGCTGAATGATTCTTCAGTTCTTTCAGCATCCAACATATCTAATTCAAGTATCATATGCTTTGTTGGAAGTATTTGCTCAAACTTTTTGACTCCTGTAAATAAGCATGCTTATCTGGCAGTTGCAGATGAAAAGGAAACTCTTAGGATCTGAGGGAATTAGAATAAAAGACTTCAACCTTGAAAAGAGGTGGCTTGTGGAAATTCTGTCTTCTCTTTGCATTGTTATATCTCTCAGAAAACGGGCTCTGCCATCATCATCACCCCTATTTGGTTATAAAGGAATTGTCTCTTGTTCCTGAATGGTAATTGCTGTTCTAAAAATCGGGGATGCATTAGACACCAAGGTTAGGTGGTGTCTCTGATAGTCTCCAAAGTCCTTAGTCTTGATTAAGGAAGGCTCCCTGGGAGAGGTGAGCTCTTTAGGCAATGATAGGATTGAGAGGAGAGAGAGAGAAAGTGGCAGATGGAAGTGGGAGACTGTTGCAGACATAGTGGGTGGAGGATGATGTGGAGGCAGCAGTGGGAGTGAGGAAAACGATGCCAAAAGGTTTAGTTGGCGAGGACACAGAGGGCAGCTGGGGTAGTTAGGAGTGGGAGGATGGGAGGACAGTCTGATAGAAACCTTGGAACCAGCCAAACTCCGAAAAAGATGATGGGGGTGGGGATCTAGATTTGATGAGGAAAATGGCATGGTTGAAAACAGAGAAAAATAAGGCTGTAGGGGCGCCTGGTTGGCTCAGTCGTTAAGCGTCTGCCTTCGGCTCAGGTCATGATCCCAGGGTCCTGGCATCGAGCCCCACAACGGGCTCCGTGCTCAGTGGGAGGCCTGCTTCTCCCTCTCCCTCTGCCCCTCCCTCTGCTTGTATTCCCTCTCAAGCTCACTCTCTCTCTGACATTTAAATAAATAAAATCTTAAAAAAAGATAAGGCTATAATTTCAAATGACTAGATTTTAGGAAGTAGAATTATTATTGTAGCAAGCCCAACTGTACAAAATTTATGACCTAGACTCCCTGGTAGCTTTCTCAGAGAACAGGTCATATTTTGGGTAAGGGATACTCTTCAGTCACTGAGTTGCCATCTTTTTGCGCTTAAAATAGAAAATCACTTGCTGATACTTGACGTGGCTGGTATAAGTACATTATTTCTTTCCGTGTTCTTACCACCAAAGGAGGCCCATCTTGTTACTCAAAATTCAGAGCTAGCAAGGGCCTTACAAGTATATTCCATCCTTCCCCTTTGCTGCTGGACAGAGTTCACTATTAACCACCTATATTAATCGAGGTCTCTTTTAGTCCATATTCTGAAGAGGGGGCATTTACTCAAGTTCAGTGACTTGAGTACTTTTTGCTGTCAGGGATTTTATTGCAATTTAAAATTAAAGGTTTCTGCTGGGATTTTAGGTATGTCCTTCTCTGCCAGGGGTGGGAAATAGAGATCAAATTTCTTCCCATGTCATGACCCTTTCCATGCTCAAAGATCTAGACTGTGTGGAGACCAACTAACTCCATGGTTTATCTCTTTTTGGGTTCCAGTTTTCATCCTTTTGTTTACAATACCCCCTCTGCACCACCACCCCCCAATTAAATGTAAACTCAGCTAACTAACCAGTCCTTGCTGAGAGGTGAGGACAGGCTTCCTAGTTTTGAGTCATGAAACCAGCTTGTGGTTAGCCAGAAAGGAGCGAAGACCAATGACATTGATCAACAACAAAATTCCAGTTGGTGAGTCATTCCAGCTTTAGGAACTATGCAGATAGGTAATAAGAGAACTAAAATCTCCAGTGTAAAGGATCAGAGACCCAAGTTGTAAAGAGAAGCTTGGAAAAACTCATCTGGAACACTCTTCCACTTAACTCTGGGCGAGAGAGTGGTACTGGTTCTAGACAGCATCCTGGAATATTGTCCGTCAATTTTGAACGATGTCTTTGTCAGTACCTTCCAGATACACACTGTATTACTGTTAACAAAAAAAGCTTTCCCACAACGCCTATGTACCTGCTTTTTCATTTGTCTGAATTTATCTAAAAATTAAAGTTTGGTTCTGGAAGTACTGATCTTGAAGTTTGCTTTCCTTTCCAGTGTGCTTAGCCAGATGTGGTTCGCTTCTCCCTGACCTCCAGAAAGGGACACAGCCATTCCTGTAGACTTGTGTAAAAACAAAGACTTCCTCTTCAATCAGACCCAATAACCACCTCTTCTGAGTGCGATGTGAGATGGAGCAGGATCTCTGATTGCCCAACAGGGTCAAAGCAGCCTGGATAGGATAGTAATGGGCATGCTGACATAGGCACTTAATTTGGGAGAACAGTACTTGAGTATTTAATGAGTATTTTGGAACCTAAGTGGCCTATCCGTGAAGTATGCACCAGAACTTAGTTTCCTGCTTTTAAGGTGTTGGGAGCTGGGAGGTGGGGACAGGTGAATCATTTGAGACAAGCTGGGAAGGCCAGTTTCTAAAACTAATGGGAATTTTTTTTTTTTTTTTTTTTTTTTTTTTTTTTTTGGTTCAGTTTTGCCAGTTGCCTCGGCTTCTGTCAGTTGAGATGTGCCATGATAAGAGTATCAACTGCTCTTTGATTTGACTGACCAGGCTTACAAGTCAAGAGACAGGTATTTAAAGGAAGGGTGACTGTCTTACATCTGACATTAAAAGTCCTTTGTCACGATGAGTTACTTGCTTGGTATGTATTGTGTACTGGGCCCTCTTTCCTGTTAGGAGCAGGAATAATGAGGAAGTTGAGATAAAAATCCAGAAAGTGACCATCAAAAGGTTTAAACCCAAAACAGAGTTACAAAAAAACCCTTTTTTTTAAATAGATGTACTTCCCTTTGTCTTTTTTGCAAGCCCTATAGTTAACCTTTGCCAGCCCAGACTTGTTCAGTGTCTTTCAGGACTGTATAATTAAGGCTGAGGCACTTGTTTTCTACTTTGGAGCACAGGAGGTGGATTTCTGTGGCACCACACTAATTATTTGGTTGAATTAATCTCTCATTCTTAACCAAGCAACACTTTTTCTGGCTTGTTCTGGTTTCCCCTGAGGTCTTCCAGGGTAGAAAGCCTCCAAGTGGAAGCTTGCTAATAATCCTGCCCTGGGCCAGAGTTGTGTTCAACAGAAGTAGCATCTTAGGAAATATGGAAAGGAGGAGACCTCATAGTTGTTTTAAGAAACCAGGGCTTTAGGGGTCCCTGGGGGGCTCAGTGAGTTAAGCATCTGCCTTCGGCTGAGGTCATGATCCCCGGGTCCTAGGATCTACCCCTGCATTGGGCCCTCTGCTCAGCAGGGAGTCTGCTTCTCCCTCTCCCACTCCCCTTGCTTTGCTCTCTCTCTCATTCTCTCTCTCTGTGACAAATAAATAAAATCTTAAAAAAAAAAAAAAAAGAAACCAGCACTTTATTAATCAAAGTAAAAATGTTGAAATGCTGTCATCTTATCACCCTTCCTCAGTGAACTGACAGCCAAGTACCAAGTCATCACACTTCCAATGCGTCTCTCTTTTCTCCTTGGAGAGCTATCTGCCAAGTATATACTCTTGTTTCTGAAATTGTTTGCAATGACCTAACCTCTTTTCTCCCATTAAACAATAGATAACTCCCGATTTGGATTTTCCCCTAGGATCACCCCTCATTTAGGGAATTCCTTAAAAACATAAAAGTGTATTATTTTAAGAGATAAAAAATTAATGGAACCTGCACTGGGAAGCTTAATTTTAAAGATTTTATTTACTTATCTGACAAAGAGAGGAGAGGGAGAAGCAGACTCCCTGCTAAGCAGGAACCTAATGTGGGACTTGATCCCAGGACCCCAGCCAGAATCATGGCCTGAGCCGAAGGCAGACGCTAACCCACTGAGCCACCCAGGTGCACTGGTGCTTAATTTTTTAATGTTCCCAGTCAGTGTGTCCTGTGAGGAAACATACTGAATTGGGGGGGGGGGGGTACCTGAGTGGCTCAGTGGATTGGGCCTCTGCCTTCAGGTTCAGGTCATGATCTCAGGATCCTGGGATCAAGCTCTGCATCGGGCTCTTTGTTCAGCAGGGAGCCTGCCTACTCCCCCCCCCCCCCCCCCCTGCTGTTCTGCCTACTTGTGATCTCCGTCAAATAAATAAAATCTTAAAAAAAAAAAAAAAAAAAAACCATACTGAATTGGGGCTAAGTGTCTTAGGTTTTATGCCCATTTTCAATCTTAGAATGTTGTCTAAGATGAGAAGGGTAATTTCCAGGGCCATTTAATAGCTCCCCCCGCCAAAAAAAAAATACTGAAAAGGATTGAAGAGTTCAGAAATACCATGAAGACACTAGCTTCCAAGTACCAGGGGCCTGAGGAGTGGGTGGACTGATCTGAATTCTCCATAGAGGGGGAGGGAGCAGCAGGGTTGCAACCCTGTCCCCATGGGAATTTGCTGCCTGCTTTGGAGAGGTAGAACTGTTTTTCCATACAGTATCCTGTTCAGGAGCCTCTTTTTAACCAGGGGGGCGCCACAGCAGAAAAAGCCACTCTACTGGGGACAGGAACCAGAGCCCTTATTTTTCCCCAGAGGAGAGCACTCTTATATATTTTTACCAGAGGGTATTTACCTAAGCTTTAACCACAGATTTGTGACAGCAACGTCAAGCTTACCTGGCAGCCCTCCTCCCCAACCCCACGAAAATCTTTGCCTTGTTTTGGGCGTGCATGGTTTCAAGATTCAGGACACCTGTCAGATCGAAGTCAGCATAGGCTGAACTTCATGATGCAAAGCAAACTGCTTTTGAGAGCAAAATCTCCCAGGAGTGCCTCCGCCCCCAGCAACTGCAGAAAAGAAGGCGTCTGTGGGAGAGAAGGGTGGCTATAGACGTCATTGCATCTTCCAGATCCCAGCTGTGACCTGGCTCAGAGTTTTACAGTTAAAAATAACCATGGCTTAGAGTTGGGGGGAAAAGTAAACTGTTGGGTCTCCATGGAAACTAGGAGAGGGATAAAAGCAAGCCATGGATTTCCAGCAGATGTGGCAAGATGGGGTGGATATAGGCGTTGGAGCTTAAAGGCTTTCCAGTGAAAGGGGATACCCCTGATTTGCATCCAGGATGTAACCACACATTGCTCCAGGGCTCTAGGGACACACTTTGCTGTCAAGATATGTTTGCAACTATAGTGTGTGTATCTTAGGTCTGGTGAAGAATTGAGGTGTCCAACTTCCTGTAACAGAGATTTGCTACTATTTGACAAAGCAGAGAGCTGGTGAACAACATAGTAGGTTAGATAGAGCCTTTTAACCAATCTGGGAACCTCTGCTCTCCCCTGCCCCATTTACATTCCACTCTTTCATTTACAAAGTCAAAGGCTCAGCCTAAGTACCAATTTATAACTAGAGGGGAAGTCTTCAAGCTCTTGAGTTGACATGGATGTTTACTCCCCTTGAGTGGGATCAGGTTTTTTTTGTCTTTGATGTTGTAGTAATTATGCAGAATGGCATTCATTACCCCAGATGTACATGCACTCCAATGTTCATAGCAGCAATGTCCATGATAGCCAAGCTGTTGAAGGAACTGACATGCCCTTCAACAGATGAGTGGATAGAGAAGATGTGGTTCATATATACAAGGGAATATTACTCAGTCATGAAAGGATAAATACCCACCATTTGCATCGACATGAATGGAACTGGAGAGGATTATGCTGAGTGATGTAAGTGAAATAAGTAAAGAAAGACAATTATCGTATGGTTTCACTCATATATGGAACATAAGGAACAGTGTGGAGGACACAGGGGAAGGGAGGGAAAAATGGGAAGAAATTGGAGAGGGAGACAAACCATGAGAGACTCTGGACTCGAACCAAACTCAGGGTTACAGAAGGGAGGGGGATGGGGTAACCAGGTGATGGGCATTCAGGAGGGCACGTGTGGTGATGAGCACTGGGTGTTATACACAACTGATGAATCACTGAACACTACACCAAAAAATGATGTACTATATACTGCCCAATATAACATAATAAAAAAAATAAAATATCTAAAAAAAAAAAAAAGTGGATCTCTTAGCAGTTCTGGTATTTTTACTACCAGAGGTGATTAACTCACTCTTGGGAAATATTTTATTTCTTCATTTACCCTTCCTTAAAGTTTTCTTTAAAAACAAAAAATTCTTAAAGAACTATATGAATGGGGCACCTGGGTGGCTCAGTTGGTTAAGTAACTGCCTTCGGCTCAGGTCATGATCCTAGAGTCTTGGGATCGAGTCCCACATTGGGCTCCCTGCTCGGCAGGAGTCTGCTTCTCCCTCTGACCCTACCCCTTCTCATGCTCTCTCTCTCTCTCTCAAATAAATAAAAAAAATCCTTAAAAAAAAAAAAAAAAAGAACTATATGAATATATTCTGGTTGTAAAAAAATTTTTAAACCCCTCGGGGCACCTGGGTGGCTCAGTCAGTTAAGCATCCCCGACTCTTAATTTCAGTCTGGGTCATGATCTCAGGGTTCTGGGATGGAGCCCCACATCAGGCTCCACACACATCAAGGAGTCTGCTGGATTCCCTGTCCCTCTCTTCTTCGCCTTTTGCCCCTCCCCAACTCATGTGTGCATGCTTTCAAATAAATATATACATCTTTTTAAAAAGTTGCTAAAACGGGGTGCCTGGGTGGCTCAGTGGGTTAAGCCTCTGCCTTCGGCTCAGGTCATGATCCCAGGTTCCTGGGATTGAGCCCCGCATCGGGCTCTCTGCTCAGCAGGGGGCCTGCTTCCTCCTTTCTCTCTCTGCCTGCCTCTCTGCCTGCTTGTGATCTCCGTCTGTCAAATAAGTAAATAAATAAATAAATAAAATCTTAAAAAAAAAAAAAAGTTGCTAAAACTCCTTTCTTTTCCTTATTGACATTTACATGCTTTCTTGTTACCTGCCCCAGTGTGTTAGAAAGACCTGAGTGCTAATTCTTGTTCTGCTACTTAATAATAATGCAACCTTGGGCAAGTTTCTTAATCCCTCATGTCTAACGTGTGGTTGATAATACCTACCTGACTTAGTATGATGAAAAAGAAGTGGGATAACACACCTGGCACCTCCTTTCTTTTTTCCTTCCCATCAAAACTTTGATATTTTCATGCAACTCCAGGCAGGTATGAACAGCGTTTGATTTTCCATTACCACACAATTCATGCTATGCTAAAGTCTCACAGAGGGACAGTAAGACCTCAAGGACAAAGAGCAAATGTTAAAACAGGCAAATGTGCCTTTTTCAAGGACGTTTCTTTGGAATTCTCATCACTGTGCATCGCTGTCACTGCTCCAGGGCTGAATTAAGGGCAGAAAATTTCAGACACATATTAAATGACCTAGTTATCATGGGTATGTTGTAATATTCCCTTATATAATGCCTACCTCAAGAAGCTTGAAGTCAGGCTACAAAACTGTACATACACTATTGTAACTATATAAATAAAACTAAAAAATCATGTATAGAAAAAAGACCAGAAAGAAAAGTTGCTAACTGTTGTTTTGGTAAGGTTGTAAAATTATGGGTGATGCTTTCTCTCTTTTTTTTTTTGGTAATGTGGCATTTCCTTATTAATGGAAAAATAATATTTTATGAGAATGATGAAAACTAAAAATAAAAGCTTGGAATATTCTACATGTAATACAATTAGTTAATCCTTATGATAGCCATATAAGGTGTTATCTTACATCTTACAAAATAACACAAGCCTTCAGCAAATTCTGTAGTAGATAAAATTGTATGTGTGTGTGTGTGTGTGTTTAATGATTCTATTTATTTGACAGAGGAAGAGCAAGAGAGCACAAGCAGGGGGAGCGGCAGAGGGAGAAGCAGGCTCCCCGCAGAGCAGAAAGCCTGATGCAGAACTCAATCCCAGGACCCTGGGATCATGACCTGAACTGAAGGCAGACTCAAAACTGACTGAGCCACCCAGGTGCCCCCAAGAAAATGTGTGTTCTGGGTCATCCATCCTCCTAGTTCTTAATCTTCTTAATCTTCTCCTTATTTATAGTTTTTTTTTTTCCCCCCAGATACCTGGTGTCCACTGCTCTTCTCCAACATGTCAAAGGACAATAAAGATTTACTTCTTTAGGGGATTTGCATTTTTATAGTAATCAGTAGTATATACTCTGGAATTAGGAGCATTAGCAAGCAGGTGTTCGAAACATCTGTGAGCCTTGGGACCTGATGGCATCCGGAAATCAGACTTCTGCAAACTTCTGTAGATCAGGGGAGCCTTGATCACAGCTATTCCCCGGTGCTGACAGATACATGAAAGCTGTTGCCAATTTGTTAACCAGAGGCAATGATACGAATGGAAGATGCAACTGTTCTTTCTAAGGGACTCATAAAGGTCCGATTAGCCTAATCTAAGGCATTGCCCAGGCAATTAGGGAGAACATTTTTGGAAAAGCAGACTTGAGAAGCCAAGCAGAGTAGAAGTTTCTACCCTCTACTTACTGCATCTAATCAGATCAGGCACTGCTTGTTCATTCAGACGTAGTCAGGATCAACCACCCCTTCGCTGGGCATAGACAAGTCCTACTTTTGTAGCAGATGGCCTCTAAGATGTATCTACATATAACATAGTTTTATAAAAATATCTGTGTACAGTCTAGTAATGTGCTGTCCAGTAAGGCAGTCACTAGCCTCATGTGGCTATTTAAATTTATTAAAATTAATTAAATAAAAAATCCAGTGTCTCAGATGCACTAGAGCCACATTTCAAGTGCTCAGACGCCACGTGAGGCTAGAGGCTACTGTGTGGGACAGTGCAGATACAGAACATTTCTATCACCCCAATTCTACTGGACAGTCTAGAAGGTAACACTTTCAAATTGCATTTTTGTACAGGCATAGGTCAGCCTGCACTTAAAGGTGTAAAGCACATCCTGCCCACAGGCATATATGTAATCACTAAATGGTCTTACTGACTTTAGCACTTCTTTCTACTTTCCATCTCTAGATCTTTGCACATACATCACACTCAACACAAACTCTATTTTAGCCTGCCTTCCTCCCTCCTTTTCACTGATAAGGATGATTCTTAGGGTAGACTTATTTCCTATAATGCGTGAAAATGCCCAACTCCTTGTTATTAACCAGAGCTATACTGGAAACCTGCTTTGTGTAACAAACAAGCTTGAATCCGAAGAGGAATGTATCTATTTGTGTTGCTGAGTCATTGAATTGACTGAAGGAAGGTCTGTGGGGGGAGAAACGAAGCTGCATACGATCGTTTCTATTAGAGATTTTGCTATTTCGGTATTCACATGTCAAAATAAGTCACTAGACAAATTGATGGTGGAGCACTTTAGTGCTGGAAAAATGCCTTTCCCAGCAAGATTTGAACTAGTGTTTTTTCTTGAATCGGATTCTCTTTTGTTCCCTTGCCGAAAGATTAATTTTGCCGAATTTTAAAGCTTTAACTCTCCTCTTTAATGAAAGCAAAAATAAATCTCTCCAGTCCAGGCCTTTTTAGCTACCATACGATTATCACTAAAATGCCTTCATGTTATATTTTTGTCTGGGAAACAGAACTTTTAGACATCCCTGCACCCACGGGATGACTCTGAATCCCGTCAGAGATCAGGAAGAGCATGAAAAAGCCTCGAAGCTTTTGGTTGAAGATACTGGGGAGATGTAAAGCCTTTCCACCCGCTCCCACCGCGTCCCACCCCCACCCCCCAAACTTAGGACTACTGTTTAGATTGTTCAGCAGTTCGATGTCAACGATTTACAACGGTGAGGAGCGGGGAGCGGGGGCTGGTGAGTAAAGGGGCTGGGCGTGGTCAGGACTCCTAGGTGTCTGACTCACTGCAGAGGAAGTCCTGTATACCTCCCCTCACCTGCCAGGGCAGGTCGTGCTGAAAAAAGTCCGTTCGCATCTACTCATGTTACAGATGGGCAAACCTAAATTTGAAAAGCCCCTCACAGTGATACAGCAAATAAGCCCTCCACGAATTCATGGGTTCAGCCTGGGCTTCGGACACGCTGCAGCACTACCTGGGAGGCACGGTTTGTGGATCCGCTGTTTTGAAAGTCCGAGGGCACCTGCGGGGTAGGGTGGTGGGTCGGCGGTCTCGGGGCCGGCAGAAGATGGCCGTATCTGTAGCTACTTTGGCGTCTCGGAAGAACTAGCCTCCCAGAGTTACTAGAAACTGCCTGTACCCTGCCCAAAGCAAATTCACCCAACAGTTGCCATGAGGTTTATTTTCCCTTTACTCTTTGGTCCCAACTCCTGGGCTCTCCCGTGCTGGATATAAGGCGGGGGTGGGGTGAGAGGCGGTGATTAGTCACTTACTGCAGTCTTCACACCTTTTATATTTGTATTGTCGCCTTGCCTTTAACCCTCTCGCGTCCAGAAAGTACCCCAGTAACGCCACCCCTGCGCCTCAGCCCCAACGCTGAAGTGGCGACGAGAGGGGTCGTATATTGTCAAACACATGAGGAGACTCCAGGGGCGCCGGCCCGAGGGGCGCCCAGAAGAGTAGGGGGTGCGCCCCGCGGCTTCGCTCGGCGGTGAACGGGGCAGTGCGCACGCGCTACGCCCGCCGCTCCGCGCGTCCCCCGCCGGCTCCCCCCCCCCGCGCAGAGCTCCTCTTGCGCGGAAGCCCCTCCCCCGCCCCGAGCGGCCCGCCCCCCGCTCGGGAGAGGGCGGTGGGGCGCAGGGAGCGTGCGCGCGGCCCGCCCCGGGCGCGGGCGGGGGGAGAAGGAGGGGCACGCGCGGCGGGCAGCCCGCAGAAGTCGGGAGCCGCGCAGGAGGACGGAGTGCCAGCCGCCGCGGGGCCGAGCCGGTAGGGAGCCGCGGGCCGCGGCGAGGACCTGGGCGGGGGGCGGAGCGGGCGGGACTTGGCTCTGACGCGACTCTGGGGGGGACACTGGCGGGACCAGGTGGCCGGGGCCTCGCGCGACCCTCGTCTCTGGAAACTTTATTCCGGCCCCCACACCTGCTCTCGGGAGGTTCTCGTATCCTCTGGGCGGCCGGGAGGGGTGAGGCCCGGGGCACTCCGCAGCGCCCCTCCTCGCCGCCCGACCCCCCGCCTCGCCGGCTGTGGGTGCGCGCCCCCCGACTGCGCCCTGATGCAACCGACGTCTCGGCCCCGCGTACCGGCCCTCGGGCTCCTTGGCCGGCGTCCTGTGGGCTCCCCTCCCCTCCTCCTTCTTCCTGACCCTCTGCACTCCGGCCGCGCCACGGTCTCTCCACCTCCTCGCCGGCGGTCCTCATCCACTCTCTCCGAGCCTCTCGAGCTGTCGGCGGCCCTTTACATCTTTCATAGATTTCTGGTGCATTGATAGAAGCAACTTGACTTTCAGCAATGCCAAGTATTCAACTTGAGTGTTTCTCTGCGGTGGTAGATTGGGGTGCACAGTGCTAACGTGTCTATTTCTCCTAAGTACCCTCGCTTCAAAGCAAGTTGAGTTGTTTGTGTGTGAGAGCAGTCGCCTGCTGGAGCTGCCTTAGTGGATTGTATAACTATATTTTATTTAGGTGGATGTTGCCATTGGTACCAGCCAGTGTTATGGTAACTGGGCGTCCCAGAGGCAAAGGAAGGAGGAGTGACTTACATTTGCAGTTTTACTGTCTAGGGATTAAAAAAGAAACAAACAAACTACCTTGTACTTTTCATCCAGCAGGACCTCAAGGCATTTGGCAAGTGTTAACTAGCTGTTCTTTGTAGTTTTATAGGAGGGGTAGGCAGAGAGCATTGCCGTCCCGTTTTACAGATGTAAAAACAGAGGCAAAGAACCAGGTCCTGATTCCTTACATTTACAGAAGTAAAATGGATTGTTGGAACATCTTCCCTGAGGTGGTACAGATCAGTTAAAAGTCAAAGAGGCTGGGGCCAGGTGTCAGCAGCCCTGTGCTTGAGACTGTCAGCTCTGTCACAAAGTTAAGTGATTCTGGACAAGTCACAGCTGCTCCCTCCATGTTTCCTGTTGTTTAAAATGAGGGGAACAAAGGTGCTGTCTTCTTTGCAAAGTTGTGTGTGTCTGGAAGCTCCACTCCCTTGAGCTGCATTTGGTGATTGTTAGTTGTTGTGGACCCATAAAGGCACCCATTCTTGGGCTCCCTTTAGAAATGCAGAGAATGAGGTGCCCCCGGAATGAATAACTGTTCTTCTTTCCTAGGGACACCTGAGAATTCACGTCAGGGACAGGCTGAGGCAGGAACCCTGACCCTGGGTGGGGGAAGAGGGTTGTTGGGTGGAGGTAGGAAGGCGCCCTGCACAGGCGGCTTGACACATGGGCCCTATCCCTGCCTCCAGCTCTGACTCATCTTCTGACGCTTGGGGGAGGAGAAGGTAGTTGCTTGATATTTTTGGCTTTCCCCCATAAAACAGGAGACGGTTTCCTTCATTCCAAGTCGTTTTAACGTCAGTGTCAAATGTGTCTATGCTGAGTTCTCATCTGAAATCTTTCATATTGGTTGAATGCAGGTATGATTTCTGTAATATTCCCTAATAGAACAGCATAAATGTGTATTCATATAAAATATACTGGTCAGGTGTATAAATCCAGGAAGTCCCTTAAAACTTTGGCATGAAAACCTTAACTTTTTTTTTTTTTAAACCTTAACGTTTTAAAATGATGGTCTTTAGAGAGGAATGTGTGTTTGGGGAATTCCTTTGTATTTGGGATTTGGGTGGATTGAAAATGCTCAATAATTCTCTGTAAAACTTAGAACTTTACAGATAATGTTAAAGCCTTCTTTTTACTTTTCCAAAAGTAACTGCTGTGTGTATCTTTATCTATTCGTGTGTATCCTCTTAGACTTTTCTAAGCATTTTTTTTTTAAGATTTTTTTATTTATTCATTTGACAGAGATCACAAGTAGGCAGAGAGAGGCAGGCAGAGAGAGAGAGGAGGAAGCAGGCTCCCCACGGAGCAGAGAGCCCGATGCGGGGCCCCGATCCCAGGACACTGGGATCATGACCCGAGCCGAAGGCAGAGGCCCCAACCCACTGAGCCACCCAGGCGCCCCATTTTCTAAGCATTTTTGTAATGTCTGCACAAAGTGATTTTTTAATTGAAATGAATTATAAAATTAACCAGTCCTGTTCGTAGAGATTTGGCTTCTGTCTAGAACAGGTAGCATGCGTTTTAAGTACAGCTGATTGTAAAGGTTCATTACCTTTGTCGCATAGTAGTATTTCTCAAGATGATGGGCAAATGACCCCTTCTTAAACAGCCTCTGAGCACTTCAATCATTAAGATCCTAGGCGTTACTCTCGGTTAAAATAGAAAACTTTTCCATTAAAAAAAATATCTAGGACTACTAGTATCTTCATCTTATAAGGAAGCATAAGTGGGAGCAGAAGGCAGGGAGAGTTGCTAAAGCAACAGCACCTGGGTATAAACTTACAGGGTGAGCATTTAAGGTAGTAGCTTTATTTATGAAAGCTGCTCTGAGAAACAGGGAAGTGTTAATGTGGGCGCAGTTCAAATCAGTACTTTTAGGAGACACGTGAGTTCAAACAGAATTCACATCAGGAGTTTATGTATTAGAGGACTTTTGCCATGCTGAAGGCCCAGTGTTGAATATTGGGGGGGAAGGCAGATAAGGTCCCTGAAAACTGAAGAAACTGATAAGCTAATAGTGACATTTAGAGAGGAAGTGTTCTTTCCCCACATTGGCCAGAACTGTAATGGTTCTGAATTCCTGGATGTCAACATTTTACTTACTTAACTTCTTTATTGTGAATTGTAACACACAGGAAAGCGTATAAAACAAATGGATAAATTAATGATTTAAGAATGCACAGCTGTAATCATCTAGAAGGTCAAGAAGCACCTTCCTTCCATACTTTCCCAAGGACAGCCTCTCCTCTCACCCCAGAAGTAACCTAGCTTCATTTTTGTGGAAGTAGCTTCTTTTCTTGTCCCTGGTTTTTCCCCCTAAATATTAATATCTAAACAAGTTTCATTTTGTCTGTTTTCACCTTTATGCACATGGAATCAAAGTAGGTATCCTTTTAAATACTTTTTTTGGGGGGGTCAACAACGTATAAGTGTGTGTGTATACATGTGTGTATATAGGAATGTATACACATACACACAGTTTTTTAAAATTCTTGCAGCACGGTATTTTTTAAAGATTCATTCATGTTGTTATCTGTGACTGTAATTAGTTCATTCTTGTATGAACGTAGCACAAATTACCCATCATCTGCTGATGGATAGCTGGGTCGTTTCTGGTCTGGGGCAGTTAAGAACAGGGTCTTACAGGTATGTTTATCTACAGCTTTACTAGCTGATGCCTCATTTCCAGAGTGGTTGGTACCAATTTACATTCCTCCCGTGGTGTCAGCCTTGAATTTATAATCCACTGTATTTGTTGTTGAACCACAGTATGTTTGGATATCACAGTATGTTTGGATAACCACAGTGTGAATGAATGAAGTGGTCTGATCCCTGGGCCTTTGTGTACCAGTGTATTTATATATACTTACAGGTTTAATTGTATGGGTTGGACCAACATACTACCCAAAGGGCAGAGATGGTTTTCCACTCTATTGGGCTGACAAATACCCAAGAAAAATTCTTCCCTTTTTTTTTTTTTCAAACAGATGTGTAGTTATAGGAAAATTTAAATATGCAAAGTGAAGAATAAAAGTGTCTAGTTACCTAGAAGTCTTATTTTTTTTTTTTTTGGATTTAACAGTTTATTATGATTTATAAGTGTCATTTTAAAAACATCAGTCCATTAAACCATGTAGAAATAAATATGCAAAAAGTCTGCAAAACAAAACATACTTTAAACATGTTTGAGTAGAGGGATTATCTGAGATTCCAGATTTTTCAGTCACTCAGTTATTATGCTATGGCTGCCAAGTAATCCTTAACTTCAGTTGGAGTGAGCCTCCTGAATCCGGCTTCATTGCAGATTCCAACCTCTATGTTGTCTTCTGTCATCTGTCCTTCAAAGCTTTCCTTTAGGGTTAATATGGCTATGAATGGCATCTTCAAGTTCCAGGTCTTCATTGTATCTTTTCTCGAGGAAAGTCTTCCCGTTCACATAGTTCTTTCCCATTGCTGTGGCTTTCCAGGCAAAGTACGCTCCAGACGGATCTGACTGAAATAAATATGGTCGCCCCTCATTCCAACCACATATTAGTAGGGACACTCCAAATGGACGAACGCCACCTGACTGAGTGTATTCTTGCATCACTGAAGCGACTCTCTGCACCAGCTGAGCTGTGGGGATGGGTTCTTGGTAAACGAGATAGTATTGCTGAGCTAGTTTCCGGGCTCGGTGCACCAGTACTCTGTAATCTGGGCCCATGCCGCTATACACCAGGCCTATATGCTTGGTAATTGGTTCCACTTTGTGTACACTTTGCTCATCATACAGAATGGATTTCTGTTTCTTCTCGGTTGCTAACACCACACCATTTGCAGCTTTAATTCCTACTGAAGGGGCTCCTCCAGCTACAGCAGCCAAGGCATATTCAATCTGGACAAGTTTACCAGATGGGCTGAATGTAGTCAGCGAAAAGCTGTAACTGCGCTCTGCCATCTTTACCTGGAGTGCCCGAAGTCTTATTTTTTTTAAAGGATTTTTTTTGTGGGGGGAGAGGATTTTTTTTTTTTAAAGATTTTTTTTTTTTCTTTTTTAGTAATCTTTACCGCCAGCGTCAGGCGTGAACTCACGCCAGCATCAAGAGCTGTACAGTCTTCCAGCCAGACGCCCCTACCTAAAGCCTCTTAAAGGTTTTGGGTGAATCCTACTTCTGGGGCCGCTCGATGCCTTGATGTGGTGATTTGTGTTGTGCTGGTGAATGCCTGCCGTGTGCCCAGCCCTGAATGTGTAGGCTGGCAGTGCAAGTTTGAGTGTGTGGTGTGTGCAGGAACCCAGGCCAGTCCTTGTTAGAGGACCCTTGGAGGATTCTCCGAGAACACCTGTGTGCATGTGCGGGTCCTTGAGGCGCTGAGCACAGACCAAGAAGGCTCCTCTTTCCCTGGCTTTTCCAAAGGAACCACAGCTTCTTCGCTATGGGAATAAAGTACTCTTTTACAATCTTTAAAACATACTTTTCCGCCAATTTTCCTTAGTGTACCGTAGTAGAGGGAGTTAAAACTGGGTTTGAAATAGAATTTCTGCTTTTGAGGAGGCAGTTGCCAGGTTAACTTTAATTGCATGTGTGTGGTGTTGTAGCTGGATTTAAAGCTAGGTGTGTATGGAGTGTGTGCAGGGAGAGACAGGTGGGAGGAGGGGAGAGAGGGAAGGGAGATAGGAGAGGCAGAGGTGGCGAAGCTATGTCAGGACAGGTATTGGCTGAGTACCTACAGTGCCTGGTATTATTTGCTAACAGTTTACTTCTGTCCTTGTGGTAGAATGTTCTGCAGTTCTGTAGGTTTAGAAAATACCCTCAGGGCTATCCCTTTTCTTAGTTGGAGGGGTAAAGGAAGAATAATCCAAAGAATGTGAGATTTGTAGTTCTTTTTTAATTTTTTCTGTAAGGCATCCTAGAATATGGTTATATGCTCTGTTTTCCGGCTTTCTATAAATCATGAGTACTTTCTCACTTATATATTAAAGTTTTCTTCAGATTCTCTAAAATAGTCATAACTTTAAAACCTTATATATAAATTAAAAGTTTAAAGAAAGGATCAAAAGGAGCATCAGAGCCTCTTAGTCTGAGTGATTGCAGGGAGAAGTCATATTTGCGTTCTCTGGTATCCCTTGTGGTGGGCAGTAGTAGTTGGTGGAAGAGCTCCGTATTCCACCTGCTACCAGGAAGGCGGCAAAGTGTGGGTGCTGAGGTCGTGGCCATACCGGCCACACAATGTCACATACGCCCACGGCCCTCCCACCTTGCCACTTGCCATCCTCGCTCTTAGCACTGACACAGTTTTAGCCACCTCTACTATGGCACTGACAGTTTGGCCAGCTTTTCCACCTGTCTTCTCGAAGTCTCTGTGGACAAAGGGGCCCTTTTGAAATTCACATGCAACTGCTGGTCTTAACTTCTGTCTTTGTCCCAGAATAGTTTCAGTATCAAAAGCCTAGGGCAGCGGGTCTTCTTGACTCTTTAGTTCTTTGAGTGTGTGGGTAACACAGAGGACACTCCAGACTGAGCATGGTGCTTCTGTTGAACTAGTAAACATTTCTGTGGCAGATAAGAGCACGTGAAGCACCAGCCTTCCTCCACTGAAGAGAGACACCCATGAGGTGAGCTTGCTTGAAGTTTTGAGGAAGTACTACTGGTAAAAATAAAATCCAGGAGAGGACTGTCAGCATTGCAAGTTACACACAAATTTGAAATCAAAATTTATAATTAAGAATTTCACTCATTTAGCTCTTGTGCTGCTCTGGTGTCCTTGCCAAATTCTCTTACCAAATCAGCTGTGAGTCTGGCTCCCATGTGAGGAGCAGGTGCAGGCCAGAGCCTGGAGGGGGCGTTTGTGTTGACAGCCATTTGTTGTAGTTAATTTTCTTCTATTCCAAATAATTTTTATTTTTAGAAATTTCAATCATATACTGGGGCGCTGCCTGGGTGATTTAGTCGGTTAAGTGTCCAACTCTTGATTTCGGCTCAGGTCATGATCACAGGGTTGTGATATTGAGCCCCATGCTGAGCTCCATGCTAGGCATGGAGCCTGCTTGAGATTCTCTCTCCCTCCCCCTCTTCCCCTGCTTGTGCTCTTTCTCCCTCCCTCTCTCTTTCTCTCTCTCAAAAATAATAATAAATGAATAAATAAATAAATTGCAGTCATATAGGAAATTATAAAGAACAGGGGCGCCTGGGTGGCTCAGTGGGTTAAGCCTCTGTCTTCAGCTCGGGTCATGATCCCAGGGTCCTGGGGTCGAGCCCTGCATCGGGCTCTCTGCTTGATAGAGAGCCTGCTTCTCCCTCTCCCTCTGCCTGTGCTCTATCTCTCTGTCAAATAAATAAATAAAATCTTTAAAAAAAAGAAAATTACAAAGAACAAATTTTTATCATTACCACCCCAAACTGGTCATACTTTCTCTCTTTTATTTAAAAAAAGCAGGGTGAGGATTATAAAGTTGAATCTTCCTTGGGCCCCTCCCCTTCCTTCCCTACGGAGACAACCATGCCCCATGAATTTGATAGGTTTCTCTCCAGCCCACTTGATTTATTTAAATATCTGTTTATTGTGCATTTTTGATGAATGTCAGAAGGACACAAATCTTCAATAGCCTTTAATTTGCACTGTCCTATAAATATGTTGTATTTAGGGGACGGAACTCTTCCAGGGTTAGAGGTCGTACATCATTTCACATGATTCTTGTTAAAAACAGAAGTATTTAATGTTTTACAGAGTTTCAACTACATGGTTTAAACTTTCAGATAAAGATGATCCAAAATGTAAATTAAGTGAAACTTGGTTTCATATTGGATTATGTCTTTTTTTTTTTTTTTTAAGATTTTATTTATTTGACAGAGAGAGAGATCACAAGTAGGCAAAGGGGCAGGCAGAGAGGGGGAAGCAGGCTCCTCGCCAAGCAGAGAGCCCGATGCGGGGCTCAATCCCAGGACCCTGAGACCATGACCTGACCCAAAGGCAGAGGCTTAACTCACTGAGCCACCCAGGCATTCCTGGATTATGTCTTTTTGTTTGTTTGTTTGCTTTTTTTTTTTTTTTTTTTTTAAATGGGGCCCAGTATGGGGCTTGAACTCACAATCCTGAGATCAAGACCTAAGCTGAGATCAAGAGTCGGATGCCTAACTGACTGAGCCATGCAGGTGCCCCAGTACTGGATTATGTCTTAAGTGTAAGAAACTACTGTATTATTTTGTTTAAAAATAATTTTTAAAAATGTACATTTGTGGACTTTCTTATTTCACTTATTCTCCTACAAATTACAGTAAATAATATTTATCTTTTCCACAGTAGCTTAATCTTATTTTTTAAAGTAGGCCCCATGCCCAGCATGGGACTTGAACTCAGGACCCTGAGATCAAGACCTGAGCTGAAATCAGGAGTCGGACACTTAACTATCTTAGCTGTCTAGGTGCCCCTTAATATTATTTTAAATTCCTTTTGCAGAGATGCTTGCTAGAAATATAAATTCTTGGGCCTTTATCCCCGGAAATCCTGATTATTAGGTCTGAGGTGGGGCCTAGGAATGTACATCTTAACCAGCAGCTCGTGTAATTCTCACACAGCGGTTATTAGGTCCACACTTTGAAAATATTCCTTTGCCATAGGATGATGGCTTTGGAACATAATTTCAACCATATGTTTTCTGTAAAGGGCCAGGTAGTAAATATTTTAGGCTCTGGGGCCAAACAGTTTCTGCCGCTACTACTTAACTCACCTTCACAGCAAGAAAGCAGCCATCGTTAATGTGTAACCAGTGAATGCAGCTGTGTGTTACAATAGAGCTTCCTTCAGGAACACTGTCATTTTAATTCCATACAGTTTTTATATGCCATGAAGTGTACTGTTCTTGTGATTTAATTTTTAGCCATTCCAAGCTCATGGGCTGTATGAAAACACGTGGCGGGCTAGACATGTGTGCCTGCCGTGGTTTGCCAGCCCCTGATGTGTACCAGAGTAGAGTGAGGTTTGCTGGCCACGACCACATTTTCTCACAGCATGTGAGTAACAGTGATACAATCTGTATAAATTATGCTAATATAGTAACATAAAGAATTGTCATATAGAATTATGTGTATTGTCTTATTGTATTAGACTATTTTTTCAGGAGACAATGAATGACAAGGGAATAACTTCAGGAATCTCTGCCTTTGCACTGCCATTTAGTTAAAAACTTGAATCCTCCCTTTGCTTTGGGGGGCCCAGGCACCCAGTTGGCCTCAGAGCGAGGTAGGGCTGCTGTCCCAGCAGGGAAAGGGCACGGAGGTTCGTCAGGGTCCCTCTTTCTAGTTAATTCAGGAGACTCACCTGGTTATCTTACTCTGCTCAGAAACTTTCATGGGTTATTAGATGTTTTTGATTTATAAAGACAAATGGGAAATTAATTTATCAATACTTTATAAATGAAGTTACTTTGCTATGAAATCACCAAAAATGTGGAATTGGGTCATGGGTATGATACAGAAATCCTTGTAGGGAGAAGGCTGAGGCTCACTGCTTGGGGTTTATGGGTGTGGACGCACACAGTCAGACAGTAGAGTAAGCGATTGAAGGTTGTCAGCTAATTAATCACTGTTGAGCTCTTAGTCCTCTGAACTTTATAAATTCCTTTTTGTCTTCCTTAAAGTCATAATGAACTTTTAAGAGATCTCATTTATTTTAAAAATCTGCATTTTCTGAGATTTCATAGTCTTGCCTCTCAGAGGGTGGTAGTGACTTTGGCAGTTTTGAGGCACATTTTTTATCTATTTTGGGTTCAATTGTTGTGTGTGGTTTTTAAAGTACTCCGCCTCTTGATGTTCTGACCTATATAAATCAAAGTTCACTGCTTAACCAAGAATCTATGATTCATTTTTAATTTTTACCACTCCTTGAAGATTTTGAAGTATTTATAGGCTCTGGCACAAATTGGTTTTTAGTTGTCACCAAACAAATTCAAATGTGATTGTGGGATTTTGCCAGCATTTTCTTGGTTTAGACTTAGATTTTTTATTCCCTAAGACCATCTCATACCACATAGCAGTTTAGGAGTTTTTAGATTCATATTCCCATTATAGATAAAGCACAATGAGATTGACCTTGTGTGCCTTACTTTCTTTTCTTTGCAGTTTTTATTTTCTTCCTCAATGAAATGGGGACATTTTGGTAGTTTTTCGATCAGTTGACCTGTCGTGGTCAGATTGTATGACTAATCAACAAATGCACAACTCATGGAAAAGGGGTTCTGGTCCCAGTGGGGTTCCTACTTTTTTTCTATGTAGAGACTGGGAAGGCCTCTTCACCTCTGTTACCTCTGATTGCTCATCCTGGGACCATGACAGCAGAGCAGTACTGATCCACGTGAGGCTGAGCGTGCACGTGGAGCTTCAGCAAAATAGGCACTCGAGTTTTTGTTTTTTTTTTTGTTTTTTCCAGCAAGTCCAGTGGGACAGAACAAGGCTAATTGATAGCGATGCTTCTCCATTTTCCTGTGTATAAAGATCACCTGCGATGTTGTTCACTGTGGAATCCCATTCCATAGGTCTGGGATGGGGCCCGAGATGATGCATTTCTTTCAAGCTCCGGGTTGATGCTGCTGCGTCTTGGATCACACTGGGAGTAGTGAGGGGTTATAGAAAACGGTTTGTGTTCTCTATTT
This sequence comes from Lontra canadensis, assembly GCF_010015895.1. Lineage (NCBI taxonomy): Eukaryota > Metazoa > Chordata > Mammalia > Carnivora > Mustelidae > Lontra > Lontra canadensis. The sequence goes on along the minus strand of NW_022631131.1, from coordinate 3,241,794 downwards.
GGAATCTGAAAGTCAGAAAGCTCTTGAATGTCAAGAATGACAGTATGTCTTTTTTTTTTTTTTTTTTTAAAGATTTTATTTATTTATTTGACAGAGATCACAAGCAGGCAGAGAGGCAGGCAGAGAGAGAGAGGATGGGAAGCAGGCTCCCTGCTGGGGAGAGAGCCCGGTGCGGGGCTCGATCCCAGGACCCTGGGATCATGACCCAAGCCGAAGGCAGAGGCTTTAACCTGCTGAGCCACCCAGGTGCCCCGACAGTATGACTTTAAAAAAAAAATTTTTTTGTGGGGGCGCCTGGGTGGCTCAGCAGGTTAAAGCCTCTGCCTTCGGCTTGGGTCATGATCCCAGGGTCCTGGGATCGAGCCCCGCACCGGGCTCTCTCCCCAGCAGGGAGCCTGCTTCCCATCCTCTCTCTCTCTGCCTGCCTCTCTGCCTGCTTGTGATCTCTGTCAAATAAATAAATAAAATATTTGAAAAAAAAATTAAAAAAAACACTTTTTTTTAAGATTTTATTTATTTGACACAGAGAGAGAGATCACAAGTAGGCAAAGAGGCAGGCAGAGAGAGAGGGGAAAGCAGGCTCCCCACTGAGCTGAGAGCCTGATGCAGGGCTCGATCCCCGGATGCTGAGATTATGACTTGAGCTGAAGGGAGAGGCCTAACTCACTGAGCCACCCAGGTGGCCCATTTTTTAAAAAAATTTATTTATTTATTTTAAAAAAGATTTTATGTATTTATTTATATTTATTTAATAGAGATCACAAGGAGGCAGAGAGTCAGGCAGAGAGAGAGAGAGAGGAGAGAGCAGGCTCCCTGCCGAGCAGAGAGCCCAGTGTGGGACTCGATCCCAGGACCCTGAGATCATGACCTGAGCCAAAGACAGAGGCTTAACCCACCGAGCCACCCAGGTGCCCTTAAAATTTTTTAATAAAGATTTTATTTATTTGAGACATTTATTATTTAAAATTTTTTAAATAAAGATTTTATTTATTTATTTATTTATTTATTTGCAGAGAGGGGGGCATGGCAGAGGAAGAGAGAGAAATAGACTCCCCGCAGGGAGCCCGACAAGGGGCTCAATCCCAGGACCCTGAGATCATGACCTGAGCTGAAGACAGACAGTTAATTGACTGAGCCTGCCATAAATGGCGCCCATAAATGGCAGTATGTTTTAAATGGACTGGAGAAAAAGCATGATAGTATCATCTATGAGACTCCTCCCTGAGAAACAGACAGCTCTGTTTTTCAGCCCCATTGGCTGTTTTACTTTGCTTCTAGCCTGTGCTTTCTCTGAATTGCTAAGGTACCCACTGTTTGCACCACTCATTTGAGTCACTTAATGTTAGTCGATCTCCCATTGTTATTTGTTATTCAGCTGTTGTATAATGTATCTTGTTATCAATTTAGGGTGATAAAATGCTAGCACAGGGTGATGGTTTATGCTCTACCTTTAGAGCCCTGTTCTAGCTATTACTGCATAGCACACCATTCCAAACTCAGTGGTGTAAAAATAACCATTTTTATTTTGCTTACAGATTCCTGTAGAGGTCAGGAATTTGGACCTAATGTAGTGGGGACAACTTGTCTTTGCTCCACAATCTCTGGGGCTAGTGGTGGGACAGTCAAAGACTGTAGGTGACTTGATGGCTGGGAGCTAGAATCATCTATTTGTCTTTACTCACATATTTTGTAGTTGATCCTGGCTACCCACTGGGACCTCAGCTGGGCTGCTGTCTGGAGCACCTGCATCTGACCTCACCCCGTGGTAACTCTGTTGAACTTCCTCACAGCATAGCAGCCGGGCTCTAAGAGCAAGTCCCAAGACAGCAAGGTAGAAGTGTGTGACATGTTTATAATCTAGCCTCAGAAGCATTAGTTCTGCTGTACTCTTTGGTGGAGTTGGTCACATTGTAAGGTCAAGTGGGATGGGAGATACTGTGGTCATTTGTGGCGAAGACCTTTTCCCACAATCTTTTCCCACAATCCCCATATCACTTAGAGTAGTGTTGAACACGTGGCATGAACTCAGTGAAGACTGTTGTGTGAATGAGTGGCCAGTAGTTTTAGTACCTAGGTGGGTGAGGACCAAATTCAAAAATACAGTTCCAGATATGAACAGATTACCCCCCGATACCCAAATAAATATGTGCTTTCACCTTTTATAGTTATTAACAGTCTCTTCTCAGTATTCTACTCATTCTATTTCCAACATGGGAATCTCTGAACTTATTATATGGAAGTAAACTTGTTGAAGTCTGTGCTTCTATATATGTCACCATAGGGCCATACTTTGTTCCTTGCTCTCATCAGGTGGACTGCCCGTGTCATTCTTTGGACTGTGATGTGTTCTTCATCCCACAGCTCGTTAGTCTTAAAATGACTGTACTTTGTTAGGCTCAGCTCATGCCATGGTGGTGCACATGAGGACACTGAGGACCAGGCCGGTCACAACTACACAGGCAGTTGCTGTACAGCATGTTGTGTGTCACCATGTGGAATATCTGTGGCCAAACCAGAATGGTGACTCTGTCCTTAGCTTTATTTGTATTATGTGTGTTTATCCTCATCCCAGGACCTCTTCATATCAGTTCACTTATGTGATGGGAAAAGCAACAACAACCCCTCCTACAGAAGTAAGATGTTGAGGTGTTTTAGCCAAATTTTAAAGCTTTCCAGAAAAGCAAGAACAATTTGCATCTTTTCATTTTAATAAAAATATAACTCAACATTTGTTTGAAAATTTTTTTTTTTTAAGATTTTATTTGTTCAGAGAGAGGGCATAAGCAGGGGGAGCTGCAGGTAGAGGTAGAAGGTGAAGCAGACTCCCTGCTGAGCAAGGAGCCCTATATGGGACTCGATCCCAGGACCCTGGGATCCCAACCCGAGCTGAAGGCAGATGCCCAACTGACTGAGCCACCCAGGTGTCCCTATAAGTTTTATTTTTTATTTTTTTATTTTTTTTAAAAGATTTTATTTATTTATTTGACACAGAGATCACAAGTAGGCAGAGAGGCAGGCAGAGAGAGAGGAGGAAGCAGGCTTCCCGCCAAGCAGAGAGCCCGATGCGGGGCTCGATCCCAGGACCTTGGGATCATGACCTGAGCCGAAGGCAGAGGCTTTAATCCACTGAGCCACCTAGGCGCCCCTATGAGTTTTATTTTTAAGAGTGTTTTATTTTTTTCCCCAATGGAACATATTTCTGATTTAATAATGAAAATTAATGAGAAAAGTATCATTTATTTATGGCAATGTAGGCTAATATGCTTCTGTTTTAAATAAAAGGGTGACTTTATCTAGTTCTTAAAAAAAACCTTATTTAATGGGAAGAGAAAATGTGATAATATAAGCTTTTCAGGTATTAAAAAAATAACAGTGTAGGCCACAAGTATATACTGTGTCCTTCTGAAATTGCTACAGCTAAAAATAATTTAGGTCATTTTACACGGTAATGTCTAGCATCGTTATGGCCATTTTCTGCATATTCAGTGTGAGAAGAGAGAAAGCAGTAGGTAGAATTTCAGTTTTTGTCTATTCTAGTGGTTATTTGCCATGATTAAAAAAAAAAAGAGAAAGAAAACTAGCCTCCATGGCACTGGGATGGATGCTCTGAGTGCATCATGACACCAGCTATGAGTTTTATAGTTATATAAATAAATATATAGAAGCAGTTCCAAGGCTGCTCTCGTACGGATGCCAGTGCTAACTCAAAGCCGGTGTCCACATCCCAGGGCTTCTGCAGTGCAGGAAGCAGTCATGTGTTAACAGCTTCTGCATCGAGATTACGGGCCACCTAGACAGACACTAATCCTGCATTTTTCCTTAGCATTTTCATCATCTGCAAGATGTTTCTTAGAACTTGTGGGAAAAAAGTACCTCTCTGGGGTTGGTTTAGGCCAGCTCCTCCTTTTTGTCTTGCAGCCCACCCCATCCCGTCTCCATTCTCCTGGCCAGGAAAGTGTTTTCCCTCCAAGTAGTAAATGCAGCTGCCAGAGCAACTTGGAAGGACTGAGTTGACCACCATGGACAGCGACATGAACTTTACTTGGCGCTGCCTCTGGTCATCTCAGAGACGCGTGTGCTGCCCTGGGAGTGGCGAGTTCACTCAGAGAGTACTTTGCTGTCTTGGAGCCCTCAAACATGCCTCAGTCTTTTACTCCGCTAATACAGTCCCCTCTTCTGTCCTCTAGTACACATTGACTAAGACGACTTTGATGCACCTGGGATGTCATACACATGTATTCTTTCCTTCTTTATGATCAGAATCTCCTGGTCCTGGCACTGGAGCACACTAGGGCTTCTTGTGCCTACCGTGGAACCACCCCTTGCTGAGGTCCCTCTGCTCTTAGGGGGGCCTGTGTCCTGGATGGTATACAGGTCTGTGGCAATATTTCCCTATTCTGGGCGACAGGAGAAACTGAGTAGCTGAGCCCATTTGGGCTTTACTTTAAGCAGCATTCAGCCCCGTGTTTCTTGGCAGATTGAAGACCCCTTTCCCGCACTGAAGGTGCTGGCTGCTGGTGTCACAGGGCCGCAAGGCAGGCAGTGAGGACACAGCCAGTCCCCACAGTCATGCTGAAAGGCAGCGTGTGGGCCTGAGCTAGGAGCCCAGACACCTTGGGCCTTTTTCTGGTTCTGTCGCAGATCTTCTCTGAGTGGAAATCATCTCACTCTTTCTGAACCTTATAGTTTCTGATCTGTAAAAGGGGTCAGGAGTGTTTGTCAGAGGAGCATTGCTAATATCTGTGCCCTCTGTGTGCTCTCTGGCAGACACTGTAGTTTGAAGCCGCGGAGCCAGCTCCGACAATTTGCAGCAGGTTTGTTGGCACGAGACTGACTAGCAGCAGCAGGGAGGGAGCATCATGTCTGTCTCACTTGGATTCTGCCCTGAGGACTCACAGTCTGTTTTCTCTGCAGTACCAAGTACCTTATCACTGCCCAACAGAGGAGAGTTAGCGGAGTAAGTTAGGCTTCCGGGCCATCCATTAGTCACCCCTGATGAAGACACTTCGGCTTCAAAGACCAGTGAGTCTGGGACCTTCACCTCAGGAGGGCAAGTGGCCTCCCAAACAGAACGATAATTTGGGAGACCACAACGCTGAGTTACTATTAGTTAGACAGTGACTCAATAACCTGGTTGGAAATTTTTTTTTTTTTTAAGATTTTATTTATTTATTTGTCAGAGAGAGAGGAGCAAGAGTGAGCACAGGCAGACAGAGTGGCAGGCAGAGGCAGAGGGAGAAGCAGGCTCCCCGCCAAGCAAGGAGCCCGATGTGGGACTCGATCCCAGGATACCGGGATCATGGCCCGAGCCGAAGGCAGCTGCTTAACCAACTGAGCTACCCAGGTGTCAGCATCTACCAGATTTTCCAGTAAGGAGGGAGTTCTCACCAGCAGTTTGAGAGCCCAATTTTGTGTTTATCAGTGACTTTGCCTTTTTTTTTTTTTTTTAAGACTTTATTTATTTATTTGACAGAGATCACAAGTAGGCGGAGAGGCAGGCAGAGAGAGGGAGGGAAGCAGGCTCCCTGCTGAGCAGAGAGCCCGATGCGGGGCTCGATCCCAGGACCCTGAGATCATGACCTGAGCTAAAGGCAGAGGCTTTAACCCACTGAGCCACCCAGGCACCCCTATCAGTGACTTTGCTTTTAAAATCACTAGGATTGTGCCAGGGAAAGACTTGGAAGCGGCATGAGACTGCTCTGCAGCAGGACGGGATGTTCTCCTCTATAAGTTCTGCCCATTTCCACTTCCATCTAACACACACATCTGCACACATCTCCTTAGGTGACCGCTTCCTCTTCCTCTTCCTGGTGCGATTTCACCTAGATACTGCGGTGTGCAGCTGTCCGATGCAGGTCCCCAGAGAAGGCTCTAGCCTTGGGTGAGGCAGCACCCCTCAGACAAGGGCCGACTCTGGGGAGGACTCGTGACTTATCAGGGCCAGCACTCTGAGTGCCTCAGTCTTGAAGCAGGGAACTGGTGGCTCACCCTAGCGTCAACCTCTACAGTGGTTCTCAAAGTGTGTCCTCTGGCAGCATCACCTCAGAAATGCCAGTTCTTGAGCCCCACTCTGAAACTCTTAGGGTGTGGTTCAGAAATTTGTTTTAACAAGATGATGATGCATGCTAAAGTTTGAGAACCACTGCATTATGAAGCTATTACTGTTTCATTTATTTTTTTATTGAGGTGTAGTTGATGTATAGCATGTTTCAGGTATACAACATAACGATCTGATACTTACATTAACACGAAATGATCATCACAATAAGTCCAGTAATATGCATCACTATATAATTACCAATGTTTTTTGTAATGAGAACTTCTAATATATTTTCTTAGCAGCTTTCAGATATGCAATACAGTAATATTAACTTGTACATTATATCCCTGTGATTTATTTTACGACTGTAAGTTTGTGTCTTTTAACCTCCTTCGCCCTTTTAGTGCCCGCTCCACCACCTCCGGCAACTGCCAGTTTGTTCTCTGTATCGGTGAGCTCATTTTCATTTTCTTTTTAGATTCCACACATAACTGATAGAATATTTTTGTCTTTTTCTCTCTGACTTATTTCACTTAGAAAAATGCCCTCAAGATCTGTTCATGTTATCTCAATGTAAGATTTTCTTTATGACTGAATAACATTCCATTCTGTTTATATGCACATTTTCTTATCTGTTCCATCTATCAGTGGCCCTTAGGTGTTTCCATGTTTTGGCAGTGAACATGGGGGTGCATTTTTTTTTTTCAAGTTAGTGTTTTTGTTTTCTTCAGATAAGTACAGGGCCGTGGATTGCTGGATCATATGGTGGTAGGGTTTTGTTTTGTTTTCAGTAATCTCCACCCTCAGTGTGGGGCTTGAACTCATGACTCCAAGATCAAAAGTTACATGTACTACAACTGAGCCAGCCAGGCACCCCTGGTAGTTCTATTTTTAATTTCTTGAGCAGCCTCCATATTCTTTTCAGCAGCGGCTGCACCAGTTTCCATTGCTGCCAGTAGTGCAGGGGGGTTTCTTTTTCTCCACAGTCTTGCCAACAGTTGTTGTTATTTCTTGTCTTTTTGTAACAGTTGTTGTAACAGGTATACAGTGATATCTCACTGTGGTGTAATGCACTGATTTAAAGATGTTGAACTGGGGCGCTTGGGTGGCTCAGTGGTTAAAACCTCTGCCTTCCGCTTGGGTCGTGATCTCGGGGTCCTGGGATGGAGTCCCGCATCCGGCTGTCTGCTCAGTGGGGAGCCTGCCTCCTCCTCCTCTCTCTCTGCCTGACTCTCTGCCTACTTGTGATCTGTCAAATAAATAAAAAAAAAATCTTAAAAAAAAAATTCTTTAAAGATGTTGAACCATTCTTGCATCCCTGGAACAAATCCCACTTGATTGTAATGTATGAATCTTTTGATGTATTGTCGAATTTGCTAATGTTTTGTTGAGGATTTTTGCGTAATGTTCATCGGGGATACTGACCTGTAATTTTCTCGTGTCCTTGTCTGGTTTTAGTATCAACAGAATCCTGACCTTGTGAAATGAGTTTGGAAGTGCTCCCTCTTTTTTTATGTTCTTGAAGACTTTAGAAAGGTAGTATTAATTCTTCTTTAAATGTCTGGTAGAATTCACCAGTGAAGCTGAGTGGTCCTGGATTTTTGTTTGTTGGAAGGTTTTTGATTTCTGATGCAGTGTTCTTACTAGTTGTTGGTCTATTCTATTTCTTCATGATTCATTCTTGGCAGATTGTAGGTTTCTAGGAATTTGTCTATTTCTTTTGTCACATTTGTTGGTATATAATTGTTTATAGTAGTCTCTTATCCTTGGTATTTCTTTGTGGTATTGGTCATGACTTCTCTTCTTGCATTTCTGCTTTTACTAATTTGAGTCCTTTTTTTTTCCTTGGTAAGCCTAGCCAAAGGTTGTCAATTTTATCTTTTCAGAGAACCAACTCCTAGTTTCATTGATCTTTCCTAGTGTCTTTTTAGTCTCTATTTTATTTATTTTTACTTTGACCTTTGTTATCTCCTTCCTTCTAACTTTGCTTCATTTGTTTGTCTTTTTCTAGTTCCTTAAGGTTTAAAGTTAAATCCTTTGAGAGGCTTTTTTTTTTTTTTTTTTTGGTAAGATTTTATTTATTTATTTGACAGAGACACAGTGGGAGAGGGAACACAAGCAGGGGGAGTAAGAGAGGGAGAAGCAGGCTTCCCTCCAAGCAGGGAGCCCGATGTGGGGCTCGATCCCAGGATGCTGGAATTATGACCTGAGCCAAAGGCAGATGCTTAACGACTCAGCCACCCAGGCGCCCCTTGAGAGCTTTCTTGATTCTTGTTGTAGACATTTATGACTGTAGCTTTCCTTCTCAGAACCACTCTTGCTGCATCCCGTGAGTTTTGGTATACTCTATTTCCATTTTCCTTTGTCTCAAGGTAGTTTTTGATTTCTTCTCTGAGCCATTGGTTGTTCAGTAGCATATTGTTTAACCTCCACATACTTGTTAATTTTCCAGTTTTCTTCCTGTAATTGATTTCTGGTTTCATACCACTATGGTTGGAAAAGATGCTAGGTATCTAACTTCAGGTATCACCTCAGTCTTCTTAAATTTATTAAGACTGGTTTTGTGGCCTTATAATCTGCCCTGGAGAATGTTCCATGTACCCTTGAGAATATGTATTCTCTTGCTTCTAGATGGAATGTTTTGTATATGTTAAGTCCATCTGGTCTAAGGTGTTGTTTAAGACCTATGTTTCCTTATTGATTTTCTGATTTGGATGATCTATCCATTGCTGGTGTTAAAGTCCCCTATTATTACTGTATCACTGTCTATTTCTTCCTTTAGGTCTGTTAATATTGCTTTATATATTTAGGTGCCCTGATGCTGGGTGCATAATTTTTTTAAAAAGTTTTATTTGTTTATTAAAAGATTTTATTTACATATTTGACACAGAGCACAAGCAGGACGAGCATCAGGGAGAGGGAGAAGCAGGCTCCCTGCTGGGTAAGGCCCCCCGCCCCCCGCCCCACTCCCGCGATGCAGGGCTCCATCCCAAGACCCTGGGATCATGACCTGAGCCGAAGGCAGCAGCTTGACATACTGATCCACCTAGGCGCCGTGTAAAAATATTTTTAAGTAATCTCTACACCAGCGTGGGGCTTGAACTCACTACCCTGAGATCAAGAGTCACTCTGCTGACTGAGCCAGCCAGGCACCTGTTTGGCTCATAATTATTTACAAATGTTATATCCTCTTGTTAAATTGAGCCATTTATCCTTATGTCATGCCTGCCTTGTCTCTTATTACAGTCTTCATTTTAAAGTCTTTTTTGTCTGATGTAAATATAGTTACTCCAGCTTTCTTCTGGTTTCCATTTACATGTAATATCTTTCTCTGTCCCATCACTTTCGGTCTGCGTGTGTCCTTACATCTGAAGTAAGTCTCTTGTAGGCAACATATAGATGGGTCTTCTTTCATTCAGCCATTTTATTGTTAGTTTGAAGCATTTAGTCCATTTACATTTAAAGTAATTAGTGATAGGTACATACTTATTGCCATTTTTTCATTGTTTTCTGGCAGTTTTGTAATTCCTCTGTTGCTTTCTTCTCTTGCTCTGTGATTTGATTTTGTGGTACGCTTAGATTCCTTTATCCTCTGTGTACCTACTGTAGGCTTTTGCTTTGTGGTTACCATGAGGTTTACATGTAACAAGTTATAAGAATCTATTTTAAGTTGATAACCTAAGTTTGAATACATTCTAAAGCTCTACAGTTTTACATACATCCCTGATTTTGTTTCTGATGTCCCATTTTTTAAAGATTTTATTTATTTGAGAGGGAGTAAGTAGAGTGGGGGCAGGGGAGGGAGGGCAGAAGGAGAGGGAGAATCAGGCTCCCCACTGAGCAGGGAACCAGATGCAGGGCTTGATCCCAGGACCCCAGGATCGTAACCTGAAGCAAAAGCAGACACTTAACTGAGTGAGCCATCCGGGCGCCCTATTAAGTTACTTTTTAGAGAGTGCATGTGTGAGTGTGGCGAGGGGGAGAGGAGAAGCATACTCCCTAATGAGTGTGGAGTCCAACTCAGAGCTTGATCTCAAAACCTTGAGACCATGACCTGAGCTGAGACCAAGAGTCAGGTGCTTAACGGATTAAGCCACGCAGGCGCCCTTTTGATATCCTATTTTACATCTTTTTGTCTTGTATATCCCTTGACTAGTTATTGTAGTTATAGTTATTTTTACTACTTCTGCCTTTTAAGATTTTAGTTGTCAGGGGCACCTGGGTGGCTCAGTCATTAAGCATCTGCCTTCTGCTTGGGTCATGATCCCACGATCCTGGGATTGAGCCCCACATCAGGCACCGGGCTCAGCAGGGAGCCTGCCTCTCCCTCTCCTATTCCCCCTACTTGTGTTCCCTCTCTTGCTGTGTCTTTCTCTGTCAAATAAATAAAATCTTAAAAAAAAAAAAAGATTTTATTTGTCAGAGCACGAGCAGGGGTAAGGGCTGGGGGAGAGGGAGAAGCAGACTCCCTGCTGAGCAAGGAGCCCAATGCAGGACTCTATCCCAGGACCCTGGGATCCTGACCTGAGCTGAAGGTACCCCCTTAATTCAGCCACCAGGCATCCCTATAGTAGCTTTATAAGTGATTAATCTACCACCTTTTTATATTATTCTAAATTTTACTATATTTACTTTCACCAGTGAGATTATCCTTTTGTGTGTTTTCCTGTTACTAATTAGCACCCTTTCTTTTCAGCTTCAAGAAATGCCTTTAACATTTTTTGCAAGGCCAGTTTAGTGCTAATGAACTCCTGTAGTTTAAAACTCTTTCTCCTTCACTCCTGTATGATGGCTTTGCTGGGTAGAGTGTTCTTCGAAGTGTTTTCTTTCACTGCCTTGAATATGTTGTGCCACTCCCTGTGGGCCAGCAGAGTCACTCCTCAAAAATCCCATAGTCTTATTGGGGGGGGAGAGGATTCCCTTGTATGTAACAAGTTACTTTTCTCTTGCTGCTTTCAAGAGTCTTTCTTTGTCTTTTAACATTTTAACAGTTTAATTATGATGTGTTTTAGTGTGGGTCCCTTCAGGTTCCTCTTATTTGGAACTCTCTGAGCTTCCCTGGGTGTCTGTTTCCTTTGCCAGCCAGGTTAGGGAAGCTTTCAGCCATTCTTTCTCCAAATAAGTTTTGTGCTCCTTTATCTTCTCCTCCTGGGACCTCTTTAATGTGAATGTTGGTCCTTTTGATGTCCCCTAAGTACCTTAAGCGGTCTTCACTTTATTCTTCTGTTGTTCTTTTATTGTGTCAGGTAGTTATGTTGAAGCCCTCTAGTTGATTTTTCAGTTCAGTTAGTGTGTTCTTTAGCTCTCTGATTTCTCTTTGCGACTTTCTTATATTTTCTATCTGTTGAAGCTCTCACTGTCTTCACCCTCTCCCAAGCTCAGTGAGCATCTTTATGACCATTATTTTGAACTCCTCAGGTAAATCACTTATCTCCGTTGAAGGACTTCTGAGATTTTATCTTGCTCTTTCATTTGGAACACATTTTTCTGTTTCTTCATCTTCCTCTACTTGGTGTTGGTTTCTGTGCATTAGACAGAACAGCCACCTCTCCCAGTCTTGAAGGAGTGGCCTCAGGTAGAAGATGAACCTTATTGTTCAGTACTGCCTTTGTTTTGGTTTTCTCTAGAAACTTTGTGACTGTCCAAGCAGCCTAGTTTTAATGGCTTCCAGTTGTTTCACATGTGACAAGGCCTGTCGGTGAGGATCTCACTTAGCAGCTTTTAACATATGCACGTAAACAGTCCTGTGGGGCTGCAAGTGTGAGTCTCATTGGCCAGCAGAGCCTGGTCATCTAGAGGTGTCTCCTGGGCAGCAGTCGTAAAAATCAGGATACCAGATGGGTGCACAATTTCCTTTCCAGGAGATACTGGAGACTTGGAGTGGGACAGAGGGAAAGCACAAAGATGGCATCCCCTGGCTTTGGTCCCTGGAGTGAACCTAAGTGGGCCCCCAGACGTGTGCCAAGGCAGAAGCGTGCCCCTGATGCTAAAGCTCCAGGACAAGCAGTAGTCTTTTTTCACAGAAAAGGTCTGTTTCAGTTGGCTGGCCGCGCAGTGTCCTTGGGGAGGTAGCCAGTGAGAACAGTTTCTTCATTTGTTAGTCTCATGTGCCCTGGGACACCAGCCTTGCTGACCCCCAGGGCTGGCAGTCAGTGGGTGGGCCCTGGGTGGCAGCCACCAAAACCAGGGCACAGACACATGGGGAAGCTCCACTCTGGGAAATACTGGCTTTCTGGAGAGGACTGCAGTGGATGCTTGGCATCCCTGTGTGTTTAGTTCGAAGCCTGCCCCTCAGGCCCCATACTAGAACTATTTTTAAAGCTTTTAATAAATGTTAAATAGGAACATGTCCTAGGATCCAGCCCTTCCACTCCTAGGTATTTAACCAAGAGAAAGGAAGGTGTGTGTCCACACAGATACTATACATGAATGCTTTCCGTCATGTTATGCATCAGCTTTCCCAGTAATGGCCTCAAACTACAAGCAGCCCGATTTCCATCAGGAAGTGAATAACCCGTGGTGGATGTGGGCCAGGGAGTAGTACTCAGCAACGAAAAGGAGCCGACTGGTGGCTGTGTGCAGCAGCACAGGGCAGTGTCAGAATAATTATGCTGAGTGAGAGCTGGGCCAAAACCAAATTCCTATGTGAGGATTCCGATGTAGAAAGTCTAGGAAATGTAAAAATATGACAGAACATCAATGGTTGCTTGGCAGTGGGGCTAGAAGGTGAGGGAGGGATGAATTAAAGGAGCATGAGGAAATCCGGAGGTGGGGAGGGATAGATTTATCATGTCGAGTCACTGTGTGTCGGGTGCATGCGCAGAATTCAACACTCATCAAGACGGACGTTTGGTCAGGTGGTGTATGAGCTCCTACGTCAGTCACGTCTCACCAGGCCTGTAAAAAATCTACGTGTTTGAATGTGATGGTTACCTGGGAGAAGCGGAGGGGTGGGTAGGGGAGGAACACATTTTCGGAACGCTTACATAAACGAAAAGCTGAGAGATCCCGTGTGGAAGGAGGATGCACTCCCTGAGTGCCGGCGGCCGCCGCTCTGGTAGTTGGCGCCCGTGGAGCTCCCCCTGCGTCTGGCCGCTGAGCGCCTCCCGAGCCATCTGTCCTGCCGCACGGCCGTCCACCCTGCTGGGTGAACTGAGGGCACCTGGAAGACACTCTAGCTTGTTCTGCATCCTTCTCGGGCTCTGTGAGCAGTGTCTTACTGCATTTCCTTTGAAAAATGTGTCTTTCCCTTACGGCCAGAACTGTACTTAGAGTTGTTACACCATGAGTTAACACAAAGATGAGACTCAGGTTGATACTGCTTACTGGCACATTCTTCAGTTAGCCTGCTTTCCACTTGCTAGTTTTATTCCAGTCAAATGCAGTTTAGTAATAAAACCCAGGAGGAATGCTTTAGAATTTCCTGATTGGCCACATTGTTGCCTCCTTGTCTTTCTACAGATCTGATTTGTAGCCACTGTGATCAGCACTCCCAATTAGGACTTTCCAGATCCTGACCCAGGACTGCGGAGTAACCAGATTCCTCACAAGTGAGTTGGCTCCAGCACCACCTTTGTCTGTGGCACTGAGGGTGTTCTTGTCCAACTGCAGTCATTTTGGGGGCCCCTACGGCACCCTGGGCGGGAAGGACCACATTGCCCAGCAGGCCCAGACTGTGCAACAGTGTGAGGAAGTGATTGGTCTAAAATCTCAGGAAACCAGTATCTTCTGTTACTGGTGTCCTATATAGACATTATTAGAGAAGATAGATCTTCAAATATTAAATTGAATTTTAATTCCAACATGCATCTGAAGCTAATGGAATTTGTCCTGAACTGAGAATTGCATGAGGAAGGTAATGGTTTCGTTTAACCACACCCAGGTTAACTAAAATGCTCATGAACTTAGACTAATGTATTTTCAAAGATATTATTTATTAATTAGATTTATTAGATTTTATTAGAGAGAGCATGTGTGTATGAGTGGAGGGAGGGGCAGAGGGAGAAGTAGGCTTCTTGCTAAACAGGAGACCCTGGGATCATGACTTGAGCTGAATGCAGATGCTTGACTGACTGCGCCACCCAGGTGCCCCTACACTAATATATTTTTTAAAAAAATAATCTCTGGGGATGCCTGGGTGGCTCAGTTGGTTAAGCCTCTGCCTTCTGCTCAGGTCATGATCCCAGGGTCCTGGGATCGAGTCCCGCATCAGGCTCCTTGCTCAGTGGGGAGCCTGCTTCTCTCTCTGCCTCTGCCTGCCGCTCTGCCTGCTTGTGTTCTCCCTCCCTCTCTCTGACAAATAAAATCTTTAAAAAAAAATTAACCTCTGCAGCCATTGTGGGGCTCAAATTCACAAACCTGAGATCAAGACTCACATGCTCTACTGATTGAGCCAGCCAGGTGCCCAGTAGACTAATGTAAGATCATGACCTTCAAAGTACCTGGGATTATTGCCATGGAAATGCCACAGCACATTACTATTTATCAATTGACCGGTTTATGAATGATGTATTGCAGAGCATGAGAGTATGGGGCCAGTGGAGGGGGCAGTGTGTAGAGGTAGAATCTTTTTAAGATTTTATTTATTTGACAGAGATCACAAGTAGGCAGAGGGGCAGGCAGAGAGAGAGAGAGGAGGAAGCAGGCTCCCCGCTGAGCAGAGAGCCCAATGTGGGGCTTGATCCCAGGATCCTGGGACCACGATCTGAGCCGAAGGCAGGGGCTTTAACCCACTGAGCCACAAGGCGCCCCTAGAGGTAGAATCTTAAGCAGGCTCCACACCAAGCACAGAGCTTGAAGCAGAGCTCAGTCTTATCCTGAGATGACAATCTAAGCCAAAACCAAGAGTCAGATGCTCAACTGAGCCCTGTAGGCACCCCTTAGCTAATTTTTTTTTTTTTAAATAATAAAGGGCTGGGCACCTGGGTGGCTCAGGACATGATCTCAGGGTCCTGGGATCAAGCCCCACATCAGGCTCCCTGCTCAGGAGGGAGTCTGCTTCCTCCTCTCTCTCTGCCTGCTTGTGATCTCTCTCAAATAAATCTTAAAAAAATAAAGGGCTAAGGTGACTGTATTTCTTGGCTTTTCTGTAACTCATTCTGAATTCATTATCTTTTCAGTTTATAAAGGCATCTCTTTGAATATATTACCTAATCTGGTATCATTTTTATACCTTTGTAAGACCTCTATGTCTAGAATTAGGTTTAGGAAAACGTAGTGATCATAGCTATTGAAGTAGCCAACAGGTATATGAAAGAAGATGCATGGCTCTAGAAGCGATCAGCTTTTCTGATTTCTTCCTAATTACCAAGGAGCACCACTCCCCCTTCAATAAGAGCAAGGCCCTGCAACATTGTTGTTCAGGAACCAGCTGGGCATGTTTCTGAGCTTAGAATTATCTCTAAAATAGGATGACTATTTCCATTTACACCCCTGCTTTTTTTAATAGGGAACTAAGTTTTAACATTGATTTTATATGTTGAAGTCTCAGGTTACTCTTCTTGTTAATCAATAGAAAATGATTTCGTTTACATCCTTGAAAGAACTCTATTATAGAAATGAAGCATTTCTAATCCCTTTACTTTCCCCTTCCACAAAACTAGAGAGGCCCGTGATGAGTCCAGAATCAGGAGCATTAAAAGTACTGACAGATCCCTGTGTTTTTCAGGAAGGAGAAGGTGATTCGGATTCCTTGGTGGAGGAAAACTCAACCCTTTGGTCTTGCTTCCAACGATGCAAGTGTGATCGCTGGCATCTTCATGAGCTCCAGAGGTCACAGCACACTTCCACGGACTCTCATGGCCCCTCGGATGATTTCTGAGGGCGACGTAGGAGGCATCGCTCAAATTACCTCCTCTCTCTTCCTGGGCAGAGGCAGTGTGGCCTCCAACCGGCACCTCCTTCAGGCTCGTGGCATCACCTGCATCGTTAATGCTACCATCGAGATCCCCAACTTCAACTGGCCCCAGTTTGAGTATGTTAAAGTGCCTCTGGCTGACATGCCTCATGCCCCCATTGGACTGTACTTTGACACGGTGGCCGACAAGATCCACAGCGTGAGCAGGAAGCACGGGGCCACGCTGGTGCACTGTGCTGCAGGGGTGAGCCGCTCGGCCACTCTCTGCATTGCTTACCTGATGAAATGCCACAGTGTGTGCCTGCTGGAGGCCTACAACTGGGTGAAGGCCCGCAGGCCTGTCATCAGGCCCAACGTAGGTTTCTGGAGGCAGCTGATAGACTACGAGCGCCAGCTCTTTGGGAAGTCGACAGTTAAAATGGTACAGACGCCTTATGGCATAGTTCCAGACGTTTATGAGAAAGAGTCCCGACACCTGATGCCTTACTGGGGGCTATAATGCCACCAAACCCTGCATCAGCAGCCCCTTGAGCAGTACCAGCATCTGCTACCCACCATCTGTTCCCCTTTTCACCTTCTTTTCAAATGATTGACTTTTGGTTCTCCCTGAAGTGTTTTTTACACTGGGTGTTCGTTTATTTTAAAAGATAGGGCGGGAGGGGAAGAACATAAGGGGAATGCATACATTGCTAGTAACATTTTTAAAACCAACATTTTGGAATAGTGTTTATGAAAATCTTTAACTGGCTTTTAATCATTTTTAACAATTTGAACAGTTGTATAAACTGTTTGGTTCTGCTGTATTCAGAATCCCATGCCTTTAGGCATCATGGCAGGTGCGGGAGGAGCTCAGTGCAAAAATCACTTTGGGTCCTGATTAACCCTCTAGAGACCAGCTTTGCCCAAGGCTGCCGACCAAACAAATGCTTAGGGAGGATTGATACCAGCTTCAGTCTCTACTGGATTAGCCCTACTCTTTCCTTTCCTATTTAGTGACTCTGTTAAGTTAAAAAGCTAAGCCTTTATTATCTAGTTGTTAAGTAATTATAATGAAATCTGCTGCAAACACCCTCTTGGAATCATTGTGCCCCAGGACTATATTAGCATTATTTTTAATAAATATATCTGCATAACATATTAGAATTTTTACTAAGAATGTCAGGGTGTGTATGTATATGCGTGTGTTGATGCTGGAAGAAAGTTGCTCTCCACTACATTAAAATACGGTTCCTGTGACAACTATGAATGCTACTTAAACTAGATCTCCCAGCTGAACTGTGTCAATGTTTGACCTCCCTGCAGATGGACAGATTATTAATACCCTTCACAGTGCCAGAACAGTGGCAAAACAGCATAGAGTGTACACTCTGATAAAACGTACCGTTTTTCAGTTGTCTCTCGGTAACTGGAATGCACCAAAGCTGTGAGTCCTCCATCAAAGACCTTGCTGAACAAAAGCTGTGCCTCTGCTGGACTGTTAACGAACACAAAATGCCCTAAGCCAAACCTCAAGTGCTAAGCAAATAACAATGGCTTCCTTTGTTGTAATTTAAAAATGACACCCAGTTCACTGCTCCTAATAAATATGACAACATACCTCGTCAGGGACTTGGTGGCCCTTTACTCGGTTTGCCCCTACTCCACGCTCCTGACAAACTCCTGGGAGCCAGCCAGCTGCCCATGCTTGGTCACGATGCTGCTTTTACTTCAGTAGCCAGGTAGGTGGCAGCTTGCTTATTCGTGGAATAATTTTCTAGATTTTTGGCTGATTTTGGCAAGACCATAAATGTAATGCCTGTGGTTACATGTTTACATATATATTCTGGATCTTACCTGGTCTGTGGCAATGGTTTCCATCCAAATTCTACCTCGTTTCATACCATTTACTTTTATAAACATGCACCATTCTCTAAAATGAAGTTAATAGTTCGATGGGAAAATCAGATGAACCCATAAATGCTACATCAGCACATGGTCAAACATCAGTCAAAAGAACAAAACAATCCATGGCTGTGAAGGCTGTGGCTTCCCTAGCATGAAGGCAAACTGTAAGGCTTGTAGTCTGTGGACGAGAGTCCAAAAATAACCACTGTACTAGAGGAAGGGAACACTTGGTGACAGATGTTCTTGGTAGGAAAATTTCCTGCAGAAATCTGGCCAACACCATGACTGGGACGTTAACTAAGCATTCTTAGTACTTAAGAAGCCTAACACCTTTGTAATCTGAATGTCAGAGCTTATTAGCTGCTCCCAAAGGGAGGCGTGTGACCTAGAGGGTGATGGGGGATTTCTGTAGCGATCCCCAGCGCCAAGCTAGCATTGCAAATTTCTCTATTGTGAAGGTCCTATAATCTTTCCAAAGCTTGAGATCACACGAATCATCAAATAAAAGGAGAAGGCATCCTTAACCAACAAAACATTCAAATAATTTAAAAGATGAAGCCCATAGTGCTAACTAGGAGCCACAGAAAAAATAAAGCAGGGCCAGTAGCACACCCTGTGCCTCCACCTCAAGTGTGTCCAGACAAAAATTAAATTACACACAGCCCTAGAATGGTGAAAAGCAAAATACAATACCAAAGAGGAGCGCTGACTAATCGCCACTCAAGCGGTGGGGGTGAAGCCGCCTGCACCATTCGCACTGCGGAAGTAAGTAACCTTGGTTACTGTTTCCAAGGACACTGGACTCTTGGCTAATCAGAGGCGAGGTGAAGCAGAACGCAAGGTGGAGCCATGGGAATAAAGCTGTGCACACAGCGCCAGCGCCTACTATCCCACGCTCCCCACGTCCTTGCTGGCGGCACGCGAGCGCGCACCGCCGCCGCTAAACCAGCTGCTCCGAGCTGGGACAGCTTCCACGGCCAAGGCTTCCTGGTGACGTCGGCTGTCTCCTCCTGCACCGCCCGTGGGGCGACTACACCCCTCATACTTGGTAAGGCCAGCAGCAATGACTCTGACATGGAATCTAGGAATGGAACCATTCTAGTCAGCAGGTGAACATACTTTTAAAAATGTCATTGACACAGGCCACTGTGATGACAGTCCATATGGCATTCCCCCAAACTGTCTCAGCAATGTAAAGTCTAACTGGGAGGCACTGCAAGCAAAGGCAGTCTTTGAGCCTGGCCTCTTACGGAGGTAAAGACAGGTTAGCGGCCTGCTTGAATGATGGTGCCATGAGGAGACCGGGTGCTGCTCAGGCTGATGCGGAGCACAGAGGCCTCAGGGAAGCCTGAGGAAGCGGCCCCCTCCTGTGGTTACTGCCACTCTTCGAGCCCCGTGGAGGACAGCGGCCTTGAGGGTAGTAACTCAGACAGCTGTGAGAGCTGGAGAGGAATGTGGAGAAAAAGTGAAAAGCAGATCCACCTCCTCACTTGTCTGCACTCGGGCACAGCAAGGGAAAGCAGAAGCGTCAATAGGAGCTGTTCAACGAGAACATTCTGTACCTCTCTTGGACGAGATGGAGGCTAAAAAGGGTAAGATGGAACAGAACAGAATCCCTTCTAAAGTTTTGTCCTGAGAAGGAAAAACAATCTAATTAGTGATGTAAAGCAGCAATTTTGTAGACAAAACTAACTTGTCCAGTTTATAAATAAAACTAACTGAGGTCAGAGAGCCTACAATGTGAAATACAAAACTCAGAATCTCTTCATAAAGCACATATTTCACGATTCAGAGGAAGATATGCCCTAACTTGGCCTGTTCTTCCCAGGACTTCACAACCCTTAACGATTTGGCTTTTTTTCTCTCCTCGTTGATTTTATCCATTCAGTTTAAGTGGCAAAGAAAATTCCCCACACCAGATAGCGAGCATGAGCCTCTTCCTTCTAGAATTCCATCTATTTTAGAACCCTTTTCTTCCACTGCTTCTATGTCCTGTACCTCCACTGTAAACAGCCATCTCACTGCCTGCTTCAGTAGGCCACGAGCTCCAGCTTCTAACCGAACTAATTTTCAGGTCCCTCACATAGATACTGCCAAGTTAGGCAGCAATGGTCCCTGCACCATTGTTTCTGGAAATCTGGACAAAGGCCACTGCAAGGAGGTTTCATCCAGCTGCCTTTCCAAATCTCGTCTGAACAAAAGTACCACGTTCACAGTCTTTGAGGTAAACCAAAGTTTTCTGTGGAGGCTCTTAAGGGAAAGGCTATTCATCTGACGAGAATTTGGGCCTCTGTCAAAGCGAACATTCAGTCCACTGCAAAGTGCCCCGGCATGTTTGGAGGAAACGCCGTCTTGAAAGTTTAGAGTGTTACAAATGATAGAGTGTTACAAATGAACAAAAGCAGAAACTGGTTCAGTTGTGAGAGTAAAGTTGGTGAATCCACCCTCACCTACCTGCCCTTGTCCCACGGAGACGAGCAGTTTTTCTATAAAAAGAACAGCTGCATCACAATTTCCCCTTTTTATTCATTTCAGTTATCAACAAACTAAATGTGGGTAAGTGCCTTCTACCACACAGGGCAACAGTGTTCTAGATGTAAGTAAGCACTGGCTCAACACATGCTCGCCAATTCTAGTCCTATAACAACAACTGACTTTTCTTCAAACATCAGTTCTTCACAGTTTCAATACTGCAGCAGCAAGTTATTCCTCAGAGAAAGAAAACTGTGGTCCGTGTCTTCAAACATCTTACCAGAACTAAAGGTAAGTTAGCAAACTTCTGGTACCACGTGCAGTCTGGGCAAGGTGATTTTACCTCAAATCCCCAAGACTGGCCGCGGGACCCCGGGGGACAAAGGCTGTCTGTAGGAAGGACTGGGAACCCGGCAGCTCCTCTGTCCCCGCTACGGCTTGGGGAATCTTCGTACAGCTTCACAGAGGAGCACTGCACAGTACCTGCCTTCTGCTTCTGGCTCCCCGTCACCTCATGGAGTGTGATGGGAAAAAAAACAAAACCCAGTGGGTCCTTTGTTGAGGAACTTTTCAGAGAAGATCAGGCAGGATGAGGCCAGGAGGTTTTGGTTCAACACAGTTGATCCAGAAGTTGGCACAGCTGGCGTGATACTGGTGTCCTCCATATGCCAGCTTGAAACTGTCGGTTTCTGAGTTGAATGCCTGCCAAAAATAAGCAGAGATGTGGGGCGAGTCAGGCTGTGTCCGCATCTAAGCGCGGCTCAGCGACCTGCACGAACACCGCTCCAGGCCACAGGCTGAGGCCGCGTGGCACACACAGAGCCTGAGTAGGGAGCTACAGGAATTCAAGTGAGAAAGTTCTTTGCTGCTAATTAAAGGTCTAAAAAAATCTTTACCACTAAACCCAGTTTCAGCACAAGAAGGCCAAATCTTTCACAGACAAGGCAGACAAAGGCTGGGCGGGGGGAGGTGTTCATTATATGGGAACTAAAATAGCCAAGGCTGTGGCTGATTTTTATCCCTCACTGTGCCGAAGGAAGCCTTCCCCTAGGCTGGTCTTTAACTATACTTGCGATCCCCACGTTTCTGGGACTGATTACAGTCCTCTCATGGAAAAAACAAAAGACCGAAAACTCTCATGGACTAAGGCCACTGGGACCTGATAACTGAATCAACATAATTAAAAAGTCAACCAGGTACAGGGTTTGTAAAAAAGAGATATTAAAGCCCATAAGAATTATTCCCAGACGACTAATGCTCACAGGTAAGTCCCACTCAGCCAGTCCTAACCTCGACTCCTTGGGGGTTTTTCTAAAGTGCTACAAATGAACAAAACTCTGAACCCCTATTTGTTTTTGTCTGATAACTGCCCAATCCTGCTGCTCTTTGATCTCATTCTCTGTGTCACAACTTCCAGTCTTCCAGAAACTGCTCAATCTGTTACCTTGTTCATCACAGGGAAAAATGCCTGCAACACCAGAAGCCAATAATGAGCTACAAGCGTGCAAACAAGACACAAGCAGACCCACAGAGATGCACTAGTTGGTTAAATCAAACATTATGGGAACAGACATGACTCGGGAAAGGATTCACGATCAGAACAGTTCAGGATGACAGTGGAATCATCGGATTTGCTTTCCACACTCAAAATTGAGATGGAGATGCTAAGATAATGTGTGACTGGTTCATACTTTTTTAGGATGTTCTTCTGCAGGCTTCTCTTCTTTCTGAAATAATGTTGAAACCATAAGGTCAACAAAATTCCCAGAGCAGGGCCTCATGCCTCCAAACAAAGCCTTCCAGGTTTAACCTCCTCTCTTCCCCACCTGGCTGTGCTCAGGGCACCGTGGGCACAGCGCAGACAGCATTGCATTGCCGGGAAGGGAAGACCTCCCCCCCTTCACACAACCTCTCCCCCCCACTGCCCTTTTGTAGAACCGATGTCCTTCTGTGGTCAGATTTCAGGGCTTCATCAAAATGCCAGCCTGGGGTCACAGCCCCGGCAGGGGAGGGGGCCAGATGGGAAGGGGTCCCCAGAGGTCATGTGAGGGAAACGCTTTGCCAGCTGTAGGGGAAGGCGTGTCACTTACCCGGCTTCTGGAGTCCACGTTTAAAAGACACACCCCGCACGCAAGTTCCTGAGCATTTTTAATCCCAGGCCGTAGCATACAAGAGGAGAAATCCAGTGAATTTTCATCGGGCTGTGAGGACAGGACAAACGGGTAAGGAAACAGCAATTCCAAATGCTGCTGGCTTCACTCCCAATCACTCATCCCCAACAGGTCTAGCAGCAAATTAAGTCAATTTTGATACCAACAATACAATTATTCCATTTCCCGAACATTTACTGGGTACCTGCTCTGTTCTAGGTGTTAGGGATGCTAGCATGAGCGAAAAACAGTCCCTGTCCTCTGAGAACTCACAGTCTAGGGTGGGGGCCGGGTGGGTACCAGGTAACACAGTGCCACAATAGCCACACTAAGGCACATGGGCTGGGGGGGTCACTTCCTCCAACCCAAGGGAAAAAGAGCCCGATGGCAGAGATGCTTCCTAGCTCTCAGAAACACCCTGGCTGAGTTTCAAGAGGTATAGGCTAGGTGAAGGGGATGGGAGGGGGGAGGTAAGAGGGGCGACAGTATTTATTCAGTGTAGATAGAACAAGCAGCACAGGCAAAGGCCTCTAAGGAGGAGATTGGCTATGAGAAGAAATCTAGGGGGTGGGAGCCAAGCTTATGAAAGGAGGTGGGAGATCGAACTCCAGCATGAAGGCCTTGGAAGGAAGAGAAGAGACTTTACCTTGGGAAGCCACTAAGGGTTCCAACTGGACCATGACTGGATCAGGTCTGTATTATGGACAGATCCCTCTGATTGCAGTGTTAAGCAATGAACTGTGGATGGCAATCCTCAAGGTATGGGCCTCAGTTATGCTCTGTTTTAAGTGATCCAGGAGACAGCTAGTGAAGCAAGTTAGAACTGGGGAAGCGACAGTGGGGGACGGAGACATATGGTCACGTGAAAAAGCCTGGGTGATGTGTGAGATGTGCAAGAGGGGGAGAGGCCCCGGGCAGCCAACAGGATTTACAATAAGGCACATGAGAGGAGACCCACATTTGGGGCTGGGGATAGGAGTTCAGTTTGGTGGGGCATCTGGCTGGCTTAGTTGGTTAAGCACCTGCCTTTGGCTCAGATCATGATCTCAGGGTCCTGGAATCAAGTCCCACAATGGGCTCCTTACTCAGCAGGGAGCCTGCTTCTCCCTCTCCCTCTGCCTGCCTCTCTCCCTGCTTGTGCTGTCAAATGAATACATAAAATCTTAAAAAAATAAAAAGTTCAGTTTTGTATATGCTGACTTAGAACTGCCTATGGGGCAGCCAAGTTCTGATGTTATATAAGCAGTAAGACACATACATAGTTCTAGCACTCAAGACTGTGAGATTTAGAAGTTACCAGCTAGAGAGAGTAAATATAAAGACAGTTATTATCAGTCAAGCCCTTACTTGCTACATATCACACTAAGCTCTTCACATGCATTATCTAATTTCTTCCTTACAACAAATCTATGAAGTATGGTGTATAGCCCAATGCTCAATAGGGCAGGTCCCAAACTTTGGAAAGCTATTAATTTTTCTCTTTCCTTCCTTCCTTCAAATATGTATTTTTTGGTGGGCAGCAAAGTAAGATTTATTGAGGGACAGCAAAGTGATAGTACAAAGCTCCCGGGGAGGAAGGGGACCCAAAGGAGTTACCCCTTTTCTGTAAAAAATTTTATTTACTTAAGTAATATCTACACCCAACAGGGGGCTTGAACTCATAACCCCCAAATCAAGAGTCACATGCTCTACCTACTGAGCCAGCCAGGTGGTTCTGGAATGCTCTTCACTTTCCTTCCTTCCTCTCTTTCTCTCTCTCTTTCTATTTTTAAAGTAGGTTCCATGCTGCCCAGTGTGGGGCTCGAACTCACAACCCTCAGACAAAGATCTGAGCGGAAATTAAGAGTTGGTCACTTATCTGAATGAGCCACCCGGGCGCCCCAAAGTTCTTCATTTCTTAAAAGTTAAAATGCATATCTGGGGCGCCTGGGTGGCTCAGTGGGTTAAAGCCACTGCCTTCGGCTCAGGTCATGATCCCAGGGTCCTGGGATCGAGCCCCACATCGGGCTCTCTGCTCAGCAGGGAGCCTGCTTTCTCCTCTCTCTCTCTGCCTGCCTCTCTGCCTACTTGTGATCTCTGTCAAATAAACAAATAAAATCTTTAAAAAAAAAAAGTTAAAATGCATATCTAATATATGAACTTTTATGCAATCCCACTCCTTGATATTTATCCAAGAGAAATGAAAACATGTGAACCAAGTCTTGCACAAAAAGTGTTCACAGTAACTCTATTCACATTAGCCAAACTGTAAATAGCATGTTTCTATAAGTAAAAAAATGGATTAAAAATCCATGGTATATCAACACAATGGAATAGTACTTGCTGATAAAAGGGATCAAATTGATAAACACAACAATGCAGATGAATTTTTAAAACATGCTAAGAAGCCAGACACAAGAACACATATATACTATGTAATTCTATATAAAGTTCTAGAACAGGCAACTCTATGGTGATAGAAGTCTTTGGAAAATAGATCAGTGGTTATTTCTGGAATCAGATCATGGCAAGAGAGAACTTTAAAAGGTGATGAAAACACTGCGTATATGGAGGGGGTGTGGGCTTACATGGCTAAATGCATTTGTCGAAACCAATTCGACTATGTATTTAAGATCTGTGCATTTCACTAAGTTATCCTTCAATTAAGAAAAATACTTGAATTATAATACCAAAACAAAACAAGCAAAAAGAAAAAAAAAGTTTCGGAAGAGTTGTACTTTTTTTTTTTTTTAAAGATTTTAAAGTAATTTCTACATCCAGTGTGGGGTTTGAACTCACAACCCTGAGATCAAGAGTCGCATGCCGTACTGACTGAGACAGCCAGGGGCCCCAGAAAAGCTGTATTCTTTTTTTTTTTTTTTTTAAAGATTTTATTTATTTATTTGACAGAGATCACAAGGAGGCAGAGAGGCAGACAGAGAGAGAGGAAGGGAAGCAGGCTCCCCGCTGGATACGGGGCTCGATCCTAGGACCCTGGGATCATGCCCTGAGCTGAAGGCAGAGGCTTTAACCCACTGAGCCACCCAGGCGCCCTGAAAAGCTGTATTCTTAATGTGAAGAAGTTTTAGATATGCCTAAACCAATTTATTTTGATTTTCTGTGCCCCGGCAGAGATTTCTCAACTTGGCAATACTGACATTTTAAGCTGGATCATTCTTTATTGTGGGGCCTATCTTCTGCACTGGAGGGTGCTAAACATGATCCCTGGCCAATTTGGGGGCAAAATTGCCCCCCTTTTCCACCATTAAGAATGGACTTTCCGGGGTGCCTGGGTGGGTCAGTGGGTTGGAGCCTCTGCCTTCGGCTCGAGTCGTGATCCCAGGGTCCTAGGATCGAGCCCTGCGTTGGGCTCTCTGCCCAGTGAGGAGCCTGCTCCCCACCCCCCGCCTGCCTCTCTGCCTGATTGTGATCTCTGTCTGTCAAATAAATAAATCTTAAAAAAAAAAGACTTTCCAAAGAGAAAAGAAAAAAAAGCACACATCCATACAAATACGTATACACATAGAAACACACACATGCATGATCTTATTATATAAAGACTGTGAAGCACACAATTTACCAAAAATATAGCAGACAATCATCTCTACTACAAATTCCAGAGTCACTTGATTCTCACAGTGCTTTCTCCAAAAGTGTTTGCCCACCTCTTGGGCCCACAGTGAGCCTATGCTTGCGCTCCCCAGAACACGGGCGCTGTGCGTGCTGGCTGGTGTTTCTCCGTGAAGGACTGAGACTGCGGTTGCACAGCAGACATGTCTCAAATGTCTCTCATATCTGTCAAATACGTGAAGGACTCTGCTGAATCGGGTAATGGTTCTCAAATACTGGAGAACACTGCCTCAGCTTCTCATCTGTTCACAACACAGCATCTGTGGATTCCCACGGTATAAATACTCCCACTGTGGCGGATTTCAGGGTACCGAGGTGATGTCACTGAATGTGCTGCTGGCAGAAGAGGCCTGCGACACCACCTTATAGCGCTTCTACATATGGATGTCACAGACCAAGGTGCCCAACCTCCTGTTCTACTTTCAGCTCTCAGGAAATCCCTCAGTCCTAAGTGAACTGGGGTCAGTGGCTGTCCAAGAGTGGACATAAAGAACCTCAAAAGCTAAGAACCAAGTGGGTGGGAGCAAACAGTGAGGCCGGGAGTTGATGACAACCCAGTAAAACGATCAAACAACTGTCCCATCCTGAGAACCCAAAACAAGAACTGTGGAAGTGTGAGCAAGTTAGAGGGTTGTGAATTTGGGCTCAGAAAGCGGCCGGAATTTAAGATGGCGCAGGTACTATAGTTTGAGATGCTCATGTGAGGGGGTGGCCGAAGTACCATGGAGACAAACGTCCCTGAGTCCAGTGGTCAAGGATCTGGGAGCCTGGCATGTTGGTTGGTTTGTCTAGTGGATACTGGGGTGACCCAGGATGATGGCAAAATAATAGTTATATCTTTTGCCGTTAGTTTAAGCGGAACCACTGGGAAGTTAGTGTACTGTTTTTGTATCTGAAAAACTGTATTATTCTTCCCAAGGGGAAAAAAATGGCTTCTCCCTAGAAAAATGTATAGATTATATATGATGTTTCCTCATCTCTCCTACCTTTTTTAAAGATTTATTTGACAGAGAGAGAGAGAGAGATCACAAGCAGGCAGAGAGGCAGGCAGAGAGAGAGAAGGGGAAGCAGGCTCCCCGCTGAGCAGAGAGCCCAATGCGGGGCTCGATTCCAAGACTCTGAGATCATGACCTGAGCCAAAGGCAGTTGCTTAACCCACTGAGCCACCCAGGCGCCCATCCCTCCCGCTTTTTAAAAAGATTTTATTTATTTATTTGAGAGAGAGTTCGCATGCAGGAGCAGGGAGCCTGATGTCCCAGGACTCCAGGATTGTGACCTGAGCCGAAGGCAGATGCTCAACCAACTGAGCCACCCAGGCGGCCCTCTCATCCCTTTCTAATTTGAAATCATAAACTATGTATTAGCTTCACAAACCTTTCTCAAACTAACCTGAGCTGAATCCATTCCAATCACACCTAGGGCAAGAAGGACAGACAGTTCTCGAAGAAAAGGGGAGGCAGACATTTCACAGATGTGCATGAGGACTCTGACCTTGAAGTGAACCTACATGGCATTAGCCAAGCTAGATAATAACTTTTTTTGTTATTTATTTCACACACACACACACACACACACACACACACGGACGGACAGCAAGAGTGCACAAGCAGGTGGAAAGGGAAAGGGAGAAGCAGGTTCCCTGCTGAGCAGGGAGCCCAATGCAGAACTTGATCCCAGGACCCTGGGATCAGGACCCGAGATGAAGGCAGACTGACTGAACCACCCAGGAGCCCCAGTAATTTCTTTTTTCTAGTGTAATCATGGCCAACTCTGGTCAAATCTAGAAGCAGGTTGTGGGTGCCTGGGTGGCTCAGTGCGTTAAGCCTCTGCCTTCAGCTCAGGTCATGATCCCAGGGTCCTGGGATTGAGTACCGCATCGGGCTCTCTGCTCAGTGGGGAGTCTGCTACTCCCCCATATCTCTCTGCCTGCCTCTCTGCCTACCTGTGATCTCTGTCAAATAAATAAATAAAATCTAAAAAAAAAAAAAAATTCAGAAGCAGGTTGTACTATTATTTGTTTGCTGTCCAGTTCTGTCATCTATAAAATGATTAACGATTTCACTTGTCCTACCTTCCTTTCTCAGTGGCTGCTGGGACCCTCAGAGATATATAAGAAGTTCTCTGAAGTGCTCTAAATGATTATTAAAATTATTTATTTTGACAAAATCTAACAAGTTTTAAGAGGTTAAAAATACAGTAGCCCTTCTGTAATCTACATTATAGATACTTACCATGTTACCACACAAGGGCTATTTGAGAAATAATTAGAATCTGGGAAAACCCAATCTTGAAATCAATCCAATTAAGAAAAGCCCTTTAATATCTGCTGACCAAAGGCATAAAGAAAGCGAATGAAAAGGTCATATTGCAATCTCCTGTGAAAAATCATAAGGCTCTTCATAAATTACCCTGTGGTCAAATTAATCTTTCAAATGATAACATTAACCTTTATAAGTACACAACTATAAGGCGGGGGGGGGGGTTGGTTGTTGTACTTAGCAGCAGTGTGACACGGATCCGTGGCCGTAATTGTTTAAGAAGGTATGCCCTCTGCAGGCCTTTTTTTTTTTTAGATTTTTATTTATTTATATGACAGACAGAGACCACAAGTAGGCAGAGAGGCAGGCAGGGGGCGGGGGGAAGAAGGCTCCCCGCCGGGCAGAGAGCCCGATGCGAGGCTCGATCCCAGGACCCTGGGATCATGACCTGAGCCGAAGGCAGAGGCTTTAACCCACTGAGCCACCCAGGCGCCCCTGCAGGCCATTTTAAATTGAACATCATCTACATTTACTTGCAAGTGTTTAATGTATTTAGTAAAGATTTTAAAAAGTAGTTACAGTATAAATCACCTACATACAGTAAGTCCCAAAATGAGACTGTGATATATAATCCTGAGTCTTTAGTCAATAATAAACAGCTAAAATGGTGTCCAAGAAAATAATTATCAAAGGAGAATTTGGTAGTAATTAGTGTTCTTTCCAAATATCCTCATTATAATTCTTCTGGACAAATGGCAGGATGGGCATTTCCTAGTCCCTGAAATGATGCACAGCCGTACAGCAAGCAGAGGGAACAGACTGTGATCGTAAGCCACACGTGTCACCTCTGGGAGGAAGTCTTTAAGACCGATATGCTGCTTGTCATGTTCCCTTGACCCTCTCACAGTAATCAGCTATGTTCCATGTGGTGGAGGCTTTGTCACCCTAGGTCCCTGAATGAGAAGGACCTTCCACAAGGACCCCTCCAACTTGAGATGGACATGTGGCAGAAGCAACACAGCTCTGTGGTTTTACATGGTTAAGACAGTGGGGGGAGCTGTTCCCATAGAATAAACCCGGCCTAGTTTGGCTAATATAAAAAAAATGATCTAAACAGAGTTCACAAGTAATTCTAGACTTTTGGCTTGGATTATAATGTAACCATTTGGATTCTCAGTTTCACTGTTTTGTCTAATTTTTCCTACTGCTGCCCTAATAAAGGAGCAAAAATTTAGTTGTTTAAAACCTAAGCTGGGGTGCTGGGTGGCCCAGTTGGTTACACAACTGCCTTCGGCTAGGGTCATGATCCTGGGGTCCTGGGATCGAGTCCCACATCGGGCTCCATCTACTCTGTGGGGAGCCTGCTTCTTCCTCTCCC
This sequence comes from Lontra canadensis, assembly GCF_010015895.1. Taxonomy (NCBI): domain Eukaryota; kingdom Metazoa; phylum Chordata; class Mammalia; order Carnivora; family Mustelidae; genus Lontra; species Lontra canadensis. The sequence goes on along the minus strand of NW_022631131.1, from coordinate 3,212,147 downwards.
TCCTACTCCCCCTACTTGCGCATGCGCACTCTCTGTCAAACAAATAAAAATCTTTAAAAAAGAAACAAAACAACATAAATGTATTCTCTTATAGTTCTGGAGGTCAGAATTCTAAAGTAAGCCAGCAACACAGCATTCTTTCTGGAAATTCTAGGGGAGAATCTGTTCCTTTGTCTAGTTTCTAGAGACCACCTGTATATTCCTTGAATCATGGTCCCACCTTCTATCTTCAAAGCCAACAGCACAGAATCTGCTGATCTTTCTCTTTGGTTCAACTGTCATATTGGCTTTTCTCATGCTCACTCTATGCCTGATTAAATTCCCCATTTAAAGACCCTTAACTTAATCACATTTGTCAAGTCCCTTCTACCACATAAGGTAATAAATTCACAGGTTCCGGGGATTAGGACATGGTCATCTTTGGGGCTGTGTGTGTGCCTTATTCCATCTACCCTCTCCCCTAACGTCAACTGAGGATAGCCATGCAGAAACATAATGAAGATTCGATCTCTAAAACAATGTGTGAAGGGGTGCTTGGGTGGCTCAGTGGGTTAAGCCTCTGCCTTTGGCTCAGGTCATGATCTCGGGGTCCTGGGATCAAGTCCCACATTGGGCTCTTTGCTCAACAGGGAGCCTGCTTCCCCCTCTCTCTCTGCCTGCCTCTCTACCTACTTGTGATCTCTGTCAAATAAATAAATAAAATCTTTAAAAAAGAATAAAACAACGTGTGCACCGCCAAGATGACAAAATGCTACCACTATTAAAAATAATAGTTGCCATATAAAAAAATAATAGTTGGCAACTTCCGTTGCCACAGCAATGGGAAGTAAGAACTCGGAAATAAACTGTGTACGCCACACTGAAAGGAAGCCCACAAGAACCTGATCTCTACCGATGGTGACAGTGGAATCAAAGCCTGTGGGATTTTCAGCTGACTGGAGGTTAGCTGAATAACGGCCGGTCTCTTTCCGTAGATTTTATATGGCAACATGGATCCATTTTGATTTCCAGGGCTGAGTCTTTCTTTGTTCCAAACCTACTGCACTTCAACTTTAAGGTAACAATTCACTCAGCTCACTGGAAAGCAGGGATTTTTACCTCCTGTGAAACACCCAGTGCCTTCGGTTTGTGCGCGGAGACGCGCGCGCTCCCACCACAAGAGGGAGCTCTAATCCGTGGCACAACGAGCGCACCGAAGCTTGACGGGAGAACTTCAGCTTCAGTAAATGCGATGGAGCCGCAGTGGTCGTGTGTTTTGCTTTCCTCAGCCCAAGCACCACTACTGTGATGGAGCCCTAACACGCTAGGCCCTTTTCCCTCGAGAAAGGTAGTGCAGCTGCTTCTTTATGTTAAGAGTTTCATGATGTCTTCGTGGAAGAAACAATCTTTTTTTTTTTTTTTTTTTTTTTTTTAAAGCATCCTGGAAGCCGGCATGGACACAGTAAGAAGAATGGACTTTTGACACTCATGATCTCAGGGTTGTGAGATCGAGCCCCGTGTGGGGGCTCCGCACTCAGGGCAGAGTCTGCTTCCTCCTCCTCCCTCTCCCTTTGCCCCCCACCCTCCACTGGTGCTCTTTCTCTCAAATAAGTAAATCTTTATTTAAAAAAAAAAACATTTACTTGAGAGAGAGAGAAAGAGAAAGCGCACACAAACAGTGGGGAGGAAGAAAGAGTCTCAAGCAGACTGCACTGAGCACGGAGCCTGATGTGGGGCTTGATCTTATGACCCTGAGATCATGACCTGAGTCCAACCTAGAGTTGGATGCTTAACCCACTAAGATGCCCAGGCCCCCCCTGCAAATAAATCTTAAAAATAAAATAAAATAAAATAAAATAAAATAAAATAAAGCTAGGATGTTCATTCAAGTCCCTGATTTGTCAGTTTCAGGCAAGGTTCATCTCTGAGCCTTAATTTCTTCAGCTGCAAATGGGGATGATATTACTGACCTCACAGGACTGTACAAGGGTTAAATGAGAATGAATGTAAAGCATACAGCATGATGCCTGACAGGTTCTAGGTACAAAATAAACTATTATATTACTGGAATCAAATAGGACTATGGCAATTTGGTTCATTAAGGAACTTTAAATTCTACCTAAAATGAAGCAACTATGAAGAGTTAAAAGCTTCCTATACAACCTCAGTCCTGCTTCTCTCTAGTAACAATCTCTCTGCGTTGTCTCCCAGCCAGAGTCCTGGGAGTTTGCAGAGTTTTGTTCCAACTAAACTATACAGATATTGGTTTGGGTCATTTACATTCGCATATCTATTTTTAGAGTAAAAGTTCCTTTGCGACAAGTCCTAAGCTCATCCTTCCTCTGGAGAATGCATACTATTCTTTATGCAGTTTTACAGACCAAAGACCTACTAGTCACCAAAAGGAAATGACATGGTATAATCAGGAATAATAAATAGCCAAGCAGAGGAGGACTGTTTTTCTCTCACACCTAACTTGGTGAAAAAGGCACAACTGGGAAAGCATGAGTAACTGGAGGAAATGAAGACTCAGTTGAGTTCATGTACAATCCTCATGCATTCCTGGGTTCTCTAGCTGCAGACTAATTAATTCCTATACAGTTAGCCCGTGTCTAAAAAAAAGATAGATAACATTACTCACTAGACATGGATGGTGGATATGGAGGTTCCTCATGGGAGCTTGATGAGAGGACATGAATGACTGGCAACTCTTCCCATTACCTCACTTTTTGCCACACTGACAGATTTAGAATCATCACATGTGAACGGGGCAACATTTCCCAGGTTAGATGGGTAACCAGACCCAACAAGTGTTCTTTGAGATCACAAAAGCAAATTCTATAGCTTTTTTTTTTAAAGTAATCTCTACACCCAACGTAAAGCTCCAATCTACAACCCCAAGATTAACAGTCACGTGCTCAGGGTGCCTGGGTGGTCCAGTGGGTTGGGCATCTGACTCTTGGTTTTGGCTCAGGTCTCAGGGTCCAGGGATCAAGCCCCGCATTGGGCTCCATGCTCAGCAGGGAGTCTTTTTGAAGATTCTGTCCCTTTGTCCCTCCGCCTGACTCACATGGGTACATGCTTTCTAAAATAAATAAATAAATCTTTAAAAAAAAGAAAAAAATGGAAAAAAAAAAAAAAAGAGAGACGCATACTCTACCAACTGAGCCAGTCAGGTGCCCCTCTATGGCTTCTCTAAAAAGGTCTGAACAAAATTAATCCTTGGTATAAAAAACATCAGAAGAGGGATTACAATCTCTGAATAGGATGATGACAAAGAATGAGCACAAGGAAACCTTTTAGAATGATGGGATATCCTGTATCTTTACAGGGGCATTAGTTATTTGGGGTATGCACTTGTCTAAGTTCCTCAATGGTTTAAGTAACACAACTTATTGAATGCTATAACAGATTTTTGTATTTACTAGAGGAAGGCAGGCAGGAAAGCCTGGAGAAGCTGTCCAGAAGGCAAGCCTTTCTCACAAGCAGCAGCTATAGCACTGGGGGAGTCTAGAAGTCTGAAAAGATGTACAAGGATGAAAGTGGCTTCCACCTCACCCAGTGACAGTGGCGACCTCAAGAAGTCACTACGTGATAGCAACCCACGCCAGGGTTTGCCTCGAATATCCCTGGCGCCAAACTGAAAGGATGAATATGTAAGGAGCTTGGTTAAGGCACTTGGTCTTCCGTGATAATTTTTCTGCAAAGAGCTCAGGACAAGGACAGATGCTTTGTATCACAGCCATCTTTTTCTACCAACACCAGGAGAGAAGAGATGAGTAGCTGATTTGAGGTGTGTGCGTGTGTGTGTGGGGGGGGTTAATAAAGATTTTAAGGGAGAGAGAGGATCTTAAGCAAGCTCCATGCCCAGCATGGAGCCCAATGCAGGGTTTCATCTCATGACCCAGAAATCATGACCTGAGCAGAAACCAAGAGCCAGACTCTCAAATGACTGGGCCACCCAGGTGCCCCTGATTGGAGGGTTTGTATAGAAATCTAGTTTTAAAAACATTAATTAAATGAGAAACTGCCATCAAAACAAAGAATGTTATGGGGCACCTGGGTGGCTCAGTGGGTTAAAGCCTCTGCCTTCGGCTTGGGTCATGATCCCAGGGTCCTGGGATCGAGCCCCGCATCGGGCTCTCTGCTCGGCGGGGAGCCTGCTTCCTCCTCTCTCTCTCTGCCTGCCTCTCTGCCTGCTTGTGATCTCTGTCAAATAAATAAATAAAATCTTAAAAAAAAAAAAAAGAATGTTATAATCTAAATGGAAAGGGTGAGGTTCTTTTTTTTTTTTTTTTTAAGATTTTATTTAAGAAGGAGAGTGAGAAAGAAAGAAAGAGAAAATGAGCAGGGAGAAGGGAGAGGGAGAAGTTGACTCTCTGCTGAGCAGAGAGCCTGATGTGGGGCTCACTCCCAGGACCCTGGGATCATGACCTGAGCCAAAGGCAGCGGCTTAACTGAGCCACCCAGGTGTCCCACAAACTAGTCCTGGGCTACAAATGGGGGAAAATGTACAGGAAAGAACTTGACTTTTTCTATCAAGTTGCTGCTAGGACAGATGCCTGGTGTTTCACCTCATTAACTCAGATGCTAAGTAACAACCGTCTTTCCTCAGAAAGGCTTCTGCACATCTCTTGTTTTCCCCATCCACTTTGCCCATTTCAAGGAGGCAACAGAGTATAGTGGCTGAAAAGCAGACTTTTGATTTTGAGACTGAACCCAGGTGATATCTTGGTGCCTCAGTTTTTCACCTGTGAAGGGGGGAGAATAACAGTATCTACCCTTGAAAGTTCTGTATTAAGTACATTAAAAAAGTTAAGAGTTAAGAACAGGGTACAGTACATGGTCAGCGCTCAGTAAAAGTTGGCTGATGATGAAGATATTCCCGCTTCATCTGGTTCACATAAGCATAATGTTAGGAAGCAAAAGATGGCGAATTAGGACAGACCCAGATGCATACTGATCTCTAGATTGTTAATGTTTGGTCTTAGACATCTTGTTGCTATAAAACATGCCATAAATGAGTTTTGATGTAAGACTTCTTTAAGACCGGTGAGAGAGGCTCAGATGAAGCAGAGGTAACATTACAATGAACTCCAGGATAAACAACCAGTAACATGTCCTTTCCTTCCCATAGCCAACCCTGAATATGTCATCAGCCAACTCACTTGGTTTGTAGCTGGTGCTTAGAAACATTAGAAAACCCAGGGTTTCATCACCCAAACACAACCCTCGTGCTGTTGTAGCTTAGTTCCTTCCAGCCCTGGAGTGACAGTTCTGTGTTATTTCAAACTTGGGGCTCCTTTTTTATTTTTTATTTTTATTAAAAATATATTTTTTTAAGATTTTATTTATTTATTTATTTGACAGAGATTACAAGTAGGCAGAGAGGCAGGCAGAGAGAGAGGAGGAAGCAGGCTCCCTGCTGAGCAGAGAGCCCGCTGTGGGGCTCGATCCCAGGACTCTGAGATCATGACCTGAGCCCAAGGCAGAGGCTTTAACACATTGAGCAACCCAGGCGCCCCTGGGGCTCTTTTTTCAGAGCAGAGCATCATAATATGAAGATTCACACAATTGACTTGACAGATCCTCTAGACTTTTACAAAGAACAACTTGTGCATTTAACTCACTTCTTCTTCTTCTTCTTTTTTAGGATTTTATTTATTTATTTGACAGAGAAAGACACAGTGAGAGAGGGAACAGAAGCAGGGGGAGCGGGAGAGGGAGAAGCAGGCTTCCTGCAGAGCAAGGAGCCTGATGCGGGGCTCGAGCCCAGGATACTGGGATCATGACCTGAGCTGAAGGCAGACAGCTTAACAACTGAGCCACCCAGGCGCCCCTAACTTGCCTTTTTTTGTAAGCTTGTATTTAGAACCATTGCCTTGGGAAGTTTTCCTTTAAGTGAAACTGCTGAGCCAAACTACTCGGAATTTAAGTCCTTCCATTCACTTGCCTTTTACTGGGTGTTTATGCAGTGCCTGGCACCTGTGCTTAGATAGAGAACAGAAAACAAACAAAATGTGGTCTTGGTCCTTGTCCTCAAGGAGTTCACAGACGGAGGGGAAAGTATATTGGTGATACCAATTTATAGTTCCTAATAAATTCCCTAAGGAAGAGTTCCCATTTTACCACACCGACCCCATTAAGATTCCAAGAGGCAAACCGAACAAAATCTGGGTTTATTAATAGGTAGAAAATGAAATCTTGCTTGGGTCTGAATTAATGTTTACTCATTAGCGGTGCCTCCCTTTCATGAATCACTTTATGGTGTTGCTCAGATTTTACCGGGATGCTGGTCTAGTTCACATCTACTCGCAGGTTTTCTTTACCGAGCAAAGACATGAGCCAACCATCCATGTGCCCTGCTGGGCTACTTCCCAGTTCCCGTTTAGTCTGTTTTCCCACACTCGGATTGACTTCCACTAACTCATACTTGGAGCTACGCCATTTGGCCTATACTGAGAGATTTCAGAAGAAAGGACTCAGTGAAACCTACTGCTTTATTTGCTGAAAGGAGGTTGAAAATAACATAGGTTATATTAGTTTCCTCTTTACAAAAGCCCACAAAAGAAATGTTTTCTGGTATCAGTACCAGAAAAATTATGCATCTCCCAACAGTGGACTTATTTTTATATTATGACCACAGTGAATCATGGAACTCATTATGTCTTCTTTATGTCAGTTCCTAGAAAGGGTAAAGTCAACTAACTACAGCTCACCACTAGCGAATGCAAGCACTTTAAAAGCACACACTTCTGTATACTTAACTTCATTCCTGGCTTTATCTTATCTCCCTTCCTTTCTTTTTTCCCTGTTTCATTTTTCTTATCCACTTATTTAGAAAATTGAAACCAGTTATTAACATTATGAAGTATAAAAATGTGTATCTAGTTTGAAAAAAACTGGAAGGTTCAAAAGGGTATAAAACAGAAAGTACGAAGTCCCACCAAACACCGCATTAGAACACAAAGAAAGAAACAACACGGTCTGGCTTTTAAGGAGCAAACAACCTAGCCGGCAAAAACCAAGCAAACACACAATTATCAACAGGCGTGTTAAGTGCTCAGAAAGAGAGAATGTGCTGTGGACACATACAGGAAGGGCATCGAATTCAGACTGAAGGGCTCTGTGGGATACTTCTGGGAGAAGCGATACAGAGTCCAGAGGGAAGAGCAGTCTAACATAGAAAGAGGCAAAGGTAGCCCAAGGGATGGGAAAGGCCTTAAATACTGAGCTGAGGAGTTAACACTTGATCCTGAAGACTATGAGAGCCCACTGCAGAATTTTAAATGGGATTTAAATGACATAACCAGACTTGAATTTCAGAAAGAACGGGCTTCGAGGGTGTGCAGAACAGACTGATTGGGGTAACAAAATGAACCAGCAACTCTAGCTATGTGGTCAGAAGTGATAAGGGCTGGAGTGATTTAATACATTAAAAAAAATATGTAAGAATGCTACGATTTTTTTTTGCCAAACTCAATAGATTTAACCTCTTGAATTCAGATTTCTATAAGTATTTCATATCACCAAATAAACATAATTTATCTCTTCCTTTCAAATATTTATACTTTATTTCTTATTATACTGGCCAGAACTGTATTTTTTAAAAAATAATTACCTAAACTGTATGATTTTAGGTTATAAATTGAAAAATAGTCCAAGGGAACAAAATAGAGATTTTGGAAATGATTTAAACTCTTTAAGAACTTAATATTACAAATCAGAAGCAAAATAACAATGGTGAGAAGATCTGCTGTTGAAGGCATGTTGTTGGGAGAGCTGGTATCCACCTGCCTATCAGCACAGTGCAGGAAGGACTGCTTCCTACCCCATGACTGCGGGCCCGCTCAGATGGGTCACACACTTACATGTGGGGGCGGGGGGAGAAAGAAAAGAAGAAAATGGAATAGCATATTTATTCCAGCTGTGGAAGAAAGATAAATTTCTGACTATTGTGAAATAAAGGATATTATCAGAGACAAACTGAATAGGCATGAATATATAAAAATAAAATAGTTTTGCCCAATGAAATGGAAAACGAAGGGAAAATAGAAGATGACAAAAATAACAGATATAAACTTGCCAGTCTACATCTGTGTGTATATATAAATCTATTACAAATATGAAATATGTAAGGTCAATAACATATTTCACCGAATAGATGGTCAAATAGTCAAAACAGATATATGATCAATTTACACATAAAGAAAATAGAGTAAATTATCATTAGGAATACTGCACAACCTCTACAAAATGAACGAAATATAAAAACACCTACGGGGGGGGGTGCCTGGCTGGCTCAGTCAGTAGAGTGTGACTCTTGATCTCAGGGTTTTAAGTTCAAGCCCCACAATGGGTGTAGAGATTACTTAAAAATAAAGTCTTTAAAAACAAAACAGAACACCTTTAGGGACTCACTATGCACTTGCTAAATGAAGTAGCAGACAAACAAAGCTGGAACACAGTATAAAGAAAAGTATACTTCTATGTTGTTGGAAGCACTGCCCACTAGCCCAAACTCTCTAGAAAGCCATACAATAATATATATACAAACACAAGTGCGTGTGCAAACACACATTCTGACCTTTTAAGTTCACTTGGAGGAACTATATCCCTGGAAGGGTAAATAATCATTTGCTTAATGATAATCAGAATGGAACCATTCATAACAGGAAAAAGTGGAAATAATCCAAGGGCCTATGAAAGTAAAAAGACTAAATGAACCACAGGACGGCAGCGAGATGTGTTGCCCAGCGTTTTAAAAGCACACACATGGGGCCATAGGGAACTAGAGGAGCAAGCAGGGGAACACACAGCGACACTCTGCAAAATGAGGGTCTGTGTATGTGACAGGTGCGGATGGAGGGATGCTGGCAGGGCTCCCAGCTGGCTCCGGCAGGAGAGCGTGCGACTCTTGATCTCGGGGGTGTAAGTCTGAGCCCCATGTTGGGTGGAGAGGTTATTTATTAAATAAATAAAATTTGAAAAAAAGGAAGCAGCCCCAGGATGTTGCCAGAGCGAATGTTTTCCTATGCTCTGGATTTATGTGGGCACTGCCAGCCCAGGGGCTGTCGAGAAGCCGAGCTGGGGCCTTCGGCTAACTGTACACTGATCTCCTTCCTTGAATGTCCCACAATCCAGGAGGCGCCTCACCTTCACCCTGCAGAAGGTGCTGCCACAGGGGCGTACACGTCACTTTACTGCTGAGGTTTCTGGCAAGGAAAGCAAGTGCTGAGCACTGAGCGGCCTTACCGTGAGCGTGGCCAGGGACATGAAGCCAATGAGGTTATTCCATACTTTATCGATGTCCTTCAGCAGCTGCTGGAGTTTCTCACTGCACACTGCGGTGGCCTTTATGCCCAGCTCCACGCGCTTGGTCACCCTGTACACCTCAACGACACCTGGAGGGTGAGAGCGCGGGGTGAGGGCGGGGAGTGCAGAGGGTCGCACTACCACCTGCTGGTGTCTTTGTGGGAAACACGGACTGTATCTGCACAGAAGTGAACGGACTACTCCTTGGGACCAGTCTACACAGTGTTGCAGTGTAACTTCCTGGTAAGAGCACGGATCACAGCTACAATATATGGGTTCAAATCCCAGCTCTGCACTTCCTAGCTGTGTCACTCTGGGCAAGTCACATAACCTCTCTGGACCTCACTTTCTTCATCTGTAAAATGGGGATAAAACCACTTCCCCAAGGAGGAATGCATGGGTTAATACTGTAAAAGGCTTAGAGCAGTGCCTGCAGAAAAAGAGACACTATGCAAGTATTAGCTCATTTTTCCTGGCTTCTTTATAAGTTCATCTGTTTAAGTTTGGAAAATTCCATTAAACTGGGATTAAACATTCAATGTTTCCCATTTAAAATGGGAACATCAAAAGCCTAAAAGAATCTGATTGTCAATATCATCACAAAGTAATTAAGAAATATCTCACTTCTCTGAATGCCCAATGATTTACAAACTCTGTGGCTTCATTCATCTTTTATATCTACTTAGCAGAACAGCGCATGCGCTTCTCCTGTGGTCTCTGAATTGTGGCTGAATTCTTACAGCCTGGATGAAAGGTGCCAAGCATCTTCACTTTCTAAGGACAGCCACCAGACACTTTCCTCCGAGCCTCTAGAAGAGAGGACTGGAGGAATTCCAGGTGGTCCTCAGATTAGGGCATCATCAGCGGGGGTACAGAGCTCTGCTTTTCCTCTTCCTTCCCCAGAAGAAGGGCAGGAAGGTGCCAGGGTGGGGTGGGGGCACAGTTCTGAGAAAGGGAGGCCAGGGAAGACCTTACTCAGAAGGTGACACCTGAGCAGAGATCTGAGAACAACTAGGGTCCAAGACCAGTGGCTCTGGACACGGGCCAAGTGTAAACTTCAGGAGGAGAGCAATACTGAACTGGACAGAGGCTGGGGTCCCAAGCTGGACAGAGACATTTAATAGCTGAAGACAGGCAGAAAGGTAAGGAATCTGTGATGTCATTAAGGGGGCAGAGAGGAAGAACCGCAGAGCATGGTCAAGGTAAGGCATTAATTGGGGGCCCAAGAATTTCGCTGCGATCAAGAGTTGGATGCTTTACCGACGGAGCCACTTAGGCGCCCCCGCAAGGGTTTCATGCTAATGCCTCATCTGGGTCAGATTCTTTGATAAACCAGTAACACAGACCCAATTTTACACTGTGATGTGTGTAAGGACTGAGAAACTTTGCCATAGGTACCTTAAGTTGAACAGCTGTTTCTGTAACTCAAGCATCTTACCTAGAAAGTCATATGTAGCTTGAAAGATCTACATTAAAACACTTAACATAAGGGAAAACTGAAGTTCAAGATTTTGAATAAGTAAAACACAGAAGAACATACCTAATAAATACTCCATGCCTTGAGCTGACTGGATTACTTCTGTGCACACACAACTACTACTGATTCCATTTAAAGTATCATTTGCCTTCTTAATGACCTATAAGAAACAAAATCACACCACCTCATATAATGGAGAATAGTCACCACAAATCAGTTTTCTATTAGTAGAAAACCCAACAGAGAAGCCAGTGGGTTGAAAAAGCATGATGGGCTGATAGATGTATATGACTCCACAGACCCAAATCTGAGAACTTAATTTTAACCTTAAAGAAACAATTTTCCGTTTCTTTGGAAAAGAGAGAGGTTCTTAAGTTTAAAATGCTATTTTAATTTAGGCAGCATTAATGATATCATTTTGCTATTCTTTTAAACAGAGTGACAGGTGAGGGCACAAGTGACAAATGAGCCAGTGTTTGCTATCGTAAACGTGAAAGAAGCCTCCCTTAGGATGTGTGACTTTCCATAGAGCTTCCCTTTGCATAAGGCCATCGAGGGAGGGCTCTCCTCAGGTTTTCCTCTGTCCTTTCAAATGAACCACAGAAAGAAGGCAAAATGGCACAAGACAGCACTTACATGCATGTGAACACCATAAAAATGACATACTCACATCTAGGGCACTCCCCAGACATCTCTGCCATTCATATGCGTATCTCTCATTCTCCTGTGAAATTTTAACAAGAACTGGTTAAACCGGGAAGCCTGGAATCCTCTGTGATTTCTGTCCATTTAAAGAGCACTGGAAGACCTTCCTTTTTATTAAAACCACTCTACTTCAAGCACAGTTTATCTTTTGAAACCACTAATGACTATTCAAAATTACTGATATGTGTAACTTCTGAGCCCCGGACTTGCGAATCTGAGAGGTATGTTTTGTAGCAGCTTCCCTCTATAAATGTTGCCTCATTTGTTCTAGTAATAGTGGAAACTGCTTCAAAGGTGCTAACCACCCAGATGTCTTGTACAAGAGCAAACAGTAACCCACCGGCAGCCCCACCGCTAGGCCGCTATGCACCGGTATGAACGACAAGGAGGGGCAGGGCGGAGAGTTAAGAGCATTGGCTATAGGAGAAAGCGTGGGACTAAGAGGCAGCCAACAAAGATCCAGAAAGTTCCCCCCCGCCTCTATTTTGATGTTTTAACATTCGCTAAGTCCAAAATGATAAATTCCAAGTGCCCAAAGAAAAGTTCCTTCAAACACTTCCCTCCTTGTGAAGTCTCATGAATCATTTCAATTTTAGGGTCGCTGAAAACTTTCAGCAGATGTTGCACTTGCGAAGTATTTTTATCCAGGGCTAATGCTGCCGTTCTCTCCCTCTAATTAAATATTTTATGTCTGGTTCCTTGTGACCTTCTGCCCTCACTTCCCCACAAGCATTTTTTCTTGAGGCCCTCAGTGCCTGACTGGTCTTAGACATGCCCCCCTGGAGGAAACTCGCCGACTCACCTCCACCTCTCCTGTCAGATCTTTGTACTTGTCACGGATGACAGGCAGGGCCGGCTTCTCACTCAGAGTGTTGGAGCGGTCTCTGAAAGGCTGCTCCAGAGCCGGAGAAGGAGAAGAACGGCTTATTTCTTTATCGCCAAGGCTCAAACTCCTTTTGTGTGATCCTGGAAAAGTGGACAGCACAGTCAAAGGCTCTCAGTACTCAGCTTAATTCAAGCCAAGGTTTTTCCTTGCTACAAGACCCTTTTCTTTAGATGCTTATGTCACAAAGCATTCAGAAACACAGTCCTCGTTCATTCTTCTCTGGCAAGCTATCCAGGTGTATCTCGGAGACAGTGTGTGTTTGGCTCCAGACCATGTCAATAAAGCAAGTATTGCAATAAAGAGAGTCAAATGAATTTTTTTTCGGTTTCCCAGTGCATGTAACAGTGATGTTTACCCTACATTGCCATCTGGTAAGTGTGCAATAAATAGCATTTTAAAGATCAGTGCATAAGAATTGGGTTCTTTTCCAGTCATTAGTCATGGGTTTGCACCGAGCTCCTCCCTACTCCCAATCCAACAGAAATCAATGATACCTTCAGTCAGGATGGGCTTAAGTAGAAGTAGAAGGGGCACGCTTAAATGCCTTCGGAGAGCAGGCAGGTCAAGTAAATGACTGAAGTAGGTCAGCCAGAGACAAGAGGTGGTGGGCCTGTGACACTGGGCCAGCACGTCCCATCTGTCAAGAGTGCTGCTCAGTGCTACTCAGCGCACCGGATTGTCAGATGGGGAGATACAGGCCTAGTAGTGCCAGATAGGACAACTTTTCAAGAAAAGCTAGAAATCCAGATTGTGAAATCTCACGATTCTTATCTACTGGCAACTGTTCCACCCATTAAAAAAACATTCTGTGCGGACCAATCAAAACAGGTCTGCAGACCAGATGCAGATCCATGGCTACCACGTTGCAGTCTCTGAACTAAAAAATACAGTCCACAGCCAGGAAGTAAGAGTGGAGCTAACTTGCCCACAAGTGGATCACATACATTTCCCTGGCTTTTTTTTTTTTTTTTAAGATTTTTATTTATTTATTGGACAGACAGAGATCACAAGTATGCAGAGAGAGAGGGAGAAGCAGACTCCCTGCCGAGCAGAGAGCCTGATGTGGGGCTCGATCCTAGGACCCTGGAATCATGACCCGAGCTGAAGGCAGAGGCCCAACCAACTGAGTCACCCAGGTTCCCCTGCCCTGGCTCTTTGAACACAGCTCCCCTCTAGCCAACATGCTAATGAACAAGAGACTCTGTGCTATGTTTGTTGTTAGCCCCAAAAGCAATTATCTGAGGGACACTGGCTTGACTTCAGTCTTGTTGCAAACCTTTTTTATAGCTATCATTGACCCTGACTTCAGAGGCTGCAAAATCTACTTTCCCCTAAACCAGAGACCAACTTTTTATTTGTATGAAAGAACATCTATCGCCTAGTGTAAGAAAACACCACAGTACAATGATGGCCACTGAAAGCTACTCACCTTGAACTGAGAGGTCAAAGGTCGCCAGCTCACTTTTGATCATTTCTTCACTAGATTTCATTTTGCTCTGTGAATTGGCCACCAAAAAGTCAAATTTGCTGATTTTGGGCTTTTCACTTTGAAACTCTCCAAAGTCATCTGAACACTCTTTGGGGGTGTCGTGAGAAGTGCTGCTGGAAGCTGGGCTTGGGCAGGTGGCTTCTTGGCTCCGTTCCGCTGTTGGCAAGTCCTGTCTTGTGAAATCTTTATAGTCCCCGCTTTCATACTCCTTTTGGTCACTGGCCTGAGGAATGACATCTTTAAAACTGGCAAAAGCTGGGAAAGCGGTCTCTGGAAGAGCATCTTCACTTGCGAAGGTTGTTACTTTGGAAAGAGAGGTCATGGTGAGGTTTTCGGAACTGCCAAATGATGTCTCTTTCTTTTGAAGAACTGAGGCAGCTGAGGAGGACCCGCTTCCTGCTGAGAGGACAAATGGAGAGAGTTTTCTGCCCTGAGACGCATCATCCCTGTCTGACCAGTCATAGCTCGTAAGTGCGCTCACTGCAAAATTGCTACTGTAGGTTCCAAAAGCAGCATATTTTAAGTCCTCTATATCTGAAAGGGAAATAAGACCCCACAATTAGAGGCAAGCTCATGATTTAGGTAAAATGCCCTAAACTCTGCAGAAGTAAAATGTCTAGCATATTTGATTAGTTTTATGTTATGTTGGTGTTAACTAAATTTAGAGCTTGTACTAAAATTAAAGGAATTGGGCTGTAAGATCTGATCTTTAAAAACCCACATTAGCTTTGAGCTGGCATTTATATTTAGTTACAAAGAGGTTTATTTGTTTGTTTTTTTGCATGTAAAGATTACTATAAAAAGACAGGAGTATCATCTACCAATGTATGATATGGTTCGGGTCACTTAATAAACTGTTCACTTATAACTTTAAAATGTACTTACAATACTCCCTGCCTAAAACCAGGCCCTTTCATCTTGACTTGGTTGGGAAATGTTCCTTTAACACATGGACGTTATGAAATGTACATGACAAACTACTTGAAAACTGACAATTTCTCAAAAGTAAAGTAAGGCAAAAATAATGTTACCTAACTTTTAACCAGTTCTTAGGAGTCTCTGTCTCAGGCAAGATCAAAGGTAAGATTTTAATGAAGCAGTTACTTACCTAATTGTTATTGTCAATATGGACGCCACACTGCTGTGATGGAGTATGAGGGGGAAAAAATTAATCTAATCTACTTTAGCCTCTAAAAAAATAGAATCAAAGGTCTGGGTCCTGGGTGGGTGCCTGTTTCTCCTTCAACTATGTATCAGCCCCTCATTAAAAAAAAAGAAGAGAAAAGAAACAAGGAAAAGAAAGAAATGCTGGGGCAGAAGACTCATTTTACAAGCATTCTTAATATACATTTAAAAATAATTTAACACGTAGAGAGAGAATATAGGTTTTAAGTAGGCTCCATTGCCCAGTGTGGAGCCCAGTGTGGGGCTGGAGCTCACGACCCTGAGATCAAGACCTGTGCTGATATCAGTTGCCTGACCCTTAACCGACCAAGGCACCCAGGTGGCCCAAGAATGTAGGTTTTTGATTTAGACAGATCGTGGTTCAACTCAATGGTGCCACCTACTGCTTGTGTGACACAACGCAAGTTATTTGACAGTTCTTAGAACCTTGGTTTGCTTCTCTGTAAGCTGAGAAGGCCATGGCCTGGGAAGGGCTGTGGTGTGGCGCTGGAGGTAACACGTGCAAAGGACCCGGCTCAGCGCCTGGTGAGCAACCCGTGAGGGCCGGATTGGCACAGCATCGTTGCCGCCAGCCTCCACCGGACATTTAGTTGCTGCTTTAGGGCCTAAAATGGAATTATTTCGTAGTACAGATGAAATGTCAACTCCTCATTGTAATGGTCCTAACTAGGGGAAGTTTCTTGCTCACTTTCAAAGACCAAAAGCCACAGAGGCTGAAAACCGCTGGTGTGCGGAGCCCCCCCGCCAGCATGCCGGCCGTTCAGTCTGGCCAAGTGTCATCTTAGTCTCGGTGGCCCGGCCGCACAGCCAGGTGCAAGGCTTCCTCTCTCTCACAATGGTAGACATGCTGACAAGGCAAACGCTCCACAGTTCTGGGACCCAGGTTTCCCTAAGTTGATAGGTGACCCACACTAGATCACTGTGTCTTTTGGTTAAGGGATTCCTGACATTTTCACAGCTCTTCGAAGGGTATACTCCAAACCTGTCTCACTTTCTCCTTTAACTCTACTAGCAAAAGGGCACTAAATTAGTAACAGGAGTGGAAAATCCTGGATCACACAAAAGGCAAACCAGCAAAAAGTAGATAACTTCCACAGAAACATGTATGTTAAACCTCTGTGGTGTAAATGGTACTCTTCAAATCTGGCTTGTCAAACAGGAGGGGGCAAAATATTCAGATGAGAAATGTACAGTTTAGAATGATTAAAACAAGGCTTCAGGCAAAATGCTTTTTTGGTGTCTGGCTGCAGTGCTTTGTCCCTCCCAGCAACCCCCCCCCCCCCCCCCCCCCCCCGGCAAAGAATGAAAGGGATCAGGAGGTGCCCTGACTCAGAGAGGGGAACTGCCCTGAGGCAGGTGCCTTTAGGACAGTCGTCTTCAAGGGGTACATGTAAAAAAAAGTCTCACAACCTGAGTATTTGTTATTGTTAGATGCTACGAGAAAGCTTTTTTGGGGAAACTATTATGAACTACTCCAAGAATCTCATTTACTACAAGGGTAGCAATTTTAGCAATCTTCCTAAAGACCAAAGGCAAATTTAATGAAAACTTAAGCTCTAGTTCAAAAACCACAACCCAGTTGTTATGGTAATAAAAAGACCCTTTTGTGCAATTCTGCAGTAAGAAAAAAACAGGGGTTAAAAAAAAAAAAACAACCAGAAATGATTGTATTATAATCAGGTAAAAAGCATTATAAGCAATAAGGGATGACCTTAGCTGAAAAGCTTTTAAATATTCTTATAATACTACAGATCTTCAACAAACCTTACTTTTATTAAAAATGAGAGGCATAGCATTTTGCCTTTTGGAGTAACTCATGGAAATCACCAAATGAAAGATTAAACAAATTTATAATAAAAAAAAAAAGATGAGGGGACGCCTGGGTGGCTCAGTGGGTTAGGCCTCTGCCTTCGGCTCTGGTCATGATCTCAGGGTCCTGGGATCGAGCCCCACATCGGGCTCTCTGCTCAGCCGGGAGGCTGCTTCCTCCTCTCTCTCTGCCTGCCTCTCTGCCTACTTGTGATCTCTGTCTGTCAAATAAATAAATAAAATCTTAAAAAAAAATGAGTAAATATACAAGATATGCCAAAATCCAGCCTCGAGGTTGATTTTAAAATTTTACGTTTGCTTATTCATTGGCTACTAGAGTATAAAAAAAATTTACTGAAGTGCAATGCATCTGAACACAAAAGGAAGTACTAACTGACTTAGGTAAGGAAGATGAGAACACTGTCTTTCTAAATCTTTGCATTTATAAGTAATATAAAAACTGAGTAGTATTTCCTGGAGTGGGGAATATTTAGTAAACCATTTTCTAAGAAAAACATGGTAAATCAGTTCACGGAGGGTAGGTTAAACCAAGAAAAGTTCTCATTTCCCATGTTAACAATTCTACATTTTCTAAGCAGTTAAATTACATGTATTACTGTATGATGGTTTTCAAAACATTAAAGATGCTGTGAGACCTGCAACATCAGTGATAGAAGCCCTGTCTGGAAAAAATGATGTAGAATAACCCACATTTTGTAATCACTGAAGTTTCTATAGATGGGTTTTCCATTCAATAGCTGAATTCTGACAATTGCGGGAGAAATAGGAAAAAGAAAACAGAGAATGGATGCAATAAAATGAAGAGAGAATCACTATTGCATTTCTAGTTCTCCCGAAGAGCTCTGTGGCTGTGCTAGGTTGAACAGCAATTGCACACAGATAATAGGCCAAATTGTGTGCTGTAATACAGGTGTTTGTTGGCAACCAGGAATGTCCTATTACAAAGGCCAGGGGAATGAACTAGGCGAGCTCCTTTCCATCATGGAGCTCAAATCAAGACATGGATTTCTTGCTTACGCTGGCAAGTAACCCTATCAGTCTCTTTCATAACCTCTATTCAAATCCCCCTGGAACAGATGCTGAAGACAAAAACAAGGTATTTCTTGGAACAAAGAATGTGAGCTGCCATTACATGATGCGAAGGCAATACTGATTTCCACGGAAGTTTGCTAAAGCAGTAAGCATATGCCCAGGTGATTAAGTTCCTGGCTTTTGAGAAGGGAGCTTAGACAAAGAAGAAAAGGATACATGCGTAAAGTCTACCATTCTTCAGGGTTTTGTACAGCAATAAAAATGTTCAGGGGACTAAGGAAGAAACCTCTTTTAATTTCCAATACTGATTTAATCCAAACTTCACTTACCAAAGCAAACCACAAAATATTGATACATCTCAACTTCTTTCCACCCCTGACACTATTCTACCTTCACATGCTCTATTAACTATAGAACCTGGGCTGTGGCCTGGAAGTCTCAAACGCTTGGAGAGTTGTTCAAGAAAAGAGAATGAAAGTGACCACACTGTGAGTCTGACAGGCTACAAAATGCTGTGGTCTAACTGCCTTCCAGTGTTCCCTAATCTGTCTAGAAACCTCCCATTCTTCCTTTGTCCTGACTCACAGAAATCTATGGTTTAAATGATACCCACACTATCTATAAGCACCCCCAGATTTCTGCGCCAGTACTTTAAAGTTCAACAGAGAAAATCAGCTGTTCTGGAGATATGTGAAGTCCGAAGAGGCTGGAGGGTCAAGGAATGGTGTCAGGCTTTATGGCTGACTCTTGAATGGTATGGGTTTGAATTGCACAGGTCCATTTATATATGGATTTAAAAAAGCAAATAGAGTTTAGTACTGTAAATGTATTTTCTCTACCTTGTGATTTTCCTGGTAACATTTTCTTTTTGCTAGCTTACTTTATAATACATAATACATCTAACATACAAAATGGGAGTTAACGGACTTTATTTTATCAGTAAGGCTTCTGTAGGCTTATTGTCAAAGTAAGTAGTAGGCTATTAGTCAAAAGCTGTGTGTGGATTTTTGGACCGCACTAGGTCAATGTCCCTAACCCTCATGTTGTTCAAGGGTCAACCATACAGGGGGACTGCTCGTTGTCATCACGAAAAATCAAATCTCATTAAAAAACCCACCAGATGAGCTGTAGGTGGGGCCTTTTGGCCATGCAAGGGAGAGGGCAGCACCCGGAAGACCCTCCTACGCCCGTGACCTTATAATGCTCTCAAAGTCATTGGGCCAATGCTTTCCAAAACAACATTATCAAAAGAATTCAACTGATGGAAAAACAAAGCTAGAAGAAGTTCTTTAAAAAAATAATTTGATTTTGATATATTAGGATTTAGCCCAGCTTCACCGATACTGTCAGTGTCCCCTTCATGTTCATTTGCGACTTTTAAAAATCAGCAGAGATTTTCATGTGAACAACAGAGTGATTGCAGAATATGAATACACTTGTATAATTTCTCAAGCACTGACGTATGACATCAAGCACTAACTGTATTATTTTACTTGGCATAGGAGTAAACAGAACACATAATTAAAATGTAATATATTTATCCAAACACAGTAGTTTGAATGGCAGACTCAGCTTTTCTTTGAATTAATCCAAACCCCAATATGCAACTTTTTTCCTTCTCAAATGGCCTATTTCAGATACTGTGAGTGATCTCTCTGGACTCCTATTCAAAATCCTCATCTTTAATGGTTTAATTTCCTGTCTATCTCAAAATTTTAAAGAACAAAGAACTAAAATCTCAAAATATAAGAAAAAAAAAGTCAACCGTGGAAATAATCCTTTTTTCCCAAGATTTTTGTTGGTCTTGGGTTTGCGATCTAAAAAACAGTAATATTCCCAAGGTTTTTTTTGCTATTAATACACTCTAAAATGAAACAAATATTTTCCAAAGTTAGCATTCTCTTATTGCTAATTTTTGTATGTCTTTCTAGGATTATTTTCTTGAAAAGGAAAGTGGCTTAAAGCTTACTTTGAGGACCTCCCCTAAAATTGTTTTAAGAACTTGCTTTATGGACTCTGAGTTAAAAAAACAAAACGAAACAAACAAACAAACAAACAAACAAACAAAAACACCAAAAGACTCAGGGTGGCTTCACGATACATTCTGAAGCTGGAAAGATAACGTGCTCTACAATTAGAGCCCGAGTGCCCATTTCAGACCCACAGTGAATTCAGTCCTGAAGACATTTTGGTATTAACAATGAGCACTCCATTGCAGAGATGATCAATTTAAGCTCAGTTTGCATGCCCTGTGCTCAGAAGTCCATCTCAATACTATTCCATGATTCAAGTTAAACTTACAGGTATCTAGTTATTAACAGATGTACCCCTGTCCCCAGCACTCAACTCTTTGATCTATTCCCTCAGCCGCTCCCTCTCTTCACACCGTAACTCCTAGTGGAGACAGGCTCTGTCATGTTTACTAAGCGGTAAGACCTACTCTGTTTTTTTCACTAGGAGAAAGGAGTAAACTTTTCCTATTACATAGTGTAAGGTTAAAATTACATCTTAATTCAGTGCCATGTTGAAAATGTCTATCAATGGAATTATAAGGGGGAAAGGCTAAGCCAATACTTTCTTAGGAGAAAGGTATTTGAAGAAAACAACAAAAGGGAAAGGCCCTTTAATCACAGGAGATGCTACAGCTTTACACTTGATACGGACCAGATATTTCTCTGGTCTAACCGTTAGGTAGTACAAATTACACACATCCCCACACTTTCAAAATATGCCAAAGAATTATTTATTAACATAGGACTTACAGATCACAAAAGAGAGTGGTACAGAAGAGCTGGAAAAGAAGTCATCAGAATAAGCATGCAGATCAGTATTTGCAGAGGAATATACCAAAGCAAGTTTGAAAAGGCACATTCACACAGAAAATGTCTAAATCGAAAAAAAAAAAAAAGACATCAGAAAAGCAGCCAAAAAAAAAAAAATACTAATAATAAGGCGCTGATTAAAATACAACGATTTTCAATGTCAAAGAAGAGCTACTTTACAGGTAGGTAGGTAGCTAGCTACAGAAGTCTTGCTAACCCTTTGAGAGTGTCACAAATGAGGGTAAGCTCTTGCTGCCAACAAAACCAGATGATCGTAATGACTGCATATCAAGATGGTTCCGTGCCAGAGAGATTAAATTTGGTGGTGGGGACGAAAGCAGCCTAGTTGAAATTATATGCAGCAAGGGCTCAAAGGGTTAAATGTAATAGTATGCAGAGAAATCAGGCAATGTTATTAGTATTATCTATCTTCCATACAAAGAATTATAGCAAGAGTTAAAAGAGACAGTATCCCCTTCAGAGTTAAGTTGGGGTTTCTAAACAAGATTAAGGACCAGAGAGAGCAATCTACTAGTTTATTCTCTTTTCATCGGCTCACTTATTATTTCTCCAACAAGAAGTACCTTTAACCCTCAAACTAAGAGAGCAAGAGATAATGTGGTCAACGTGAGGTTAAAGTCAAACCAAAGTGCACTGAAGAGGTCCCTGCCATTTACCTCCGACAGTACACGTAAGCAGCAGTTTTGCTCAACAACAATATAGCTCACGGGTCAGGCATCAACCCCTTTTACCAACCGCTCTAAAGGGATACTGCTCCTTTCCGACAGGCGGTTTACAGATCAAAAAGAGGAAACAATCTGCTTTTAAGAATATCTGCGAACTTAAGAGACTTGGCTTGAACATTACAGGTTCCAAGCTGGGAATGTTCCAAACATACATAAAAGAACATGAGCACAGAAGATTATTTTAACAGGTCAGTCAGAACAAGCTTGGTCACAAGAACCTGCCCCTCCCCAAATAAAATGAAACAATTTTAAAGGAAGGAAAAGAAAAAGATATCCCAAACCTCATTTAGAGTCATCTCATAAAGACATCTAGCTTGGCACTAAGAAAGAATATAGATTCACTTTCAAAAAAATAGCTTCTAATTCATAACTTCAGAGTCCAAAAGGCTAGTATACATGTCATGAGATTTTTAAATAAAAATCAGCTATTTTTCAAAAAACAGAGCACTTTGCGACCGACTACTGTGGCTCAAGCAGCTCATACAAAAAAGAGAAACAAAATCACTCTATCAAACAAACTGCAGCAAATAATCGGAAAAAAAAAAAAAAAAAAAGGAAACCATCTGAGGAAAAAATACAAAAAAAGGAAGTAGACAGTCGGGCCCAAGGAGCTATGCAGAGTCTGCGACCCTCAGACAATGCCCTAGCCAGCCAGCCGCCATGTGACATGTGTCCTGTCTCTGAGAACCTGCTCCTGATCCAGCAAGCACACTGTTAAAGAATATCTCTGACTACTCCAGCAGCCAAAGGATGGAGGAGGTTTTGTTCTTTGACTTACCATTTTGATATACGCAAAAGCCATAATATTTGACATTTCTGCCACAATCTGTGAACTTGGAAATGTCTTGTATGTCCCTCTCTAGTTAAAACACAACAAACCCTCCGAATGTATAATATGTTTTCTAGAATAATACAGTAATACTGAGATAGTTCTCATTATTAAAGGCCACAAAATGGGTTTATCTTTCTATATAACATATCAAAAAACAAAAACGAGGACACTTGGGAATCTAGTTTTTATGACAGGAAGCTGGACTATAGAATAAACCGCTACAAGTAAATCCATACAGAATTTAGAGAGGGCTCCCTTATAAGATGTTTTCAAACATCTTAGGAGAAAGTTAGTAGTTACCCTATTCTACCATCTACAGATCTGTTACAATTTAATACTTCCAGCAATAGAGTTCACACCAAACACTGTACCTGAATTCCACTACAACTCATGCCCTCCTCCTTGCCAGACTCTGGCACACACGACATCCAGACAAGCTCTTTCCCTCCTCCCTTGTGGAGACATGGCAAACTGCAGTACAACCGGCTAGACATTTTTACTTCCTTGGCCTACCAAGAGTCAGTTTCTGTAAACCGAACAGAGTAATATATTGGCAGCTGCCAAAGAGACCCAAGAGAAGAGAGAAGGAGAGGGAAACACCGACCTCACTCACAGAAATAGAGGAACATTACTGACACCGCAGAAGTCTTTATAAAAAGTCCTGGTGATGTAGGGTTCATTCAGCAGTGGATTTTTATGTGCCTCTAACACCAAGTTGGTGTTTGATTTTGAAAAGAAATTAATCGATCCAATCTAAGTTCCACGGTATTCAGGGGATCCATATATCCAAATATCTACAGAATCAACTTCAACACTGCTTTAATGGGATTGGCAATGAAGAGGTTATTAGAAATTCATAAAGGTTAAGAGCCAGAGCCTCACTATACTGGAAATCGGCGCCCACCACACCATCTTTGAAATCTACATCACCATCACCAAAGTAATCTCACCAATTCCTCACCTGCAGCAGGAGGATGCTGGCCACTAACTGTTGGTAAATCCAAAGAGCTATCAGACATGACATGCTTAAGATCTCCTCCCACATCAGCCAGTTTCATGTCAAACTGAACAGAGAGTGCGTCTTCAGAGTCCTCCTTGCCAACACTGCTGCCACCAATGGAAGGGAGATCCAAGGACTTCACCGAAGCAGAGTCTTCTTTGGCGTGTCTGAAAGCCACGGATTTCTCGCTCAGGGATTTGTCTGAGTTCATGGAAGAAAATTTACTGGAGTGGAAGTCAGCAAAATCATCATCACCTTTTCCTGAAGGAGTGTTATCTTTCAGTTCTTCAACACCTAGCCCAGATCCTTCCAGAGAAAGTTGTTTGAAGACATCGTATTTGGTAGACGCGGCAGCTGAGCCTTGTCCCATCTTCACTGCACTGCTCGAGCTGCCGGGCAGACGAACAGGACTAGCTTCCTCTTTAAGGGCATCGAATTTGTCATCGGCCTTTTGCTCAGCTGAAACAGAGCTGTTACTGAAAGCCATAAAATCTGCAAAGTCATCCTGCTCCCCAACAGATGCTGGGCTAGAATATTCTCCAAAAAGGTTGAATTCTCCAAAATCATCAGCCAAACTAGACATCTTCGTGGCTGCCAACGCTGTCGTGGCTGTAGTGGGCACTGCTGGCTGTGGTCGTGTGGAAACGGCTTTGGATGCACTCAACGCAGCTGAAAAAGACAAGGGTTTCTCGCTGCTGCAGTTAACTGAGGAAAACATGTCTAGATCTGCTAAGTTCAGAGGGTTTTTCACTTGTGTTTGTTGTTTCTGTTGTGTAGCTCCTGAGGGAAAGGCCGCTGGAAAAGTTTGGTCTTTTGTTGGGGGTTCTAGTGGTGATAGACTGTCGGCAGTTTTAAAATCTGTGAAGCCATCATCTGTGCCTGCAGATCTGAATTCTGCGAAGTTTTCCCCTGAAAGAACAAAAAAACAACACAGCCAAATAAATAAGAATGCTGAGCTGAAAACCACATGGTGCACAGCATATTAAATTACAAGCATACTTTTAGAGACTTTTCCCTCACTGGCTTGACATTATTTAACCATGCTGTAAACCCTACCAAAACATCTCTTTGGGAACTACACATCTGTTTCCACACTGAAGGCTAGTGATACCAAAAGAAATATGAATCAAACCGAGAGCACCTAACAGCCGCAGTTTTATTTGCTCATCTAAGTGTGCTGGGTCTCCTAGGGCCAGGTCCTTCAGCTGGCCGAAAGTGCAGCTCTCAGGGCTTCTGCTCACTACAGCTAGCCAGCCCAGCACACAAGGGAAGAAGAAAGAGGTGCTCGAGGTTCCTGAAGAGAGACACATTGAAATAATGATCCCTTAAAGATAAAATGCTTTACATGGTGATCCATCAAGCAAAAAATGTCACAGATACCAATGAAGTATTACGAAAAATCCTGCACCTAATATTCAGACTCTGAAACCCTTTGTTCATCTAGGCACTTTAAGCATATTCTTAGGTATCACTGGTATTCCTCCAGTATATGGAAGCATTAATTGGAAGGGAACTTCGACGAAAATTTTTCAAAAGGTATCTACTTACTTGCAAAGCATTCTAGCTAAGGACACTTTTTTTTTTTTAGATTTATTTATTTAAAAAAAAAAAGATTTATTTATTTGAGAGAGGGAGAGAGAAAGCAAGCGAGCGAGCGAGCCAGAGAGCATGTGTGCTCATGTGAACGTAAGCGGGAGGGGCAGAGAAGCTCAAGCAGACTCTGCCCTGAGCAGGGAGCCTGATACCTCAGGGCTGGATCTCACAACCCTGAGATCAGACCCTAGCCCAGGCCAAGAATTGGACACTCAACTGACTGCACCACCTTGGTATCCCCTGCTAAGGACACATTTTATTTTTTTTAAAGATTTTATTTATTTAAGGACACATTTTTTTTTTTTTTTAAAGATTTTATTTATTTATTTGAAAGAGAGGCAGTGAGAGAGAGCATGAGTGAGGAGAAGGTCAGAGGGAGAAGCAGACTCCCCGTGGAGCTGGGAGCCCGATGCGGGACTCGATCCCGGGACTCCGAGATCATGACCTGAGCTGAAAGCAGTCGTCCAACCAACTGAGCCACCCAGGCGTCCCGTGGACACATTTTATTATAGTATTTTTTTATAGTATTTTTTTTTAAGATTTTATTTATTTATTTGACAGAGATCACAAGCAGGCAGAGAGGCAGGCAGAGAGAGGAGGGGGGAAGCAGGCCCCTGCTGAGCAGAGAGCCCGATACGGGGCTCGATCCCAGGACCCTGGGATCATGACCTGAGCCGAAGGCAGAGGCTTTAACCCACTGAGCCACCCAGGCGCCCCTTAAGGACACATTTTAAAGTGGTGGTTTTTCTACACCCTACAACAAATAAGCTGATCTCATGGAAAAAAAAAATTCTGAGTACTTGGGCTGTTCTCAAAATCAGCCATCCCACTAAAACAATGAGTGCTTCTTCTTATTTATTAAAATTTAGAGGCATTTAAATAAGTACCAACTGCATTATTAAAAATTTCAAAGGATAGGATTTAAACCTTATATTGTGCTACTCTGAGGAAGGATTTATTGAAAACTTTTTTTGTTATCATTTTTTAGAGAAAACAAGTACAATGAATTTTCAATAAAAAATTAAATAGACTCAATTAGGATGCTGATAAAAATCTAGGCCCATGATTCTATCTTTTTTTTTTAAGATTTTATTTACTTATTTGACAGAATGAGAGAGCAGGAGGGCACTAGCAGTGGAAGCAGCAGAGGAAGAGGGAGAAGAAGCAAGCCGCCTGATAAGCAGGGAGCTCGATGTGGGACTTACCCCAGGAGCCCAGGATCATTACCTGAGCCGAAGACAGTCGCTTAACCAACTGAGCCACCCAGGTGCCCCTAGACCCATGATTCTAAATAGAGATCCTTTATTATTAGAGTAACATTATCACTCGTAAGTATGAGGTTAGGAGGCAGATGATCTTAGTTTTTCTAGTGGTGTCTAAAGGTCTTCCATAAAATCTACTAGGTTTTACCAAATAATGAAAACCAAAAGATAAACCAAATATAAATATAGCTATACCAACATCACTTATTTGAAAACGTGAGTGCTATTTCTGGAGAGTTATAAACTAAAATATAGGCTTTAATTTCTTTGTCCAGTTTTAAAATTCTGTTTGTCCCTAAAAATAAGATATAGAAACAAATGAGCTATTAAAGTATACTTCGGGCTCTCTGCTTGGCGGGGAGCCTGCTTCTCCCTCATCCCCTCCACCTGCCTCTCTGCCTACTTGTGATCTCTCTCTGTCAAATAAATAAAATCTTTAAAAAAAAAAAGTATATTTCAAACCAAAATCTAATTCTTAAAACTGTCATTAAAATAAAACAAGCTTTACATATATTGTGTTTGTAACATGATATATGCTTTGATATATCGTAAGAAAGCATGGAAAAACAATGGAAGCTGATTTAATCAATTCACCAGCATAATTCACCAACACAAAGAAATCTACTTAATATTATCAGGGAAATTTTAAAGATTTTATTTATTTATTTATTTGACACAGAGAGATCACAAGTAGACAGAGAGGCAGGCAGAGATAGAGGCGGAAGCAGGCTCCCCGCCGAGCAGAGAGCCCGATGCGGGACTCGATCCCACGACCCTGAGATCATGACCCGAGCCGAAGGCAGCGGCTTAACCCACTGAGCCACCCAGGCGCCCCTTTTTTTTTTTTTTTTAAAGATTTTATTTATTTATATCAGGGAAATTTTAGAAAGAGAGGAACAGCATTCAAAATTTCTGTATTTTATGTTTTTAAGACATACGACTAATAAAACTAAAGTCAATTTCACAAATTGACGGGAGAAGCATATGTAAAACCTAAAAAAAAAATCACCCACAATTTTGGATAATTATGTTACCGATAATATTTGTATCGTTTTTGTAAATGAAAATGTAACAAGCAGCCACTTTTGTCACAGTCTAAATTTTTGATGTGCTGCTTTGAAATATCTGTGAAATTGACAAGTTTTGCTTTGTTATTTTTAAAAAGAAATCACCACAGTAAACTAAACTTACTGATGAATTGTGTATGTTTTCATTAGAAATGTAAGCTGGGTGAAAGGTTCAAAAAGAAAGAAAAATGGGTGGGTTTACAAGCTCAAAAACAAAGAGAACTTTGGGGCAAATAAATTAGTTGGTCATTGGAAACTTGCATATCAGAGGATATATTAATCCTCTGAATCCTCATAAATTCCTCTCTCTACTTGTCAATTTTTAGGCCCTGAAAACATTTCAAAAGAGGTCACTTGTTGCTAAAACTTCAATAAGAAGGGTCACTTCTCCATATAGAGTATTTTCCTCATCTCTTTAAATTTACAGTTTAAACTATAGGAGTAGGAAAAAAGGAAATAACATTAATCTCTGTCACTTAGTAACCTACAAAAACCACAGTTCTGAACACAATACTACGTGATTTTTCATAAATTCTAAGACACTAACATACTTGATGCATTTAGGCCACTGTATGCATGTATGTATGTATGTATGTATGTATGTATTTATTTGACAGAAAGAGAGAAATTACAAGTAGGCAGAGAGACAGGCAGAGAGGGGGAAGCAGGCTCTCTGCTAAGCAGAGTGCCTGACATGGGGCTTGATCCCAGGACCTTGAGATCATGACCTGAGCCCAAGGCAGAGGCTTAACCCACTGAGCCACCCAGGCGCCCCTGGGCCAATGTATTTTTAATGAGAACAGAATAAAATATATTCTCCTAAAATGAACAAAGAATTGGCGGCTCTAACTGGAACTCTTTAACTCTGAGTTAAAGTTAATACAGGAATGAAAGCAAGACAGCACACATGGCAGTAACGGTATGGGGTTCTGTTACTACAGTTCTCCAAGAGCAGCACGAAGGTACTGCTTCCATTCTGATGGCACCACTGTCTTTCCCAGGAATAGCACACCTATGATAAGATCTTTACTACCACCCTAAGCAAAGAACTCTGATATTAAACCATGCTCTTTACTCCAAACTCACCTTGGCCTGAGAGGTAGGTGAGGAAAGCACTTCTGGGAGTCAAACCCAACTAACAAGCCCAAGTTCCTCTAGGGTTTTGTGGATTTTTTTTTTTTTTTGCTTGTTTTTAAAGATTTATTATTTTAGAGAAAGAGAGCATGTGAGTGAGCAGGGCGGGAGGGAGACAGAATCCTGAAGTAGACTCCCGGCTGAGGGCAACCCCAGGACAGAATTTGTGACCTGAGCCAAAATCAAGAGTTGGCCCTCAACAGACTGAACCACCCAGGTGCCCCAAGTTTCCTCTAAGGTTTATCTTTGTACTCATAGTGCTTAACACAGGCGCTGAAGAAAAAAGTTACTACATCCTAAAGGCTTGAATGAAACAAGGAAACACTTCTGGAACCTAACAGCTATAAGAGAGAGAATATTTTTAAGAATTGGTGGGTTTCTCTTTTTAGAGATACTTAAATAGTACACTTAAAAAAATTTTTTTTAAAGATTTATTTTTGCAGGCACCTGGGTGGCTCAGGGGTTAAAGCCTTTGCCTTCAGCTCAGGTCATGATCCCAGGGTCCTGGGATCGAGCCCCGTATCGGGCTTTCTGCTCCAAGGGGAGCCTGCTTACTCCTCTCTCTCTCTCTCTCTGCCTACTTGTGATCTCTGTCTGTCAAAAAGATAAATAAAATCTTAAAAAAAAAAAAAAAAGATTTATTTTTGCAAAAGAGAGGGGAGAGAGAGAGTGCACAAGTGAGGCAGGGGACAGTAGAGGGAGAAGGAGGAGCAGGCTCCCTGCAGGGCAAGGAACCTGATGCAGGGCTCCATCCCAGCACCCTGGGACCATGGTCTGGGCAGAAGGCAGACATTTAAAAGACTGATCTACAGGCACCCTAAGCAGTACACTTATTCCTTGAACTTTCACACATATATTACCTTTCCTATTATCTCCTCTCACTTCCCCTGCCCGCTCCCACCCTCTTGGACAAAAAGGTGAGAACAAATGATTATCAAAGAATGTTCCAAATTTGAGTACTCAATACACAAAGGTAGAATATGGACGGCACTGTACTCAGGAAGAAATCCTCCGCAGAGTATACAGATATCATAGCACGTGCAGCTAAACTTGGAAGGACATAATTTGACCTATGGATTATCTAAACCCTACATATCAGGCTAGGATTTAACCACAAATATAACTTCCAGTCTTTATACATATGGCTCTCAAACTATCATTCTATATTCCCTTCTACTCTAAGCCCTTCTATAAATTCCTCTTATCTTATTAAATTATAGCCAATTCTGAAAATCTTAAAAAGACTGGTTGCTACCTTTTGCATAGTCCACAGACTGAAAACAGTTCAAGTTCTTGTTAAACATTAAAATAACGGAGACCAGTCAGAGCCCTCCATTTGATACAGAAGTCTAACTTGGCTTGAAGGCTTCCAGTGAAAGAGAACACACTAGATTCAAAAGAAATTGCCTGGGGGCGCCTGGGTGGCTCAGTGGGTTAAAGCCTCTGCCTGAGGCTCAGGTCATGATCCCAGGGTCAGGGGATTGAGCCCCAAATGGAGCTCCACATAGGGTCCTTGCTCAGTGAGGGGTCTGCCTCCTCTTCTCTCTCTCTGCCTGCCCCTCTGCCTACTTGTGATACTTGTGATCTCTGTCTGTCAAATAAATAAATAAAATCTTGAAAAGAAAAAAGAAATTGCCTCAATTGGGGGTTTGCCCTTAATTTTAGAAAATAATTTCCAATAGCTGAACCACATTTTGCTTCCTTATAATTTCCAGAGGCACAAAGCCAAAAAATCCTCTTACACACACTATAACAAAGACATATTCAGAAGTATCACTGAAAGAACCATGATTCACATACCTGTACCCCTGGGGCAAATAATACATTATATGTTAATAAAAATAATTTAAAAATATCTTTTATTAAAAAACGAGGGGTACCTGGCTGGCTTAGAGGAACATGCAACTCTTGATCTTGGGGCTATGAGTTCAAGCCCCATGTAGAGATTACTTGTAATCTGTGTAGAGATTACTTAAAATAAATAAATTTTTAAAAAACAGAAGTAATTTATCCATTTAAGGAATCAAAAACTTACCTGAAGATTTACTCTCTGCTGTCTGTTCGAGTTCTCTGAAAGCACTGTATTTGTCACCAGGCTCTATGATGAAAAGACAGAAAGTCCATTAAGTTTAGGAATCTTTAAAAAAAAAAAAAAAAAAAGTTTAGGAATCTTGATATTAAAACTCAAGGAAGTAAGTAAGGCAGATTGGATTAATCATACATACTTGACACGTGGTGTAAGCATTTTATACATTTCTCACAAAAGGTCACCACTAAAATGGTTTACATTCATAGGTATATGAATTGACAATGTGTTTTTACCTCCAAATGGAATAGTATTTTCAGAGGACTTCTCAGCTGCAATTCCTTTAAACACAGCATATTTATCCATTGAAGCTGATGCTTTAGTTCCAGGAAGTGGCATCAACAAAGAAGGGGCACTATAAGGGAAAATGAAATGTTTCTTAATGACAAGAACACTGAATCCTTCCCTTATCATCAAGTAGAAGCTTAGAATTGAAATGGTAAATACGTACTACCTCGTTAAAATTCATGGCTCCCTGATTTAAAAGTTAGAAACTATTTATATTCACAGAAGGGAGAACACTTTTTTTTTTTTTTTTAAAGATTTTATTTATTTGACAGAGAGAGAGAAATCACAAGTAGGCAGAGAGGCAGGCAGAGAGAGAGGAGGAAGCAGGCTCCCCACGGAGCAGAGACCCCGAAGCGGGGCTCAATCCCAGGACCCTGGGATCATGACCTGAGCCGA
This sequence comes from Lontra canadensis, assembly GCF_010015895.1. NCBI lineage: Eukaryota > Metazoa > Chordata > Mammalia > Carnivora > Mustelidae > Lontra > Lontra canadensis. The sequence continues at coordinate 3,181,023 of NW_022631131.1, read as the reverse complement.
AGGCAGAGGCTTTAACCCACTGAGCCACCCAGGCGCCCCCCCCCTTTTTTTTTAAACATCCTTTTTTCTTGGAAAAATATACTGACACACCACCCATGTGATAACTCTTTGCTTGATTATCTGAAGAGGGGTCAGACCTACACTGACCATCTAATCATCTCTGTAAGCCAGAAAAACAGTTGGAATGGCACTGGGAATAGATTCTCATAGAATGATGACCTCCTAGAATTGTAACTTAAGGTCCGTAAAATGGCAAAAGTGAACTGTTCCAAATATGTACACCCAATATTTTAGAGTAAATTCTGTTAACCTTAATATATTCTTTGAAATGGGTTCAGACTGCAGAGGTAGAATAGTTAAGATAAACATCTGTTTATGAAATGCTGTTCAGGCCAAGATGTAAATTGTTCTTATTTGATCTTACTGCATTGCTTACTGGCAGAAGTTCACACATCTGATAAGCAGCAGTAGAGTTAATACAATTTACATTTTTACAAGGATCACATCAGCGTTTCCAGAAGCTATCTTTGTAGCAAAACAACAATCACTTCAAAATTAGATAAAGATACTTTTGCCTGTGGACATATTTCTCGCTGGATGGAAAAATAGTGTAATGAGTACTATCTGTGTGGGTAATTCTTGGATGGCTTAAACACACACTATAAAAGCACTGCCCCCCCTTTTTTCTTATCACACCCAGGCAGCTCCCTGGAAGAACAACTTTACATATGAATGACGTTCTACCACTAGTTTGTGTCATTCAATACCACACACACAAGTTATATAAATGGATTTCTATTGAGTTCTTTGCCCTGAAGCAAAAATCTTCCACAGTCATTTAAATCGTCTTATCAGCGGTCTACAAGCAAGGTAAAAACCCCAGCTCCCGCCCATGCATGCTAATGGAGGTCCACAGTGCTATAGGACTTAGTGCTATGAAATATTATAATTTCACACCACTACCAAACAGCTGCAATGTATTTGATCTTGACAAACAGGTCATCATCTATACATTATAGGTGGATTTTTTAAGCTCCCTAAACAATTAAACTACAACTCATTGAGCAGAATGTTACATATAAATAAAAGTAATTAATGCTTGAGGGGGAAAAAAACCACAAAGCTGAACAACCTATTTGTTTTTCCTGAACTGCCAACTTCAGTTACAGCCTTGTAAATCCCACTGGTAAAATCTACTAAATATGACATATAATTGATTTTTATTAATTTTAAAATTATTTTCAGGATTGGAAAAAAATAGAGGACCTTCAAGGTAATGAAATACTGATTGAAGTTAACAAAATAAAATTCCACTCAAAAAAAAAAAAACTGCTGACTCAGATTGTAATTTTATGCATATTACAAATGAATAATTCATTTTAATTCTCTGAAATTCTTGGGGGAAAAAAACAAACAAACTGTAATCACCACGACAGTGTTTAGGCCAGTTACATAAAGTATTTATCTATTCCAAATATGAAAACTGTTATTTCTACTCTTTAATACTAGTGAAAGATACTCAGTGAGAGAGGTACAATTCTTTTAAAATTTAAGACCAGGCATTCTGTTGAAAGATAAGACTTAGAATTTGGCCACCAAAAATAAAAGTATTTTGCTTTTTCTCAGTGTGTCAATTTGTTTTACACTCACTGCATGTGGCTGTCATAGATGATTTTACTGAGTTGCTTACCCTGTTAAATGCAAGCCTGCTAAACAAGCTTGAGTCATGGAAACTTAATCAAGGCAAAAGGGCCCACAGTGACCACCTGGCCGAGTAAAGACAAGCCCTCTGCTCAAAACATCCACAGGCCCTAATAGACCAATGGGCTATTTGGCAACATCACTAAATAGGGAAAATTCCATTTGTGGGTACACTACCCCATCTTCCCCCTTCAAAAACAGCTCCCATGGGGCGCCTGGGTGGCTCAGTGGTTTAAAGCCTCTGCCTTCGGCTCTGGTGGTGATCCCAGAGTTCTAGGTTAGAGCCCCCACCCTCCCCGCGGAGTCAGGCTCTCTGCTCAGCGGGGAGCCTGTTCCTCCTCTCTCTTTGCCTGCCTCTCTGCCTACTTGTGATCTCTGTCAAATAAATAAATAAAAATCTTTTAAAAAATTAAAAATAAAAAAAAACCATAAACAAAAACAGCTCCCATCCACTGCCTGGTGGTCTCTCCTTTGCAGTCCAGCCTGCTGCTCCCTTGCAGTGTATTCAATAAACTTCTATTTCCTTTGTTCTGCCTGGGGGGAATCTGTTCACCGCCCACACACTGGCCTCCACCTGATCATCACCTCACATTTGGGGATCCCCCCACCCCCAATCTGATCGGACAGACACCACACTAAATACTGTCACTTAAAAAGTAAAATGAGACTAACCAATTCAAAACCCCTTCACCTTAATCCTTTTTGAACTCTTTTATCCTCGGTACCCCTCGTCTGTGGTGTTTCCTGTTCCAGGCTCCCCAGTGCTGGCTCACAGTTAAGTATTTTGGAAATGGATAAATGAACGACACTGCTGACTGCCACATCCCCTTTCATGCTGACTCAAGTGCTATTTCTCCTCTGACACTCAGTTCGACACTGAGTCTGACCAATTTCTCAAATGCACACTTTTCAGTGCCTGACTCTAAACCCAGAGTACTCTCATCATCTCATCACAGGATTACTATGGCAGCTGAATTTACCCCACACAGTAGCGGGGATCCCTTTCCGCAGGCCACTTCTTATCTCTAAAATACTTTACAGATTACGTCACAAATCATAAGCCATCCCACATTGGTGCTGCCCTTAACTGAGATTTTTTTTTCACAGACTACCAGGAGTCTCCACCGCAGCCTACTTCTAACATCTTACTTGGCTTTTCATCTTCTCGGACAAATAATGCCCATTTTTTGCTTAAAAGTGTTGCCCAAGGGGTGTCTGGGTAGTTCAATCCTTTAAGAATCCAAGTCTTGGTCTTAGGTCAGGTCTTGGTCTCAGGGTCCTGAGATCAAGTCCTGTGATGGGCTCCACACTGGGTATGGAGCCTGTTAAAAAAAAAAATGTTCACCTAGCCTTAGCCGTTTATATCATCATTTAACAAACAACCCTTTAAAATAAACTCATAATATGGAATATAAATCATAAACTAGGGAATTCATTATACAGGTACAAACACACACAAAAAGACTGAAGGACCAATTCTAAGAGAATTTTTATCAGATACTATAAATACCCAGATAAAACTAAGCTTCTTTATAGCAGCAACTGCATTTTCTGCTTTTATAGTTCTGGTGCCTACCCCAATGTCTGGCATATAGCAGATGGTAAGTAAATGTTTTTCAATGTGTAAATAAACAATGAGTGTGGATTCTTAGACATGAGCAAAATGTTTTCATGTAAGCATGGAAGTAATCAAGTCAGAATTGGAAAAAAAAAAAAGCCTACAGATTATGACTGTGTATGAAAGTAAACTATTATGTGGAGATAATGCCACACAAAATTGCTAATATCCCATGAATCTTGGTCCAGGCCAACATCTTAAAGCTTTCTATGCCCAAACTTCAATTTCACCCACTAAGAGTTTTTTTCTTTCCCCGGAGGAGTAAACCACTAATTTGGTTTATAACCTGCATACTGCAACACGCTCATTCAATAATCCTTTATTAATTACATAATTATTGCTAGGGACTACAAATATTGCCAGGAAAGATCTTCATCAAGTACGACAGCCTAGTAAGGGAAAGAGATAAACCAGTCATCAGGGCCCAGACACCTTTGAGGCACCAGGGCAGTAAAGAGGGAGGGCCCTCATCTTTGAGGTGCCAACTGATGCAGAGGGGTTAGTAAACACTTCCTATGTTAAACTGATTTTTTGTTTTTTAAAGATTTTATTTATTTATTTGACAAAGAGAGATCACAAGTAGACAGAGAGGCAGGCAGAGAGAGGGAGGGAAGCAGGCTCCCTGCTGAGCAGAGAGCCCGATATGGGACTCGATCCCAGGACCCTGAGATCATGACCTGAGCCGAAGGCAGCGGCTTAAACCACTGAGCCACCCAGGCGCCCTGTTAAACTGATTTTTGAAGTAGAACTAGAATGAACTCTTGAGAGAATTTCAGATTGAAGAAGGGTAAAGGTCAGAAAGCTGAAAAAGTACGATCAGTGCAGAGTCCTCATGGCACGGCTGGAGCATAAGCTGTGGGGGTAGAGCAACGGTCGAGAGGACAGGCAAGGGCAAGAGCACATCCAGCCTTTTTCCACGCCAAGCAGAGCTGACAGAGTTGGTGGTGGTAAAGGAGAGAGCATGGAACCAAAGATAAAGGACATATTTCTGATTTGGTGACTGGATATGGTGACATGATTCACCAAGGAAGGGAACAGTGATTTAACACATTTTTATTTAGCTTTGAGTAGGAAAACACTGAATCTAATGTTATGCAGGTAACTGCAGATGCCCTGGGTCATTCAGATATGTTCTAGAGAGTAGAACATATATATTTTGTTTGAAGGAAGAGACTGGTGAAAGAAATATTATTATGTATCTATTGGTTAACTGTGTGCCACTGTAGTGGGCTTGGAAATCACTATTATTTTATAGTCCCACCCTTCAAATGTTTCTCCTCTGTGGCACTTATGGTTACCTGACAAATTCTTAAAATCAGGATAATAATTCTTTTCCTAATCTGTTTTTTAAAATTTTTAAAAAAGATATTATTTATTTATTTGACAGAGAGAGAGAGAGAGAGACAGCCAGAGGCGGAAACACAAGCAGGGGGAGTAGAAGAGGGAGAAGCAGGCTCCCCGTTGAGCAAGGAGCCTGATGTGGGGCTCGATTAGAGGACCCTGGGATCATGACCTGAGCCGAAGACGGACATTTAACAATGGAGCCACCCGGGCACCCCTCTTTTCTTAATTTGTAGTTACCTACAAAGCCTATCCCTTAGTTCTTGTTACAGTGTATACGCAGGAAGCATTAAGAGATAATCAATTGGTTAAAATGGAAAAGATGAATGATACTGCATAAACAGGAACGTAAGAGAAATAGTAAACGTATCCAAACAGAAACAAGTTCCAAAAATAACCAGAGAAATTCCTAACTGCTTGCTCAAAATCTGGTATGTTCCACTCTATGGAAGAAGTAGTATCTAAAAACTTATTTTTTTTAAGGTTTTATATATTTGAGAGAAAGAGAGAGAGAACAAGGAGGGAGAGAGGAAGAAGAAGCAGACATCCTGCTGAGCAGGGAGCTCAATGCCACCCAGGCACCCGTACAAACTTTTAAAAAATGATGGAAAGGTGCTGGCAACATACTGAGTCAGTTACCATAACCTAAAAGTGAAGCTAGTACACAAGCATTACAGAAACAGTTATGTAACTATAATATGCAAAAAACTGAACAGAAATCTGAAGGCCTAAAAAGTCACTGATTTCAAACATAAAGGAGAAATGAATAATCACATTTAGATTTCTGAATTATTATTTCTGTGGAAAATCAACAGCATGTTATACTGAAAAAATATATTATGTGCCCCTGTCTAAAAAACTTTTCAACAGCCAACGACTTGCTTCTGATAAGAGAACCTGAAGTCATCACCATACAGGTACACTCAGCTATAATCAGGTTTATTTATTTTAATTAAATTTTACTTTTTTTAAAGATTTTATTTATTTATTTGAAAGACAGAGATCACAAGTAGGCAGAGAGGCAGGCAGAGAGGAGCGGAGGAAGCAGGCTTCACTCTGAGCAGAGAGCACGATGCGATGCGGGGCTCAATCCCAGGACCCTGAGATCATGACCTGAGCTGAAGGCAGGCGCCCCTGTAATCAGGCTTATAGCACAGGCAAAGAAAAAAATATTGGCAAGCGGTGTGTACTGGGAGGAAATGGTAGTGCTAAAGTTTTGGGTGGACAATGGGGAGAAAAGTTTCAAGGGTAGAACAATAATAAAGAGAGAATAATCAAGGAAAGCATGAGAGTAAGAAGTCTTAACTTTCTTACGTAGGCTTCTCACTATAGATGCCCCTTTCTCAATTATTAAACACAATGTTAACTATATCCAACTGTTTTCTACCTGTTTCCATGCTGGGAATTACTTGTTTTTGAAGAAGCAGGCAACTCTTGGAAATCAGTGAATGAGTCATCAAGGGAGCCTGACTTAGAAGCATCTTGAAAATCCTGGAAGTCGTCTTCTTCTGGTTTTACCACCTAGGTTTATAGAGGACATTTAAATAGAGAGATCGAATTGATACAAGAGTAAATAACAAATTTACAACTGTCAAACTCAAAAACTACCTTTTAAATCTCCCAGTTTAGGTACCTAAATTAGGTAAGCATGACTATCTAATTTTAGAAGAACACACTTTAGATATAACACCAACTCCACTATCCAAAGCAAGAATCTGTCTTGTACTTTTTTATTGTGGGGGCAGGGTGGGGTGGTGGGAGAGTCAAAGGGAGAGGGAGAGAGAGAGAATCTTAAGCAGACTTCACCCCCAGCGTGGAGCCTGACACATGGCTCAATCTCACCACCATGAAATCACGACCTGAGCCAAAATCGAGTCAGAAGCTTAATCGACTAAGCCACCCAGGTACCCCTGTCCTGTATTTTTAGATACAAGAACTATCTTTCTGGCAAAAGAACTAATCTACACAATTTTAAAACAGCTGAATCATATGTGCTATGAAGTGTGTAAACCTGGCGATTCAAAGACCTGTACCCCTGGGGCTAATAATACATTATATGTTAATAAAAAAAAAAATTATAAAACAGCTGAATCACATTTATTACTGAGAACCTGCCATCTTTAAAAAACATTTTATACATGATGTGAATTACAAAAGTGATACAAGCTTGTTATAATCCATTAATATATGTATAAAATCAACAATGAACACTGACTCCAAATCACATGCTCTGAAAGTTAAGAACTGCGAACAGTTCACTTGTTTTATAGAAAAATGAGCTTATACTACGTTCTGCACTTGAAAAAAAGATGCAATTATAAAGTGGACATCTTTTGCATGTTGTACATGTAGTATTTCATTCATTTTAATGACCAAATAGTTTACCACTATATGGATGAAGCCAAATTTATTTAACCTTCCTTCCTCTGAGGGACATTTAGCTATTTCTAACTTTTTACTCTAACAAACAATGCTATGAAAAATATCCTTGCATATTTTTGTTCATCTGAGTTACTATTTCTATGGGATAGATTCCTAATAGTGTGACTGCTAGGTCAGAAAATACAGACATTTATAATTTGGGTAGCTATTGCCAAACCTGCCTTCCAAGAAGGCTGTACCAGCAAACCATTTTCCTTACATTTTCCCTGACACTATTATGTTTTCTAAACTTTTTGCTAATCTGAGAAGTAAAAAATAAATGGAAACATTTGAATTTCAAGTTTAGTAGCTCTTCCAAAAGACACAGTCTAGGAATTTAGTTAACTTCATTAAGCTTGATGTTTAAAATGAATATACTATAAAGAACTATATAAACTTAGCCAAAATTTAAATCCCTTAAGGTGCAAGAAATTTCTTCATTTTTTTAAAACAATGAGAAATTAAATTTTGTATTGTTTTACTACTGTTTAATTTTCACCTCCAGTGTCCATTATAATACAACAATCTTCTCTGCATCCTTGGAAAAAAAGCTGTCCAGATTCACCTTCAGGGATTATTTGGAATATACACAGCTTCTCCACTTACCTGATTTGCAGGGTAAGTTGACATGAAGCCACTAGAAGCCTGGGCTGCAGCTCCCCCAACTGGTCCAACAAGGTTAATGCCCATAACTGGCTGTCCGAGGTTGAGGGGTATGGAGCCTGCAGGGCCTGAAGACATCCCAGTTGGCTGACTCACCCCAGTAGGCAAAGTCATAGGAAAGCCACTTAAAGTTGGAATTGGAGCGGCTGGAAATTGACTTAAAGCATCAGGACTCATGGCAGGAACACCCCTCTATACAGAATAGAAGGAAAATGGGAACATTTTAGGGGACTGCAAACCACATACAATCTAAATTCAGCAAAGGGAGACCTAAATATACAAGTAGTCCTGATAGCTTTCCAACCGGGAGCTCCAAAACTCGTGAATTTGATACAAGAAAATAACTTACAAGGATCATGTAAACCTAGTATCAGGCAAAGAAATGGTTAACACAGCTCAATGGTGACACTGTACTCTCTGACAAGTTCGGCTGATTCATTATAATCGAATCATTTAAAATGCTTTTGTGTTATGAGAAAAACTGCTACCAGACCAAGAATACTTTATATTTAAGGAATTTTAAGCAAGGGCTTCAAAAACAGGAAGAGTAATTTCATCTATTACTGAAAAACTTTCAAGTTCAGAAAGGGTACAGTTAGCTCAGAGAATGTTAATACACTAAACAGTCTTTAAACAAAGGAATACTCTGCTAGAATGTGCAGCATATAAAACTGTACATTTTTGAAGTATTGTATCCTAAAAATAATCTAAATTTTGACATACAAGAAGTTCTTCCACATTGTAGACAATAGGATTTATATTGAAAAGTTATTTGCTCTAACTTAAGAAACAACATCTACCTGTGTTACCGCTATCATGGCGAGAACAGTATAAAGCTCTTCCTTAGTCAGTCTGCCAGGCGTAGTTCGATTAGCTAAGGCCCATATCTGTCCAAGAGTTTCCCTGGGAAGTCCAGACGACATCAGAATGGGATAAAGTTTAGCAGTATCTATTCCAGTTGGAGTCATTGTGATTTCTAAAATTTTCTTATAGGCATCTATCAAGGGAAAGACCAGATTACAAATGTAAATATATTAAAGGTGACTGCTCTTGGTTGCCCTTGTTGCTGACACAAGAATAATCCTTAGTCAAACTGCTTTAACAGAACCGAAGCCATGTCAGGGTTTGAACTGCTGTAAAGATTATTCAAGCGGAAATATCCAACATAAAAAGAGAGTCTGCAGCTTAGAAGACAGGTTGGAACTTGGTCCCAAAGATGAAGATTTGGGGCTAACAGTCAGAGAAAGTCTTAGTGCTCAAGAGAAGACAGTAACGATACTAAGACAGAGGCAGTATCAACAGAGCTGTAGAGTAATGGTGGTGGGAAGAGTCTGAAAATAGCAGTGGGGAGGCGAGAACTGTACCAGTACTACCTATCTCCTCCCCCAGTGGGTTAGAGGCTCTGAGCAAAAACAGCACTGGGTAAGGTGCTATGGGAATAGAGCCTTCAGAGAAAGCAACTTTCAGTCAAGTTGATAGAGCAGAATACATGTTTGAAAAAAGGGATGGGAGGGGTGCCTGGCTGGCTCAGTGGGTTGGGGCCTCCGCCTTTGGCTCGGGTCATGGTCCGGAGGTCCTGGGATCCAGTCCAGCTTCAGCTCTCTGCTCAGCAGGGATCCTACTTCTTCCTCTCTCTCTCTCTGCCTGCCTCTCTGCCTACCTGTGATATCTATCTGTCAAATAAATAAATAAATAAATAAATCTTTTAAAAAAATAAATAAAAAAGAAAAAAGGTAAGGGATTGCTGAGGAATTTTTTCACAACAAATGGGGTTTCCAAAGGACAAAATGAGAAAGGTTCTTAGAGACGAGGTTGCCATATAAAATAGAGGATGTTAATATCACACGGGACATACTTTTATACTAAACAGTTATTTAGTATTTATCTGAAATTCAAAATTGAATGGATGTTGTATATGATTATTTGCTAAATCTGGCAACCCTACTTAAGAGGCGTTTTGGAGGATGACAGTGGGTAGGGCTAAGGCAGACAGAAAAAAAAAATGTTTAAAGCAAAAAATTTACATCCAGGACTTAAATATGGATTATAGGTTAGTAGGCTGGCTATAAAAACACATATTTTGGCTAAGAAATAATGTGTGCATGTATGTTTGGAAGGAGGGAGAAAGAAAGACAAGCTGGCAGAAAATGGAAGGAACTCAAAATATACTGGATCTGGGTTCTGTTTGTTTGGCTTGAAGACAGAGAGGAAGAAGATGCAAATTGTCTAATGGGCACTTGGAAGAAAACCTACTTTTATGTACAAATGAAGTCCTACAGGACTTGGGGAAATTAGCCTTTTAATTGGTGGGTATATGATTATGATGTAAAGTAGACATTACTGGCTTTTCCCCCAAAAGAAGTTCAGCTACAGTTTTCCAGGGATTGGCAAAATAGAGCAAATCACATATGTTACAATATATTAAGACCCATTAACACATGCTGCTATAATCGTCATTACTGTGGGCGCATCAGCCACAGCTCAATAGAGTTATTTCCTCGTAGCAACTGAATGCAATCACAACATATGCACCTAAGGGATTTTTTTTTTTTTTTGGCTCAGCAGTAAAAATATACCTAAAGTAAAAAGTAAACACCACCTTCCAATGTTGAAAAAGATGCCACTTGGTCTTTTAGTTCATTTTAAAAAAAGATTGTTTATTTATTTATTTGACACAGAGATGCAGCAGCAAGAGAGGGAACACAAGCAGGGGGAGTGGGGTGGGAGAGGAAGAAGTAGGCTCCCCTGCTCAGCAGGGGCTGAGATGCAGGGCTCTACCCCAGGGCCCTGGGATCATGATCTGAGCCAAAGGCAGACGCTTAACAACTAAGCTACCCAGGCGCCCCTTCATATAATAAGTCATAAGACAAATATACTTTAAAATATAAAAATCACCATGAGTTCAGAAAATTACATTAAATGTATTAGTACTACTTTTTTTTTTTTAAGATTTTATATATTTATTTGAGAGACAAAGAGAGCACAAGCAGGGGGAGCAGCAGAAGAGAGGAAGTAGCAGCCTCCCCACTGAACACTAAGCCTGACGTGGGACTCAGTCCCAGGACCCTGGGATCATGACTTAAGCCGAAGGCAGACGCTTAACCAACTGGGCCACCCAGGTGCCCGTATCGGTACTATTCTTGAGACGTTATTAATAATCTATGAAATAAAAATATCTTTTAAAGCATGATAAATCTAAGCAAAGCTTTTAGAAATAGAAGTCTATGATGGTCAATAAAACATTAAAGCAAAACATTTCTCCCACATTTATACAGCTATTTTACATATAAGGCTGTCTTAAACATCAGATCTTTTAAATTTTCTGTACTCTTTCAGAAAAAAATAAACAAGAAAAAAGTTAAAATTCCTTCTGCATATTTTGTAACCACAACAGTAAATATCCACTACTCTGTTTTCAATACTTAAAGTAAAATATCCAGATGGGAATGCCGGACAAAGCAGCTTTTTTACCTGGAACCAAACTCTCATTGCAAATCCAAGGAGGCATTCTGGGCTGAACGGGATCCTGTGAGGGAAATACTCCCACACCTAGGAGATAAGAGACGTTATTTAATGTACGTAACAATCCATGCAGAAGATGGGGAAATTGCACTGAGTCACCCTTTTATATAAGAAGAGCGCTGGCCGAAGATACTAAAAAAAAGTCACCAATACGATTAAAAGATTTGGTTTCTAAACAACTCTTGTACGTTAACTACATCCTAAAGAGAAAGTGAAAAAAACTAAGATGTACCAAATCAATATTCTGAATCACAGGAGGCTTGCAACATTTCACATGTATTACAAATTAAAGGAGAAATCTGGTAGTTTAAAAATTACACACGTGAAAAAAATGTAATTGCTCAAGCTTTCCTTGCAGCTTTTAATAATATTTCTTTTAATAGTCTGATTTTTTTTTTTTAACCTGAATACGACACTGCTGCCTTAGATGTATAGGACTTTTTATTTTTATTTTGTTCAGAAAAATCCTCTAAAAATTTGTCTCCTAGGCCATGCAAATTCTAATTCATCTCTGCAAGCTGAGTTTATAAAAACTTGGATATTTTTAGGCAGCAGTGTGCATGATTTATTTCAGAGAAACAAAACTATTTCTCATTGGTGACTTTTCCAGTTAAATTTTAACTTTCCACCTTTATGGAAGAACAGAAAGTGTAAGATGGGAAAAAGAGTTTCTATAAAATAAAAGGAAAAGAAATTTAAAATGAGGAAGGATTCTGATTTTAAAAAACTGGTTATCACAAATTTTTTAAAAGGAATAATTGTGCCGAAAGAATTCAGAGCAAAATCGTAGGGGTTAATTGGAGAAAGGAATGCATTAGAAGTATTTTAAGCAAAATACTGATTAGCAAAATCAAGCAGCATTCATTTGAAAATTAATGCTTAAGGTGTTAGCATTTGAGCGATATTTGGTTAAATCAACTTTTTGCTGAATATTTCATGAGCTCACCACTCTCTTCAATGGACAGGTTTTGGTCTGAAGTCTTTTCTGCCTCTGCAGTGGTGGTAGTACCACTTACACGTCCATCTACAGCACCCCCGTTTTTGGTCGTTAAACTGGGATGGTTCTTACTGGAACCTGGGCCTAGGGCTTTGTGCCCAACTTCAGAGGTATTTAATTTAATTTGTTCCTGCCCAGACGTACTTATATCACAAGATACGAGGAGCTTCTCCTCCAAGGAAGGGCCTAAACAAACAGCATGAAGGGTTAATTTGTATATAATTGCAAATTTCTGTTTTCAACCATCCATTTCCATTCCCAGATTCTCAAGGGTAGGCCCTGCCACACATAGTGTAAATTTTGAAATAATTCAATCACTACACACTTGTATAGGACCTGAAAGACTTTAGAGGTTTTTAGAGAACTTAAATTATCATTACCTACTTCGGTTCTCAGGAATTCTATGGGCCGGCAGGTAGAATGGTAGAGTGGAAGGGGTGCTACTTCTGGAGACCTACACAAGATAGAGACACTTCTACTCACTACTGGGGGGCCCCTGGACAGTCATGTCATCTCTGGGTGTGTTTCTACATCTGCCTATTGAGGAAGTTTGGACTAAGTATATGTCTGCTAGGATCTATGTCTCAGAAATGAAGGTTTAACTGTCCCTACCTCCCCATCTTTTCATAAGTGCTAAACTAAGGTACGGTTTAAAGATCTGTCCAAGGACACACTGACAATAAATAGGGAACCCAGGCTTCTGACCCCTAAGTGCTCTACCACTGAACCAGAGAGAGTACTTTCTAAAGTGAAAGTAACTTCACTTTCACTTTAGAAAGTGAAATATTCTAATATTGGTGATTTTCTCAATATTGGCGATTTTCTCAAACAAGTGTACTCTGTAGAAATCAGTTTGTTTTTAAAATTCAAAGATGGTTTAATAGCTCCTTATTTAGGAGCAAGAGTTTTAAAACATTTTTCTAGAATGTGAGGCCCCCAGAATTAAAAAATCTAGATTCTTATTTTAGTGAATTTGAGTAGTAGTCATACATTCAGGTACATGTTTCTTTACCAACAACAGTGTATAATTTTACTTACATAAGAGAAATAAATTATTCAAGATTATCTTAAGAATGGTTTCATTAATATTCTAGGAGTTACCTGCTTTCTTTACACTGTATGAGGCTGCAGCAGTAGAGAAAGAAGGAATTTGCCCAGGGACACCATGTAAGGCAAAAGACACTGGAATCTGACCTGGAAGGAGAGGCTGTGCTCCAGCCTTCTGTGTATGCAACTGGCCAAGTGGGGTGGAGGGATGGAAAGACTGAAAAGGCTGGGAAGTGGAAGAAGGACCACATGTGGGCACTTCAACAGGCCCCTGCATAAAGTCACTGAATTCTTCTTCATCAAGAAAGGCAGATGATGGGGAGACAGTTTTAGTAGAATGAGATGATGTGGGATAATCTGCAAAATGGAAAATGGCAATGAAACACACGGAAATGAAAATCAACAAGGAAAAAAGAAATTAAGATGTAGTACGATTCCAAAAGAATATACTGAAACATGAATAGCAGAGGTGAACAAGAACTAACATGCAACAAGAGTCAAATGGAATTATTAAATGAATGAAAAACACTTCGATGTCTATTTACACACAATTTTTTTTCTTTCAAAAAGCAATTTTATAGGTATTTTACATTTTGTTCAAAAACAAAAAAATTTAAACTCAAAATTCCCTTCCTTCTTTTATTAGGTTCATACCAGTTTTGTCCCCGAGACCACTAACAGTTTACATCAAAGTGGTGATGACTTTTGACACCCAAGTCAGTTGTTTGGATAATATCCTCTCACACCAGTATGTGCCACATTTTAGAAAACCTACCTCCTCCATGCTGCTGAATACATTCTGGATATGTACTCTGATGATTAAATTTCATTATGCCAGTTAGAAACTATGCATAATACATTCTTGTCCTCTTAAATATACCATGCCTAACCCATACACTTTGCATACATAGTTCACCTCAGTGAAGTTACCACTTGAGGAATGAAAATTACAAAAGAACATTGTAAACAAAATACTGAGGTGGTACTGTAAAAAGCAACAAAATCAGGACACCATAAAGTGCTAAGTCAAACAACTCAAAGGTCAATTTAAGATAATAAACCCCCACTGAGGACTATGTTTAAAAGATCTCTGGCTCTAAAGTCTATACATCATTGCAGCTCTTTACTGTTAAATGTGAGGTTTACTTATGTAATAAGCCTTGTCTATAGGGACTTCATTTAATAATATTGTTTTTGCTTCTTCACATTTTTCAAAATCCAAAAAATTTATTTTAAATAAATCAACTTTTAAAAACTAGAGTCACACACAGATACACAGATGAAGGCAACATCAGCCCTGACTTATCTCTAGCTCTGCCCATCCATCATCCGTAGCCAGCTTCAAACAGAACCACGTGCCTCTCAACCTGCCTTTTTTGTTGTTGTTGAGGTATGGCTAATATATATTATATAGTTTATAACTGTATAGTTATAACTACATATATAACTACATAGTTAACATAGTTAACATATAACTACATAGTTATACATGTAGTTATAACTATATAGTTACATAGTTTCAGGTGTACAACACAGTGATTCCATAATAGTATATACACTGTGAGATGATCACCACAATAAGTCTAATTACCATTTGTCACCAAAGTTACAAAAAATTTTTTTCTCTCTTAATGAGAATTTTTAAAGAAACTTTTTTTTTTTAAAGATTTTATTTATTGATTTGACAGAGAGAGATCACAAGTAGACAGAGAGGCAGGCAGAGAGAGAGAGAGGGAAGCAGGCTCCCTGCTGAGCAGAGAGCCCGATGCGGGACTCGATCCCAGGACCCTGAGATCATGACCTGAGCCGAAGGCAGCGGCTTAACCCACTGAGCCACCCAGGTGCCCATTAATGAGAATTAAAAAAAAAAAGATTTTATTTTTCATTATTTATTTGACAGACAGTAGGCAGAGAGGCAGCCAGAGAGAGAGGAGGAAGCAGGCTCCCCGCTGAGCAGAGAGCCCGATGTGGGGCTCAATCCCGGGACCCTAGGATCATGACCTGAGCTGAAGGCAGAGGCTTTAACCCACTGAGCCACCCAGGCCCCTCTTAATGAGAACTTTAAGCCAACTTTCAAATATGCACTACATACTGACTATAGTCCTCACGCTGTACATTACAAGCTCATGACATTTACTTTATAACTAGAAGTTTGAACCTCTTGACCACCTTCACCAATTTCACGCACCTCTCACTTTCCTCTGTCAATTACCATTCTGCTTTCTCCTTCTTTCATTTTGTTTTTCAGGTTCCAGGTACAAGTGAAATCATATGGTATTTGTCTTTCTCTGACTTATTTAACTTAGCCTAATACCCTCAAGGTCCACCCATGTTGTTGCCAATGGCAAGATTCCATTCTTCTTTATGGCTGAGTAGTAGTCGATTGTATACATACACCATATCTTCTTTACCAATTCATCCATCAAGGCACACTTAGGTTGCTTCCATACCTTGGCTATTATAAATAATGCTACAATGAACATGGGGTGTGTATATATTTTTTGAGTTAGTGTTCTTATTTTCTTTGGATAAACACCCAGTAGTGGAATTGCTGGATCATATGGTAGCTCTATTTTAAATTTTTTGAGGAATCTTCACAGTTTTCCACAGTGCCTGTACCAACCTACATTCCCACCAATAAGACATGAGGGTTCTCTTTTTCCCACATCCTTGCCAACATCATTGTTTCTTGTCTTTTTTATGATAGTCATTCTAACAGGTGTTAGGTGGCATCTCATTATAGTTTGCAATGTGATTTGCATTTCCCTAATGATTAGTGATGTTGAGCATCTTTTCATGTGCCTGTGGACCATTTTGTATGTCTTCTTAGGCAAAATGTCTATTCAGATCCTCTGCCCATTTTTTCTCTTCAGATTTTTTTTTTTTTTTTTGCTATTGAGCTGTATGAGTTCTTTGTATATTTTGAATATCAACCCTTATGGATATATGATTTGCAAATATTTTCTCCCATTCAGTTGATTGTCTTTTCATTTTGTTGATGGTTTCCTCTGCTATGCGGAAACGTTTTAGCTTGATGTTGTTACACTTGTTTATTTTTCTTTTGTTGCCTTTGATTTTGGAATCAGATCCAAAAAAATCACTGCCAAAACTAAAGTTGAAAGTTTACCACCTATGTTTTCTTCTAAGAGTCTTATGGTTTCAGGTCTTACATTCAAGTCTTCAATCAATTTTGAGTTAATTTTTGTGTATAGTGTAAGACAGTAATCTAGTTTCATTCTTTTGCATGCGGCTGTTCAGTTTTCCCAACACCATTTATTGAACAGACTTTTTCCCACTGTGTACTCTTGCTTCCTTTGTCATAAATTAATTGACCATATATGTTTGGATTTATTTCTGAACTCTCCATTCTGTTCCACTGATCTGTTTCTGTTTCTATGCCAGTATCATATTGTTTTGATTACTAAAGCTCCGTGATATACTTTGAAAATCAGGGTATGACATGCCTTTAGCTTTCTTCTTTCTTCTTTTTTTTAGATTTAAAAAAAAAATTATTTATTTGACAGAGAGAGAGATCACAAGTAGGCAGAGAGGCAGGTGGTTGCAGAGGGAAGCAGGCTGCCTGCTGAGCAGAGAGCCCAATGCCGGGCTCGATCCCAGGACCCCGGGATCATGACCCAAGCCAAAGGCAGAGGCTTGAACCCACTGAGCCACCCAGGAGCCCCAGCTTTCTTCTTTCTTAAGACCACTTTGGCTATCTGAGGTCTTTTGTGGTTCTACACAAATTTTAGGATTGTTCTATTTCTGTGAAAAATGCCATTAGAATATTGATAGGAATTGTCCTGAAATCTGTAGACTGCTTTGGGTAACATGGACCTTTTACTCATTCTTCCAATCCATGAGCACAAAGTATCTTTCCTTTTTTGTGTGTGTCTTCTTCAATTACTTTCATCGATGTCTTCAAGTTTTCAGTATACAGATCTTTCAGCTCCTGGTTAAATTTATTCCTAGGTTTTTTATTCTACTTGATGCAAGTGTAAATGAAATCGTTTTCTTAATTTCTTTTTCTGATAGTTTGCTGTTAGTGTATAGAAGTGCAACAGATTTTTACATACTGATTTTGTATTCTATAACTTCACTGAATTAATTTACTAGTTCTAACATTTTTTTGGTGGTCTTTAGGGTTTTCTACATGTAAAGCTTCTTCACATTTTTAACTACTTTAAATTGCTTTAATATTTACTAAAGTCTAATGCCACCGGAGCAGTCTTTTTTAAAAAAGGCTCTCATCTGAAAAATGGGGATACCATGTGTTTCTCTTCTGGACACTTCTCTTTTGGATTCATAAAATAGAATCTTCAATGCTTCCAGGTTTTATGAAAGATGCAAAATGAATATTCAAAACTGTTGTCTTATTTAATTTTGTTTAAAAAAACAAAAAGCTGGGGCGCCTGGGTGGCTCAGTGGGTTAAAGCCTCTGCCTTCAGCTCAGGTCATGATCCCAGGATCCTGGGATTGAGCCCTGCATCGGGCTCTCTGCTCAGCAGGGAGCCTGCTTCTTCCTCTGTCTCTCTGCCTGCCTCTCTGCCTACTTGTGATCTCTGTCTGTCCAATAAATAAATAAAATCTTAAAAAAAAAAAAAACCCAAAAAGCCATGACCCAATGAACTCCAACCCCTCCTAAAAATGGTTACACGAGTATGGATTTAAGTTCTTAATTTGGGTTCTCAGACCAGCACTGACAGAAAATGGTAATAATGGAAAACCGAGAGCTACTATGAGTATTTTTTAAATGGACCCTATTTACCAGCAGTAAGTCTGCAAATGTTAAACCAATGTTTCTTTGCATTTGACTGGAATTATGTTAATCTATGTGTCATATATATTTTGGCTTATAAACTCTCAACAGTGATATATATGATTAAGAAGAAGTATAAAATTATGTGATTGTTTGTATATTCCAGATCTTTTTTTTTTTAAAGATTTTATTTATCTATTTGACAGAAATCACAAGTAGGCAGAGAGGCAGGCACAGAGAGAGAGGAAGGGAAGCAGGCTCCCCGCTGAGCAGAGAGCCCGATTCGATTCAGGGCTCAATCCCAGGACCCTGGGATCACGACCTGAGCTGAAGGCAGTGGCGTATATTCCATATCTTAAGGTAAACAGTCAGTGGGGGCAAGGGTATTAATAGATGTCTTTGGTGGGTAAAAGGTTGAAAACTTTTTTAATGAACTTTATGTTAAGTCCCTAACTGGAGAAGCTCTGGAAACTTCTTGAGCTTGCTTCAAAAATCTTTTTTTGGATAAGCACAGAGCAGTTAACTAGAAACAGCTAACTGCACGCATGTTGACTCAACTCCTGAGACCTCAAACGCCAAAACAATTTATTATTTAACAATGAGGTTGTCAAACTACACCTAGTTGTCAAAAGAGGGTGTTTTGTATGGACAGAACAGTGTTTGCCCTAACAATGACCATTCATCTCCGCCTTCTCCTTCTAAGTTCCACGCAGGTTCCAGTTTTAAGCATTCCAATATTTATTTTTTAATTACTTCCTAAGTAGTTATTTAGCTTATAATTTTCATTTTTATTTACATTTTTGCTTTCTGAACTCATTCTGACTGCTATATCCATTCTCTTTTCAAGCTTGCTATATATCTTACTTTGGGGCACATCTGGAATGAGAATCTGAGTATATAATCAAGTGAATTTAATAAGACAGAGTTAAAGCTGTCCCAGAAAGAACCGGTAACTGTGCCAATATTATATTATTCCCTACTGATATCACCTATAAAACGTACTACAATACAAGGGTCTAAGGAAAATTTATCAATGTAATATATGCCAGCAGAAAAGAGTAGTTGGTTGGCTGAATGATTCAACAACTCTTCATCTATTAATGATATGCTATTCTTAACCCCTTATACATTTTAAAACATCCAAATCTTTGTTCAGGTTGAAGGATGAGATGAGCACTGACTCTCCACACACACATAATGGTCAATTAAGCACACAGGAAATCACCTTCCAATAAAAGGAAAATTTTAAATTAAAATTACCTGGTTTCTTAGGGTGTGATGCCGGAGTAGGGTGCATCTTAGCATCTCTGGAAAATCCATCCAAGTTTCCTTTTATGGCTTCCAAAGCATCATCTCTACTCTTCTCTCCTGTCTAAGAGACAACAGATATATGCATATATTTTCACTTATGGCTCACTTCATCCTAGATTCTCCCAAACTGAAAGTACAGATATTTGTCTGTTTTCAATATTTTTACCACAGACTACTGATAGGGAATTCTCCAAGTCAGAAAAACACTGACAAGTGTGTAAGTATATGAAATGCATAAAATGACAATCTATAAAACACAAAAATATTAAAGGGTTCATTTATAAATACTTCAGGACACAAATAATATTAAGTATCCTATATTAATATTAAAATCAATTATTAATCTTCCCAAGAAAGATCATGAACATTCCAGTGGTAGTAAAAAAGACCTGAGATGATGATGGTTGATATCCCATTCCGTTCAATGATAGTGTCTTACAGGAAAAGAAGAATTCTTCACTTTTAGACCCAAATGAATCAACCACAGCCTGAGCTTGGGCTGGTGCCCAGGCGACAGAATCCCCTGAATGGGTGAGAGGCACACACAGGGCGGATGTGGGCTGCGGTGGTGGAATATATTACCTTTGGTTTCACACTACTTAGAAGTCTGAGCTTCTGCTTCTGCTCTTCAAACTGGCGTCTTTTCCTTTCTTCTTCTAAGAGCTTCTGTTGCTGTTCAAATCGTTTTCTGAAGGAAAAACAATCTAGTAAAGAAGTAGCTTCAGAGATTATCAACTGTGTCATATTCATACTTCTAATAGTTTCAGCAATATCACTTTATACTTCTAGAATGAAAACCCTCACTGCTAATTATATCTGATTTTCTTAAGACAACGCTATTTCCCCATTAATTTTGAAATATACAAAATGAGTCCAAAAAATGATTTACCTAAGTTATAGATATGAATTTATTTCTTGTCTAATTTGCAAAAGAAAGGGACAATCTTTTACATTCAAAAATAATCTCAAAAAACAGGGAGGTAGACAAAAAAGAAACTCTGACTTGGGAAGGCAGTATTGTACAGGAGAAAGAGGAATGCTTGGGGCATCAGGAGGCCTACATTCGGGTCCAGGCTTTGCTAGTAACTATGTGATGGAGGCTGACAAGAAACTGC
Source organism: Lontra canadensis (assembly GCF_010015895.1). Classification (NCBI taxonomy): domain Eukaryota; kingdom Metazoa; phylum Chordata; class Mammalia; order Carnivora; family Mustelidae; genus Lontra; species Lontra canadensis. The sequence continues at coordinate 3,160,531 of NW_022631131.1, read as the reverse complement.
ATCCTCTGAACTGCATTTTCCCTAAATGTGAAATCATAGGGTTGAATTAGAGGATCCATAAGGTCTGTTCTTGCTTAAAACTTATATATAAAAATGTATTGCAAGTATCTTAAATGCGACACGACTGTACTGGTTTCAAATCTGCATTAAAGAACTGTTCTTAAAATAGCAGCTATCATGCGTCTTTATGCTTGATTCCTGAGATCTCTTACTGTTGCTCTTCAGCAAACTGCTTCTGCATGTCTGGAGTGTACTGTGGGCCCGGAGGACGCATTCCCAGGAAAGGCGTTTGTCCCAGGTAAGGCATCCCTGCTGCTGGCATTGGGCCCATTGGTATTCCTGCCTGAAAGAAACAAAGGCTTGAAAAACACAATTCCTCCTTTTAATTATTACACAGAAAAACAATGACTTCCATAAATTCTTACTTAGTGTTTTTATTAATGAACCATATGATTATCTTTTAAATAATAGTCAAAATACACAGGCTAAAAATGGAAAGCTCCCCTTACTATCTCATCCCTTTCATTTCCTTGTCTCAGAGGTGCCCACTGCTAACAGTCTGAGGGCGTGTGTGCTTGGAAGCACACGGGTATATTCTGGTCAGTTCACTAACCCATATTCTTTGAGAAAAGGTATCATATCTTACATGTCTTCGTATTTCCAGCAACATATTAGAGCTTGCCATATGGTAGTTATTCCAAAGATGAGATTAAACATGCTTTCCCAGTAAGTGTGATAGGATAATAAATATTTTGATGTTTATTATCACAGGCCTGATAGTCAAACTTCCACAGAAAACAAAATATATTCAATCAGCAATAAGTGATATAGCAATACCACAGTATAAAGTTTATTCAAGCATCCAGTACTAAGAATAGTATTACACAATAGCTAATCACAAAATCTAACGTTAATAATGATGATGATGACACTGATAATGATGTTAATGGCTTATTTTACACTGAGTGGAAATTCTACTTCTCAGCCTTCTCCCTGACAGGCTTCCCTTCTCTTCCCTAATGGAAACCTAGCTATCCCTTGAAGCGCTCTCTCATTTGGAGACTGCTGCTTCTCCTCTACATTTCCTGTAAATAAGGGAAATATTCCTCCTTGCTTCTTCTAAACCTTTTATCCTCTCATCCTTCAAAAACCAAAATACATGCATCTAGCTACTTTAGTCACCCAAATTGCCCAGTCCGTTAATTTCAGGATGGCTACTTTCAGTTACAGTGGATGAAGGATGTGTTTGTAATAACGGTTAACTCCCTTACTTACACAAACTTGGTTAATGTAAACTACTGAAATTTAAATTACTTTAAGGTTAAGATTATTTTCCCACTATGGGAATTAATATAGTCAGATTTTTATCACTTCATTTTTTTAAAAAGATTCTTTACTTTTTTTTTTTTTAAGATTTTATTTATTTATTTGACAGAGAGAAATACAGTGAGAGTAGGAACATGAGCAGAGGAACTGGGAGAGGTAGAAGCACACTTCCTGCCAAACAGGGAGCTCAATGCGGGGCTCCATCCCAGGACCTTGGGATCATGACCTGAGCCAAAGGCAGACACTTAATGACTGAGCCACCCAGGCGCCCCAAAGATTCTTTACTTTTAAGTAATCTCTACACCCAAGAGGCTAGAACTCAACCCCGAGATCAAAAGTCACATGCTCCGCTGACTGAGCCAGCTGGGTGCCCCATTTTTAATGTTTTTTTTTTTTTCCTTAAAATATTTTATTTATTTATTTGAGAGAGAATGAGAGAAGAGAGAGAGAGATAATGAGAGGGGAGAGGGTCAGAGGGAGAAGCAGACTGCCCACCAAGCAGGGAGCCCGATGGGCGACTCAATCCTGGGACTCCAGGATCATGACCTGAGCCAAAGGCAGTCGCTTAACCAACTGAGCCACCTGGGTTTTTGTTTTTTTTTAAACAACACTAAGATCTTGATTTTAGATCAAGATTTAAGATCTTGATCTTTTTGTTGAAGAAATCATGTTAGTGTTTTCCTCAAAGTACTCCTTTTAGATATTATCAAAAACATCCACTCATTCTGAACTTTGAAAAAAGTGCATCTCATTGAAACAGTAGGGGATTGTTTTAAGGCCTAGAAATAATATAATGTGGGTAAAGCACCTAGAAGACTGTGTGGCATATATGAGTAAATAGCCATTATTATAATTATTAAAAACTATACTGACGAAGTATAATTATACTGATGAAGTAATACACTCTCAAAAACAATGATGACCCTATCTTTTTTCTGGAACAAAGTAGGATTCTGCAGGCAAATACAAAGTCAAAGCAACTAAATAAGAAAAATGAACACTTCATAGTATAATATATGTATCATTTTATTGTGTTCATGCCATATGCCAGCTATAGAAGTAGGCACTTACATACACTATTCTCAATATATGTAAGATCCTTAGAGATATTTCTGATAACAATCAACAAGGATACCTTAATATTAACACTTATAAAGCTCCTCATATGTCCCAGGGACTTTTCTAAGGGATTTACATATATTAATACACTTAATTCTTGTAACAAAACGAGGCAGTAGGTGCTACTATTATTCTCATTTTATAGATGAGGAAATTGAAGTACAAAGTAGTTAACTACCTTATTTATTGTGGGTAAGTGGCAGAGCCAGTATTAGAAGGAGGAAGTGTCTGGTTCCAAAGTCCATGTTCTCCACCATTAGACCATGCTGCCTCTCCAATTACCAGCTACCACAGATTTAGACTTAAAAACAATTTTAATGTGTTCTGTTGTGTGTTTATTCATATCATCAGTCATATACTTGCTCAATGAAGAGTAGCAGCTTGGAAGGCTTATGAATGGTTTTAGGACCTTACAACGGGAGTTACAAATAATTCATATTGAAATTACTAACACTGTCTATTCTAAATCTTGTGTGGGGGTGGCAATGTATACTTACTTTTAGTCATGGTGTGGTTCTCTTGCTGCTAAAAATTAGCACTGTAGTCCTAGGATTACATTTATTTTTTTTTTTCCAGATCTACTTAAGTATAATAACTAAATCAATTCCCTATTTTTTCCAGCTTTACTGAGATGTCGCTGACGTAATACTGTGTAATTATAAGGTATGCAACCTGTTGACATACTGCAAAATAATTACCACTGCAGTATTAACACCTCCATCATGTCACATAACCACCATTTTTCTTTCTTTCTTTTTTTAAATTTTATTTATTTATTTGACAAACAGAGATCACAAGTAGGCAGAAAGGCAGGCAGAGAGAGAGTGGGGGCGGGCAGCAGGCTCCCTGCCGAGCAGAGAGCCTGATGCGGGGCTTGATCCCAGGACCCTGAGATCATGACCTGAGCTGAAGATAGAGGCTTAACTCAATGAGCCACGCAGGCACCCCTCATCATTTCTTTCTTGCGATGAGGAATTAAGTTCCTTTTTAAATTGACTTAGTTTGGGGCGCCTGGGTGGCTCAGTGGCTAAAGCCTCTGCCTTCGGCTCAGGTCATGATCCCAGGGTCCTGGGATCAAGCCCTGCATCAGGCTCTCTGCTCAGCTGGAAGCCTGCTTCCCTCCCTCTCCCTCTGCCTGCCTCTCTGCCTATTTGTGATCTCTGTCCGTCAAATAAATAAATAAAAATCTTAAAAAAAATTTGACTTAGTTTACTCAAGGCACATAAAATGCAACCCCCCACCCCAAAACCCCACTCAACTCATATAGGCCAAAAGACCAGATATTCCACAAAAATAATAAAGAATGAAAGAAGGCATTTTCTTGCACATTGCCTTCCTATTTACAAAATTCTGTTCTTCAAGAAGATTCAAGCTTGCTAAATGATATTTTGTCTTTCTCCTAGTACTGAAAAGTTACTTTATACATTTATACAGTTTCTTAATTCATTCTTTTGAAATCTAGATATACCAAAAGGTTAAAAAATACTAAACTTTAGTTATATACTGGGTGGATCACATGACAAAAGAAATAACTCAGAAATCTGAGATATATCCAAAAAACTGCTAAAAACACTAAAGATAAAGAAGTTCACTCATAGATGTAGAATACTGAAGGCTACTGAAGACTTGAGTAACTGGAGAGACAGGACAGACTAAAAAAGTAAAAATATGAATTTCAATCAAAATCCCGACAGATTTTATGTGGAATTTCACAAGATTATCTTAAAAATTCATACTTAAGAGGAAAGAAATATGAATAGCTAAAATTCTTTAAAAGAAGATCCACACTAGCAGTTATTAAGGCTTATCTTGGGCTAGAAAAATTAGGAGACTAAGTTACTGACGCAGGGATAGACAGAGATAGCAATGGGATAAACAGAAGAGCCCAGAAACTAACCCAAAGCATATAAAGAAATTGGATAGTATAGGAGTAATCTTAGAAATCAATGAGTAAAGAATGGGCTATTGATAAGTGATTTGAAGACAACTGTCTACTCAAACGGAAAATAATAAAATTAGAACTTTAGACTCACACTGATACCAAAGATCAAACCCAGATAGGTTTAATAAGAAAATACAGGAGAATAATATTATGATCTCAGAGTAGGACTATATCTAATGAGACATAAAACTCAAAACCATAAAAGAAATGACTTATCCATCTGTCTTAACTTTTACAACACAGGACACTACCACCAAAATTAAAAGACAAACCAAAGTATAGGAGGAGATAGTGGCAACATAAATAATCACAATGGCAAGAATCCAGAATATACAATGAACTCTTAGAAATCAATAAAACTAGAACAGCAAAAAATTGGAAGCAACTTAAATGTCCATCAACCGTAGTATATATACTCATGCATTGGAATACTACACAGCAGCTATATGAACAAACTTGGCTTCACTCTGTAACAGGGATAAATCTAGGGGAGAAACAATGTCCAATTAAAAAAATCAAATGCAGAAGGGCACAAAACCTAGAAAATATATAATGTCCATGAATATTCAAACATTTAAATAGTAGAAGTATAAGAATACATACAAAAACAATAAGCATTGAAAATTTTTTTTAAGGTTTTTTTAATTTGACAGACAGAAACCACAACTAGGCAGAGAGGCAGGCAGAGAGAGAGAGGAAGGGAAGCAGGCTCCCCTCTGAGCAGAGAGCCCAATGCGGGGCCTGACCCCAGCACCCTGGGTTCCTGACCTGAGCCAAAGGCAGAGGCCCCAACCCACTGAGCCACCCAGGCGCCCCAAGCATTGAATTTTTGATAGTGATAACCATCTCTATGGAAGTAGAAGAATGGAATTATAACTGTTTTGTTCAATTCTTTAAAAAAATATAAGGCAAATATGGTGTTAAAATTTGATAAAAGGATATGACTATCTTCACAGAAAACCCTGAGGAATCTACAAAAAAATTCCTCTAATTTTTACAAAACGAACATACCCAAATCAATAATTTCTATATATTAGCCTTGAATAGGACACTGAAATAGAAACACAATGCCATTTATAATTACTCAAAAGAATGAAATGCCTAGATGTAAATCTAACAAAACATTTAAAGAATTTATATGGTGAAAACTATACAATGCTGATGACAGAAATCAAAGACCTAAATAAAGACAATATACTGCTCATATAATACAAGAATCCACATATTAAAGATGTCAATCTCCCCCAAATTGATAAAAAAGGTTTACCATAATTCCTATCAAAACTCCAAGAAGACTTTTCATAGATACAGACAACATTATCCTAAAACATGAATGGAAAGATAGAAGAACTAGAATAGCTAAAATAATTTTGAGAAGGCTTATCATATAGCCACAGAGATTTAATGAGTAATCAAAATCACCCAACAAGAAAAGTCCTGGACCTGATGGCTTTGCTGGTAAATTCTAACAAACATTAAAAAATAATAATAATAAACAACTTGACTCCATGAAAACCTTAAATCAAGAAACACTATCCACAGAGAAAAAGGAGCCCACAGAATGTAAGACAATATTTGCAAATCACACATCTGATAAGGGATTAATATCTAAAATATAAAGAGAACTCTTACAATTCAACAATAAAAAACTCAATTCAAAAACTGACAACAGACCTCAATAAACATTTCTCTAAAAAAGATATATAAATGGCCAATAACCACATGAGAAGCTACTCAACATCATATTTTGAAGAAATGCAAATCAAAACTACAATGAGACACTACCTCACACCCACTGAAACAGCTACTACCAAAAAAACAGGGGGCACCTGGCTGGCTCAATTGGTAGAGCTAGAGCATGCAACTCTGGATCTCAGGTCATGAGTTCAAGCTCCATGTTGGGTGTACAGCCTACTTAAGAGAACAAAAGCAAAAACAAAAAACAGAATGAGGGTAGTTTGGGGAAGATGGCAGAGTAGGAGGATCCTGAGCTCACCTCCTCCCATGGACACATTGAGAAAGGAATTACATCTATGTGACTAACTCTGAAAATAACCTGAAGACTGGCAGAATAGACCGTCCACAGTTAATTACAGAGAAAAGCCCACATCAGAAAGTGTAGGAGGGGAGCTAAATGAAATGGAGATAAGCAATATGCCTGATAAAGAGTTCAGGCATGGTCAGTAATGGTCACAAAGATATTCACTGGACTTGAGAAAACAGTGGAGGATCTCAGTGAGACCATCAACAAAGAGAAAATATTAAAAAGAACCAGTCAAAGCTAAAGAATTCTATAACTAAAATTTAAAAATACTCTAGGTGTAATCAACAACAGATTAGAGGACGCCAAAGAATGGATCAGCAATCTGGAAGCCAGCTTAATGAAATGCAACCAACCTGAACAGCAACAACAACAAAAAGAATAATAATAAATGAGAACAGGTTAAGATAACTCTGCAATAGCATCAAGCATAACAATATTCATTTTATAGGGATCCCAGAAGAACACAGAGAGAAGGGGGCAGAAAACTTATTTGAAGAAATAATAGCTGAAAACTTCCTAATCTGGGGAAGGAAACAGACATCCAGATCCAGGAATCAGAGAGCCCCCAACAAGATAAACTCAAGGAAGTCCATATCAAGACATACAATAAATAAGAAGTAGTGATAAAGAGATAATTTTAAAAGCAGCAAGAAAAAAGAAAAGTCAGCTGATAGCTTTATGGGATTTCCCTTGTACAAGGGACAGCTGATACAAGGTATCAGCTGACTTTTCAGGAGACACTGCAGGCCAGAAGGCAGTGGCATGATATATTCAAAGTGCTAAAAGTAAAAATCCTGCAAACAAGAATACTCTATCCTGTAAGGTTATCATTCATAATAGGAGAGATAAAGAATTTCCCAAATGTACAAAAGTTAAAGGAGTTCATCACTAAACCAGCCTTATAAGAAATGTTAAAGGGAATTCTTTGGCAAGAAAAGGCCACAATCAGGAATAAGAAAATGATGAAAGGAAAAAATCTCACAGGTAAAATGCAAACATCTATTAAAAGTAGTTGATTAGTCACTTATAAAACCAACATGGAGGTTAAAGCACAAAAGCAGTAAAACCAATTATATCTATAAAAATTAGCCAAGGGATTTGCAAAATAGAAGGATGTAAAGTATGACATCATATACATAAAATATAGGAGCAGGAAGTAAAAATTTAGTGCTATTAGAATGAGTTCAAACTTAAGTGACTATCAACTTAATAGAATGCTACAGGCATAAGATGTTATATATGAACCTAATGGTAACTACAAATAAAAAACCTGTAATAGATACAAAAAAATAAAGAGAGAGGAATTCAAACATGATACTAAAGGAAGCCATCAAACCACAAGGAAAGACAGCAAGACAAGAAGGAACAAAAAATAATGACAAAAACAACCATAAAGAAGTAACAAAATGGCAATAAGAACACGATTATCAGGGCACCTGCGTGGCTCAGTGGGTTAAAGCCTCTGCCATCGGCTCAGGTCGTGATCCCAGGGTCCTGGGATCAAGCCCTGCATCAGGCTCTCTGCTCAGCGGGGACCCTGCTTCCCTTCCTCTCTCTCTGCCTGCCTCTCTGCCTAATTGTGATCTCTATCAAATAAATAAAATCTTAAAAAAGAAAAAAGAACACGATTATCAACAATTACTTTATTTAAGAGATTTATTTTCTTTTAATTTTTTTAAAGTAAGCTCTATGCCCAAAGTGGGACAACTCATGACCCGGAGATCAAGAGTCACATATTTTACGGACTGAGCCAGCCAGGTGTCCCTTCATAATTACTTTAAATGTAAATAGACTAAATGTTCAAATCAGAAGACAGGGTGACTGACTGGAATAAAAACAAGACCCACAACCTATATGCTGCCTACAAAAGATTCTCTTTGGAGCTAAAGACACATGCAGATTGAAAGTAATCAGGGAGGGGTGCCTGGGTGGCTCAGAGGGTTAAGCCACTGCGTTCAGCTCAGGTCATGATCTCAGGGTCCTGGGACTGAGCCCCGTATCTGGCTCTCTGCTCAGCAGGGAGCCTGCTTCCCCCTCTCTGTCTGCTTGTGATCTCTCTCTCTCTGTCAAATAAATAAATAAAATCTTAAAAAAAAAAAAAAAGGTAGTAAGGGATATAAAAACATTTACCATGCAAATGGAAGTGAAAAGAAAGCTAGGGTAGCAATACTTACATCAGACAAAATAGACATTAAAACAGACTCTAACAAGAGACAAAAGGACAGAGGATATAAAAATTATCAGTATCTATACACCCAACATAGGATACATACATAAAACAAACATTAACAGACATAAAGAGAAAAACTGACAGTAATACAATAATAGTAAGACTTTAACACTCCACTTAACATCAATGGAGAGATAGTTGAATGACACATTAGACCAGATGGACCCAACAGATATATTCAGACCATTCCATCCCAAAACCGTCGACTACACATTCTTTTCAAGTGCACATGCAACATTCTCCAGGATGGATGACATCTTAGTCCACAAGTCTCAACAAATTAAAGAAAACTGAAATCGTATTATGCATTTTTTTCAACCACAACAGTATGAAACTAGAAATCAGCCATAAGAAAATATCTGGAAAGAACACAAATAACATGATACTAAACAATGAATGGGTCAACCAAGAAATCAAAGAGGAAATCTCAAAATATATGGAGCCCAATGAAAATACTATGTCCAAAATCTTTGAGATGCAGCAAAAGTTGTTCTAAGAGGGAAGATTACAGCAATACAGTCCTATCTCAGAAAACTCTCAAATAAAGAACCTAATCTTACACCTGAAGGAACTTGGGGGAAAAAAAGCCCAATGACACCAGGAGTTGGTTCTTTGTAAAGAAAAACAAAATTGATAAGCCTTTAGCCAGATTCGTCAAGAAAAAAAAAAGGACTCAAATAAATAAAACCAGAAATGAATAAGGAGAAACAACAACAAATACCACAGAAATACAAATGATTCTAAGAGAATACAATGAAAAATTATATACCAACAAACTGGACAACCTAGAAGAAATGGATAAATTCCCAGGAATATGTAACATTCTAAAACTGAATGAAGAAGAAACAGAAAATGTATACACACTGATTACTAGCAATGAAATTGAATCAATAATCAAAAAAATTCCCCAAAAACAAAAGTCCAAGACCAGATACTTTCACAGGTGAATTTTACCAAACATTTAAGGAAAAGTTAATGCCTAGTCTTCTCAAACTAGTCCAAAAAACAGAACAGGAATGAAAGCTTCCAAATTCATTCCACAAGGCCATCATACCCTGATACCAAAACCAGACAGACACTACAAAAAAAGAAAACTATAGGCCAAAATCTCCGAGATACAGAGACGTAAAAATCCTCAACAAAATATTAGCAAATCAAATCCAACTATACATTAAAAAAATCATTCACCATGGTCAAGTGGGATTTATTTCAGGGATGCAAGAGTGGATGGCTCAATATTTGCAATCAGCATTGATAAATCACATTAACAAGAGAAAGGACAAAAACTGTGTAATAATTTCAGTAGATGTGGACAAATCCTCTGACAAAATACAACATCCATTCATGATTAAAAACTCAATGAAATGGGTTTAGAGGGAACATACCTCAATACAGTAAAATCCATATATTAAAAACCCACAACTAACATACTCAATAGTGAAAAACCGAGAGCTTTTCCTCTAACACTAGGAACAAGACAAGGACATCCATCCTCACCACTTTTTTTCAACATTTCAACGTTCCATGTACTGTAAGTCTCAGCCACAGCCATCAGACAAGAAAAAGAAATAAAAGGCATCCTAAATGATAAGGAAGAAGTAAAACTGTCTGTATTTGCAGATGACATGATACTATAAATAGGAAACCCTAAAAAGATTCTACCAAAAGACTGTCAGAATTGACAAATGAATCAGTAAAGTTTCAGGATACAAAATTAATATACAGAACTCTGTTGCATTTCTATACACTAGTAATGGAAGTAGCAGAAACAGAGATTAAGAAAAAAATCCCATTTACAATTACACCAAAAGTCATAGAATACCTAGGAATAAACTGAATGATGGGAGTCAGAAGACCTATACTCTGAAAACTATAAGATATTGATGAAGGGGACTGAAGATGACACAAACAAATGGAAGGACAGCTCACGGACTGAAAGAATATTGTTAAAATACTCATACTACCCAAAGCAACCTACACATTCAATGCAATCCCTGTCAAAATACCAACAACATTTTTCACAGAACTAGAACAAATAATACTAAAATTTGTATGGAACCACAAAAGAGCTTGAATAGCCAAAGCAAGCTTCAGAAAGCTGGTGGTATACAACCCCAGATTTCAAGATATACTACAAAGCTGTAGTAATCAAAACAATATGGTACTGGGGCATCTGGGTGGCTCAGTTGGTTGAGTGTTTGCCTTCTGCTCAGGTCATGATCTCAGGGTCCTGGGATTGAGCCTGGCATTGGGCTCCCAGATCAGTGGGGAGTCTGCTTCTTCCTCTTCCTCTGCCCCTCCCCCTGCTCATGCTCTCTTTCTCTCAAATAAATAAATAAATAAATATCTAAAACAACAACAGCAGCAACAATAATAATAATATGGTACTGGCACAAAACCAGATCAATGGAACAGGACAGAGAGCCTAGAAATAAATCCATGCAAATATGGTCAATTAACCTACAATAAAAAGGCAAGAACATACAATGGGGGAGAAGACAGCCTCTTTAACTAACGGGGCTAGGATAACTGGACAACTACATGCAAAATAATGAAACTGGGCCACTTTCTTACACCATACACGAAAATAAACTCAAAATGGATTAAAGACCTAAATGTGAGACCTGAAATTATAAAACTCCCAGAAGAAAACAAACAGGCTGTAATTTGACACTGGCCATAGAGATATTTTTCTAGATATGTTGCCTCAGACAAGGGAAGCAAAAGCAAAATTAAACTTTGGGACTACACCAAAATAAAAAGCTCATGCACAGCAAAGGAAATCATCAACAAAATGAAAAGGCAACCTACTGAATGGGAGAAGGTATTTGCAAATAGTATCTGACAAGGGGTTAATATCCAAAATAATTCAGTATCTATTCAGTATATATAATGTAACACCAAAACACAAACAAGGCGATTAAAAATGGGACCTGAATAGACATTTTTCAAGGAAGACATCAGATGGCCAATGACACATGAAAAGATGCTCAACATCACTCATCATCAGGGAAATGGAAATCAATATTACAATGATATCACCTCACACTGGTCAGAATGACTAAAATCAAAAACTCAAGAAATAACAAGTGTGAGTGAGGATGTAGAGAAAAAGGAACCTTCATGCATCTTTGGTGGAATTAAAATTGCTACAGTTACTGTGGAAAACAGTATAGAGGTTCCTCAAAAAATTAAAAATAGAATTCCATTATGATTCAGTAATTCCACTACTGGGTATTTACCCGAAGAAAATGAAAACATGGGGCACCTGGGTGGTTCAGTCAGTTAAGTGTCTGCCTTTGGCTCAGGTCAGCATCCTGGGGTCCTGAGATCAAGATCCACATCAGGCCCCCTGCTCAGCAGGGAGTCTGCTTCTCCCTCTCCCTCTGCCCCCAACTTGTGCCCATGCTGTCTCTCTCTCGTGGTGTCTCTCAAATAAATAAATAAAATCTTTAACAACAAAAAAGGGAAAATGAAAACACTATGCACCCCTATGTTTATTGCTGCATTATTTATAATAGCCAAGATATGGCAGCAAACCAAGTGTCTACCCAAAGATGAATGTACTCCATACATATATATATACACACACACACACACATACATAATGGAATATGACTCAGCCATAAAAAAGAATGAGATCTTGCCACCTGCCATGACACAGATGGACCCTAGAGAGTATAATATATAAGTGTATAATGTATAAGTACATATAATACTCATTATACTTATAATATTACTTATTTATATATATATATAATGTATAAGTACAATTCTAAGTGAAATAAGTCACTCAGAGAAAGACAAATACTGTATGATTTCACCCATATATGGAATTTAAGAAATGAAATAAGGGAACAACTGGAAAAAAAAAAAAAGAGAGAGAGAAAGAGAGAGAGAGAGAAACCAAAAAACAGACTCTTAAGAGATCTAGCATGTGCAGATGGAGGTGGATGAAAAAAAAGGGGACCAAGAGTATACTTATCAGGGCAATTGGGTGGCTCAGTCATCAAGCTCAGGTCATGATCCCTGCGTTCTGGTATCCAGCCCACATAGGGCTTCCTGCTCAGCAGGGAGCCTGCTTCCTCCCTCTCCCTCTGCCTGCTGCTCTGCCTACCTGCGTGTGCTCTCTCTCTCAAATAATAAATAAAATCTTAAAAAAAAAAAAAGGAAAGAGTACATTTATCTTGGTAAGGGCTGGGTAATGTATACAATTGGTTAAACACTATATTGCACACCTAAAACTAATATAACACTGTGTGTTAACTAAACTTCAATAAACAACAACACTGCATTCTATGGTAGATTCCTTCCAGCTATTTGCTGTCTTTACTCTAAGATATACATTCCTAGTGTATTCTTCCTGGTATATTCTTCCCCTACTGCTGTTTGTTTTGGACACATTACTTAGGTGAGTAGAAGTAACCAATAAATGCCACTTCTGAGAGGACGCTCTAAACATTATAACAGGGTCTGGCCATCTCTTTTCCCTATGTCAAGGGTCTGGGATATCCTAGGATCTCAGGGTCTCAGGATAAAGAGAACATGGATTGGATTCACAGCCAAACCACAAAGGACACCCATCACAAATGAAAAATAATCTGTTTTTCTTAAGGCAGAGATTTTGGGATTGCTGTTATGTAACATAACCTAGCAAAAGCTGAGTAACATGGATTTAAAACCTACAAAAGCTCAATTTAGTCCCAAATCTTTTACTGGAGGTGAATGAAGAATGATTCCAGAAGTTCTCTCCAATTTTTACATACAGAACAGAAGCTTTATTTGCTTATATGACTTCAACACGACAATAGTTTCAACTTAAATTCTGATCATAAATGCTGAATATTACTTATTTATAACTTATATGCATTTGTGCAAATACAATGTGTTACTGTACTAATATACTGTATACATAATTAAACACAGTCATAGAAAATTTTAAATAATTGGCAAAAACAAAATATATGCCATTATAATATTTATTAACAGTAAGCAAACTTTTTTGGTTCTGGCTTATTTGTGAAGGAACACATTTATTTTAAGGATTTATTCATTTATTCTAAAGAGCCAGCGTGGGGGGAGAGGCAGAGAGGGAGAGAGAGTCTTAAGCACACTCCATGTTGAGCATGGAGCTCAATACAGGGCTTGATTCCATGACTCTGAGATCACAACCTGAGCAGAAACCGAGTTGGACACTTAACCAACTGTGACACCAAGATGTGCCCAATATGTTTATTTAAAAAAAAATATATATATACTGTAGCACTTTGGATTCAGCCATTCAAAGACCTGACTCCTGGATTCAGTTTATTTGGCTACTTGGTTTAAATGGATATTGTAGCTAGAGAAGATAATTTACAAAGAGAAATCCAAAATGGAAGAAGGCCATCTTATCTTAGTGCTTATTAAATCCTGATATTATCAATTTCATTCACCAATTCTAAAATTAAAATGTAACATTATTTGCTTTAATTAGTCAACATCTCACCTGCTCTCACTCATCAGCCGTCTAATGATTCTCCTTCTATCTACTTTTGCCCTCCTCTCTCCCTCCTAGTCCGTAGTCAGGATGACCTTTCTGAAATACAAATCTGATTGTATCATTCCACTGCTTTAAACTATTCAATTGAGAGAGAATTCAATGTAGAATTTGTATAAAACAGACTTACTCAAGACTTAGGTTCAAATTCTGGCTTCCGATGCTCTATGAGCATCTTCACAAACCTGTAGATTCCTTCTCAGAAAAATGAAGATACCACCTCTTTAAAAAATGATGAGGATTATATATAATATATAAAGAAGGCTCTAAGCCTTCCAAACAATGACACTGCTCCTTTTCATGAGAACAATGTTATTTCTAACAATGCTTCTTCATGGCATCAGGTCCCTGAACTTTCTAAGATGTCATTCTAAAATTCTTCTAAGCCAGTAATCAAATAAAGTAGGCACCAGATTTTCCTTACATGACTTATCTTGTTTTTTCCCCCAACTCCTATGAACATATCTTTATTTTATTTTGAAGGAAGCCACCTGAGATGCAGGCATTTATTTCCAAATATAACATTAAGCTCCTAGCATGTAGTTAGTATATAACACATAACAACAAATAATAACTTTGTAAACAATTGGTTAAAGAGGCAAGTACCTGCATGGCAATTGGTCCTTGGGACATTTGAGAACTATAATTCATTCCTATCATGCCTTGCATATTAGGCTGCATGACAGAGACCATAGGAAATCCTTGCTGCTGCATCGGCATCAGTCCTGCTGAAAAACAAAGGTGTCATTAAAGTCAATGTATTTATTTTTTACTTAAAAGCCTTTTTTTTTTTTTTTTTTGAGAAAGTGTGTGTGCATGCACACGCTCTTGGCAGGGGCAGAGGGAGAGAGAGAATCCCAAGCGGGCTCCACACACAGTGCAAAGCCCAACACGGAGCTTGATCAGATGAGCCCAAGATCACGACCTGAGCTGTAATCAAGAATCAGATGCTTAACCAACTGAGCCACCCAGGTGCCAGTAAAGTTAATGTATCTTAAAGTTTATTTTCTTAAAACCGTAAGTACATGAAGGACTTGTTACTTGGGAGGTAGCACAGTTTAGTGGAAAAAGCACAGGCTATGGCGTGAGACAGACTTGAGTACAAATTCCAGTTCCATCACTTACTTAGCTATGCAATCTTGGGCAAGTTGTAAAACTTCATCTGTAAAGTGAAAATAATAACCTTTTTACAGAATTTTTGCGCATACTTAAAAAATGGACAGGGTGGCCTAATTGTGGTATTTGGCCTTCAAGAAGGACCCCAGCAATTTCTGCCTTTTGGTACTCATTCCCTTGTCATTCCTCCCATACTGAATAGGGCTGACCAGTACAACCAACAGGATACGGTTAAATGAGCATGTGTAACTTCCAAGGCTGGTTTCTTTTTTCTTTTTTTTTTTTTAAGATTTTATTTATTTGACAGAGAGAGAGTGAGAGTGAGAGAGAGAGAGAGATATCACAGGTAGGCAGAGAGGCAAGCAGAGAAAGAGGAGGAAGAAGGCTCCCCCCTGAGCAGAGAGCCTGATGAGGGGCTCAATCCCAGGACCCTGAGACCATGACCAGAGCCGAAGGCAGAGGCTTAACCCCCTCTGAGCCACCCAGGCACTCCCCAAGGCTGGTTCTTAAAAGCCACTGCAGCTTCCTCCTTGCTCTCTTCCATCACTTGCTCTGGGGAAAGCTACTGCCACATCATAAGAATACTCAAGCAGTCCTATAAAGAATCCATGTGGCATGGAACTGAAACCTTTTGCCAAAAGGCAGCACAAATTTGTCATCTATATGAGCGAGCCATCTTGGAGATCACCCAGCCCTAACAAACTTTAAGATGCCTGCAGACATGGTTGACATCTTCACTGCAATCTCTCTGGTCTGGAGCCAAAACCACCCAGTGAAGCCATTCCCAGACAACTGATAAATGGATACAACGTGAAATAATAAAATTTGTATTTTTAAAGATTTGGGGTATTTTTTCATGCAGCAGCATATAACTATACCATAACATATATACTAATAGCACGAATTGTGGATGCCAATGAGAAATGTCACTTAGTACCTTTGGGACTTGCTTAACTTCATGCCTCAGTTCCCTATCTGGAAAGCTGTTTAACACCTAACATTCTTAAAGAAATGATATTCCTCTTCTCTTTCCTTACATGAATAGTTAATATAACATTTACCACAAAATAACCATCAGGATGGAAAGTATATAATTTAATAAATAATACTGAATGTTAAACTGAATGCTATACTAAAATATAGTATATTTTAGGCACAGTTCTAGAGAGTTGGTATACAAATGTGAACAAAACAAAATCCCTACATGGCCCGAATACAAATTTCAATCTAATTTTGCACTTTGTTACATTTATGTTGGTTCTACTACAAGGAGCTTTTAATCAAATTTTGATTTTAAAAAATTAAAAGTCTGGTAAAGTATACTGCATTTACCTTGTGAGTTCTGGGAACCTTAAAGGTTATTTAAACACAGTTTAATCTCATAAGCATGAACATCTATATTTACAAGTACATTAGAAGTAGCATTCACTTATTCATTCAATCATTTATTCAAAGATTTGAGAGCTGAATCCTCATTAGGCATCATTCTAGGACAAACCAGGTCCTTACCCTCATGGAACTTACATGTTTTCCCTCTTGCCCCTTTGCACCTAAAGCTTTGTTCATCTGGATTAGTTTTATTTAATTTTTCAATGGGTAACTCAGGTATCTGGTACAACATTTAAAGGCATGAAAGTATGCACAGTGAAAACTCTCGTCTCTCTCTTGTCTCCTGTTCACCTACTACTCATGATCTTGTGGCTACTCTTGTCAGCTTCTTGTATATGCTTTCAGAGTTAATCCATGCCTAATTTAAAGGCTTCTAATGATCAAAAAGTCCACACTAACATACTTTGTAAAAAGAAAAAAATCTCAAAAGCAATTCCAAATTCCAGAAGAAAAAATATTAGGCAAGCTTTTGGGCTCTCTTCTTGCTCCATATGAAGATTTTTACTTGAAAGTTTTATAAAAATGCAAAATCTTGAGCCACAATAATGAATAACTCTGTAACACCCTCCTAAAGAACAAAAGCTCTCAAACCACTCGCTCTAAATCTGGGACACATCTAATTACAGATAGCTTAAATAATGCATAAATGTCAGAACAATGAAAATAATACAACCGACCCTTGGAAAAATTTACCTGAAACTCAACCTCCATCATTGATTCCAAATGGAGACAAAGTCAGTATGAGCCACTAACCACCTGCTACTGAGCCGCTCTTTATCTTTCATCTCTATTGGTGATCTGGGAGTCTCTGTTTCTCTAGCAATTCTACCATAAGCAATCAACACTGGCTTTGTGAGAAGGGACGGTTGTTAGAAGCAGACTGGTATGTGTCGGGGGTACAATGAAGAGGGTGTGAGCAGAAAGAAGAGAAAGGCAGACATATTCTTTCTTCAGTGCTGTATCCCAATGGCACAGCTGCATGAATCAAGATTGTATCCCTTCACTACAGTTGCCCTAAAGATACAGCTAGAATTGATACTGGTAAGCCCTTGTCTCAAACAGAGAGAAGGGAGATCCCCAGTAAAGAAATTGAAAGGAATAAAACTGAGACTTAAGAAATAATTTATACTGGGGCGCCTGGGTAGCTCAGTGGGTTAAAGCCTCTGCCTTCGGCTCAGGTCATGGTCTGAGGGTCCTGGGATCGAGCCCCGCATCGGGCTGGCTGCTCAGCAGGGACCCTGCTTCCTCCTCTCTCTCTGCCTGCCTCTCTGCCTATTTGTGATCTCTTGCTCTGTCAAATAAACAAATAATAATCTTAAAAAAAAAAAAGAAAGAATTTATACTGCACCAGAACATATGATTTCTTACAAACATAAGACCAAATTCATATAGAGAAAACAAGGTAATATAAAATAATTAAAGGGGTTCATTTAGTTATTCAACAAACACCCACAGAAACCCTATAATCTTCTATCAGTGTGTTGGGAGCTGCAGATACTGACGAGCATAAGGCAGACAAAGCTTCTGCCCTATGGAGCTAACAATCTAGAATTACACAATTTTTTTTTTTTAAAGATTTTATTTATTTGACAGACAGAGATGACAAGTGGGCAGAGAGGCAGGCAGAGAGAGAGGAGGAAGCAGGTTCCCTGCTGAGCAGAGAGCCCGATACAGGGCTCAATCCCAGGACCCTGGGATCATGAGCTGAGCTGAAGGCAGAGGCTTAACCCACTGAGCCACCCAGGTGCCCCTAGAATTACACAATTTTTGAGAAAAATTTTTTTTGTATTTTGGGGTAATTTTTGAGAAATTTTAAGAATAGCAAATGTATATATATATATATATATATATATATATATATACACATATATACACACATATAAATATATATATATATTTTTTTTTTCCAAAACTGTAGGAAAATTTTACTCTATTTGGCAGCAAAAAGACTTTTTTATACACTTTATTCCCAAGTTCAGAAACATGACAGTGCAAAGTTTAAAACTTCAGCTTTCACATACCTTGAGGGGGTCTCATTCCACCTGCAACAGGAAACATGAAGCTGAAAACAGAAGAAAAATATCAGTATTTTAATATGTACAAGGATTTCAAATAAAACGTAATTTTTTAAATAAACAAAAGAAATGTAAACAGGGTCCTGCCATTTGTTCTATAGAAGATAGTGAGTATCAACACAGAATGAACATCTGTAAGACACATGCATGCACAGGGAGAACATTTTTGAACGAGAAAACAGAAGACCTTGAAACTGGTCCCAGTCCTGTCATTGCGTGGCTTCTCTAGATTCCAATTTCTGCATCCATAATTTGAGAAGGCTAGATTAGATTCAATTCAGCGAACATTTATTGAGTACCTCCTACATGGAGGAATTGAATCAGCTTACGGTCTTGTTGAAGACATGCTTGTAGGCGACTAACTCTAATGTCAGAGAGAACATGCTAAGTGCTGGGAGAAGTCCAAAATACTAACAGAGATGAAAAGATAATCAAATTAATCTTTTTCCTTCCAGAAGGAAGGTAATAGCTCAGGGAGTTTTGTGAGGGCATCTTTTAAGCTGAACCTCAAAGTCACACTGCAGTTTGAGCAAAAGCTGAGGCCAGAGCTGTCTGTCTAGAGAAATGATTTACAGTTGACTATAAGATATAGAATTAGAGAAGCAGACTACGGAGGACCTTTTATTTTCCTTTGAATACTATATGAAGGCAGAGATTATGCTGTGGTAAAATACACATCCCCAAATTTTACCACTTTAACTTTTAAGTGTACAGTTTGTAGCATTAAGTTCACTCATGATGTTGTACAACTATCACCATTATCCATTTCCAAAACTTTTTTATCATCCCTAATAAAGACTCTATACCCATTAAAGAATAAGTCCCCATCACTCCCTCCCCCAACGCTTGGTGGTCACTACTTTTTGTCTTGAATTTGCCTATTTCTAGCTACCTCAGATTAAGTAGAATCATAGGATACTTGTCCATTTCTCTTTTTTTTTTTTCCCAGAATTTTACTTATTTATTGGATAGAGAGGGAGAGAGACAGTGAGAGAGGGAACACAAATGGGGAGTGGGAGAGGGAGAAGCAGGTTCCCTGGCTGAGCAGGGAGCCACATGTGAGGCTCCAACCCAGGACCCTGGCATCATGACCTGAGCCAAAGGCAGATGCTTAATGACTGAGCCTCCCAGGCGCCCCTATACGCCTGTCCTATTTTTTTTTTTTTTTAAGATTTTATTTATTTATTTGTCAGAGAGAGAGCAGAAGCACAGAGAGCTGCGGGCAGAACAGGCAGAGCAGGCAGAGGGAGAAGCAGGCTCCCGGCTGAGCAAGGAGTCCAATGTAGGACTCGATCCCAGGACCCCGGGATCATGACCCGAGCTGAAGGCAGATGCCCAACCAACTGAGCCACCCAGGCGTCCCATACCTGTCCTTTCTGTATATATGGCTTATTTCACTTAACATGTTTTCAAGGTTCATCCAAGTTGTAGCACGTGTCAGCATTTCTTTCCTTTTTATGGCTGAATAATAAATACTCCATTGTATGTACATACCACATTTTGTTTATCCACTCATTT
Organism: Lontra canadensis; assembly: GCF_010015895.1. Taxonomy (NCBI): domain Eukaryota; kingdom Metazoa; phylum Chordata; class Mammalia; order Carnivora; family Mustelidae; genus Lontra; species Lontra canadensis. The sequence goes on along the minus strand of NW_022631131.1, from coordinate 3,140,233 downwards.
GTTGATGGACACTTGGATTGTTTCTACCTTTTGGTTATTGTGAATAATGCTGCTATGAACATTGGTTTAAAAATATCTGTTTGAGCCCCCCTGTCAATTCTTTTGGGGATACACACACACACACACACACACACACCCCTAGGGATGGAATTGCTGGGTCATACAGTAATTGTGTTTTTATTTTCTGAGAAACTGCCAAACTGTTTTCCACACCTGGGGCACCATTTTACATTCTCACTGGCAATGCATGGGGCTCCAATTTCTCCACATATTCACCAACACTTGTTATTTTGTGGGATTTTTTTTAAAACAATAGTTATGCTAAGGAGTATGAAGTATTAGCTCACCGTCATTTGATCTGCATTTCCCTGATGTCAGAGGTTCCAAGTAGGGATCATTTCTAAGTGAAATCATCAGAAATGTGGTTTAGGTTTTTCAAGGAACCAGGGTAAAGCAGAGAAGATTTGAAGCAAAAAGAATCAGTTAAGAAACTACCACAATAAACTTAGTAAGAGGAAAACGGCCATAACCAGAGTTGTGGGATTAGAAAAGAAGTGGCGAATGAAAGCTATTTGAAAGGAAGAAACAAGAGGACTTGGCAATTGCCAGGATGGAGAAAAGAAGAGAAGAAGCAGACAGAGCTGAAGATGATGCTGAGAATTTGGAGCCTGAGCAATGGCAAGGATGGTGATATTGTTTCCTACAAGAAGGAACTGTTGAGTAGGTTTGGCGAGAAAGGAGGCAGGAGTGAGTGCCTCTTTGAGGAGCAGTGTAGCAGGCAATCAAAAAAGTAACTCAAGCTCAGGAGAAGGGTTTAGATCAATCCAGCCAAGATTTTATTTTTTTAAAGGTTTTATTTATTGTAAGAGAGAGTACAAGCAGGAGGAACGGCAGGCAGAAGAAGAGAAAGAAGCAGGCTCCCTGCTGAGCAGGGAGCCCGATGTGGTGCTCAACCCAGGATCCCTGTGATGATGACCGAAGCCAAAGGCAGACACTTAACCGACTGAGCCACCCAGGTGCCCCTAGCTAGGTTCTTCTAAACAAAGGTAAAAAAAATAATAATAAAATTATGCCCTGGTTGTGAATGAAATAGCTAAGGGAATTTGCATATTTAGGGAGAAGACACCAAAAGGCAACTTGGAGAATTCTTAGGATGCAAACTGAGTAAGGAATGGCCACTGAAAACCAAGGGAGTTAGTAATAATTGACTGAAAACTAAGAAAGGACCACATTTCAGAAAGAAGTAAGTAGTTACCAGTATCTAATGCTTTAGAAAAGGTGATCAGAATGAGGATTAACAAAAAAGCTGTTTCCCAGAAATGCTGATCTTTGAGTAAACAATGTCAAGAGGAAGAGAAGCTCTTGTACTCTGCAGGGAGAAAGGTTTAGGATAAAAAAGATATACTTAGTAATTGATAAAACAAAGTTTTTGAGGGAATGAGATTAACAAAGGAAGGAAGCAAAAAGGATCTTTGTTGAAAAGGAAGAGGGACTTCTTTCTATGAGCCTGGAGGGAAAGAAAATGGGACAATTCAAGGAAGAAAAAGTCTGGGAAAGACTCAACTTGGGAGTTAAGTATCTGAAGGGGGTTTCGGATAATCTTTAAAGAATCTAGTGAAATCCAGGAATTATATGCCAAACTTACGTGCTCTTGCCTTTTTCTATTGCCTAATACCCCCTTCCCAGGAAAAAGGCTAAAAACCAAACTTTAGAGTCTTTTAGCTCTGAAATATTTTTAATTAAAAAAAAAAAACAACTGTGTAAGGTGGTTTACAAAGTTCTAGTTGGATATCTATCTAGTTATATGTGATTTATAGCTCTGTAGAGGATTTGAACTATTAGCAATTCTACTGCTGACAAGGAGGCCCATGCCCAAAAAGAGGCTTCAATAATGAACAACTTTTCTGAACTGCACACAAGATGTATTAGCTAAGCCGTGTTACCTGGATAAGATGTTTAAACTGCAAGTTGAAATTTGGTAGTATCAATTTTTTAAAAAGCCAGTCACACGCAATGTTATCAACTTGTCAAGACTTCTCCAAATAGTCTTAAAGATTACAATTACCAATATGGCTTAGTGGCTAAATAAAAACTAGAAACTCAAGTTACATTTTCTTTTTTTCCAGTTCAGCCATAAGTTAAGTGTAAAGTTCTACGCAAACCCCTTCACTACCCTGTCCTATTTTCCCCTCTGTCAAATGACACAGAACTGCAAGTTTGACAAGGTCCCAACTAAGATAACCAAATAGACAAGAATAAATGTATAGGATGTATAAAGGCTACCTTGAAAACCAATAAAAACTAAAGTAAGAACACTGCTGACAAACATGATTTATTCTAGCAAGCAACCCAAACTAGTGACCTATGCACCATTCATATGATTCTCCGGAATGTTTAGACAACTAACATCAACAATCAGCTAAGGCACTGCTAAGACAGCAAAAATTTGGCAAAAAACAAACAAAAAAAAACCCCAAACCCAAACACTGGACAGCAAGACGACCAATACTTTAATTTCAAAGGTTAAACCACTATTTATTACCAATATGCGAGCATGAAAGCAGAACTGGGGGGTCTACTTGTCACATCTATCTGGTTCATCCCTCCCTTTTAGTTACCTTTGCTAACACTTCCCTTCGCAGGCATGGACTCCAACAAAATCTAAAGCATCTCCCTCCTCCAGACTCTCAAACTCCTAATATAGCTCATAGAGCACAGGTGAGGTGTGTCTTCCTAAAGGACCATTTGTCTTTTTTTTTTTTTTTAAAGATTTGTTTATTTATTAATTTGACAGAGATCACAAGTAGGCGCGGAGGGTCGGTGGGTGGGAAGCAGGCTCCCTGCTGAGTAGAGAGCCTGATAAGGGGCTCAATCCCAGGACCCTGAGACCATGACCTGAGCCGAAGGCAGAGGCTTAACCCACTGAGCCACCCAGGCACCCCTAAAGGACCATTTGATAAGGCACTCCTGGCATTAAAACTATTTAGTGATTTCCCCTTAAGTTGAATTGCCTTACTTTATATCCAAGGCCCCCTCCAGTTTTAGCACAACTTTCTCAGTTTAGGCTCACAAAACTCATCTCCCACTTAGTGTCACGATCCATCTGGCCTTACCTACTGTTCCCTTAATATTCAGTAGGCCTTCACATTTCTTATGACAGTCCCTTGACCCCATCCTCTTCTCAGCTGAGACCCAGCTGAAATACCTCCTTTGCTTTCAATGTAGCTTAAAGCCACAAATATTTATAGAATGTTTTCTATGTTACAATGTACTAGAAGCAGTGGGAGAGGCAAAGATGAGGAAGTCCTCAGGAGCTTAGAAAAGAGAAGGAAAAACATAGACAAGCTCACAAATGAGAATATCCCAGAAGGATAGAGACTAATCAAGATCTTCCAATTCTTTCTTCTCTGCAGTATTTGTCTCAAAAAAAAAAAATTATACTTCTCATCTCTTGGGTAAATTTTGTTCTTTATATAACTCTATCATTTATTTGAAAGTAGCCCAACCAGGATATCAATCAAAAGTAGGCTAATGTTAATGAAGCTGGAAAAAGCCATTGCTTTTTGTTTAGTCTCTTAGAACAGGAACAGTATCTAAGAAATATGGTACCTTATAGTTCCTGGATTTTCTCCATTAAACACTGAGAAAGGTTGCCTGGCTTTCTTTCTCTTCCCTTAAAATATACCCAGGCTATCATAATGTTAACTTCCTTATAAAATAACCTTGGCCCTCACCACTGCTCTCTAAAAACTGTAATATTTTTTCTGTATTGAGTATACAGCTTTTCAGCCTCAGAAAGTTTCCAATATACGTAACATTTACCATACATTTTGCAAGGTAAGGAACATTTAAACCACTTTTCTCTCCCGTATATCCTCTAGAGTTTTATTTATTTATTTTTTCAAGATTTTTACTTATTTATTTGTCAAAGCACAAGCGAGCAGGCACACAAGCAGGGGGAGCAGCAGGCAGAGGGAGAAGCAGGCTCCTGCAGAGAGGGTAGCCGGAGAGGGTAGCCCAATGCAGGATTGGATCCCAGGATCCCAGGATCATGACCAAAGACCAAGATAGCTACCAACCTACTGAACCACCCAGGTGTCCCTATCCTCTAGAGTTTGAGAATTCGATGTTACTCCAACCAACTTTTATAGATGAAAGAAATTTTAAAATCAATCATTCTAACTTCTATCACAATTCAGGCCACACTTATTAAAAAAAAAAAGAATGTTCATGGACTGGTGACATTAAAACACTAATAAATTAAGGGGAATGATCCACTCAACCTTCTGCACATGAGGTCCTCCCCACGCACAAAAAACAAACCAAACCAAACCACCGAAAGAAAATCCACAGGCCTAAAATACCAAATTTATATTTTTTCAGAACTTAGTGCCATAATTAACCATATACTTGATCAAATTAATGCCACTCAAGAACATTTTAGAAACTGTCATCACATAGAGAAAAGAGATTACATATTTGTCTTCTGCAGCCAGAAATTGACTTATATCAAGTATTCGTGAAAGACTCTAATGAGACAGTGTAGATTAGAAAACAAAAGTTTTAAATCTAAAGTAAAAGATGTGTCAAGGGAATGGGAAATGGGGCGGCACACAGGTGGTTCATTCAATAACCACAGCCCTTTTTTTCCTAGCATATATATAAGCACTTGCAGGAGGTGGTAACTTTAAAGACTTTACACTTCTTAGTGTTCCTGACTCCAAAATTAAAACACTGCCTATGGAAACACCATCACTTTGCTTTCCAAAAATAATTTAGGATGCTTAAGATGAAAAGCTAATTTTATCTTCAAATGTGTATGTACTATGTGTTGGTTAACAAAACAAACGCAGACTAGGTCATTACAGGAGTGGGGTGAAAACTTCCCCGACTAAAGGATTTCCTTAAATGATGAACTTGCCAAGTAGCAGACGTTCTTCTTTATCATTCTGGGTATGAGAACAACGGCAATTTTTATATGACAGAGGACAGATTCATTTAAGGACTAAGTAAAAGTCTGGAAGCTTTGTTCTAATAACTGCGTAATTGTTAACAGTGATTTGATTTTAATAAGGTGACAAGTCTTAAGAGTTACGTCTACAAGAACGTTATTAATTCAAAGGTCTCTAGCTTTTCCTGCTGTTTATTTTGTGTTGCTGAGGTGATTAAAAAGGACAGGACATTCTAAACGGGGGAAGACAAATAGTGCACACACACAAACACACACACCTTGCAAACGGCTGTTCAGTTTTGTGGCCAGATTTTTCAGAGCCTCCACTACCCTAACCCTGGTCAAGCCCGGAAAGCCCTGGGAAAGGGAAGTCTGGTCGCTCGGGCTAGAAGCGAGAGGTCGCTTTCCCCATCCCCGGCCGGGTGCCAGCCCAGCCAAGCGGGCCCTCTCCTCCCCGCACTGGGACGCTCTCGCTTGCTGCTCGGCCCCCGCACCAGTGCCCCTGAGCCTGGGAGACAGGAGTCGGGCGCCGGGTTTCCCCCACCCCCTCGGCCTAGGTCCCCGGAGGACCCCCTTCTCCTGTAACCCAGTACCAAACGAAAAGGGGTCGAAGCGGGCGAAAACCGCCATAACCGCCACACAACCCTCGGCCCCGCGGGGCCTGCCCTGGGGCCCGGCCCGGCTCTTGACACTCACCTGCCTCCCCCGGCGGCCCCAGCCCCGGCTCCCGAGGCCCCACCGCCGCCAGCTCCCGCTCCCGGCCGCAGCGCCATCTTGCTCCGAGCCGGCCGCCGCCACCTTACAAGCAGCTGTCAGCTGAAGACAGCCACTTCCGGGGCGAATGCCAGCCCCTCCACGCCGCGGACTGGGCGACGGGGCGGAGCCGTGCGCCCACGTGACCCTCGGCGCCCCGGGGAGGGGTAAAGTGGCGCGCCCTCGTCACGTGGCCCGACCGCCGCCGAGGGTATTGTGAGAGCGGTTCTAGTTCTGGGGTTGCACGGGCGGCCCAGGAGAGCTGATTCATTCTCTGGCAAGGGTCTCGGAGGGACCGGCTGGGGGCCGAGCGGCAAAGCGATGTCCGTCGGTTTGAAAAACCGTCATGTTGGCTGATGGAAAGAGGAGATCGAATCCTGCTTTTTAAACTGGAATGATGGTGTACGGGTGTTCTTTTATTCTTTATACACGTAAAGAATAGGTGGATCCTGGACCCTCCTTTGATAGCTTCACAGAGCTGATCCGTGATCACCTTTTTCCCGAGAACTCGGCAGCTTCCTCTCGGCACCCACCCCAGAAGATGAAGGTGTTTAAAATTCGGTAAAGCAGCCTAGCTCAAGTAAACCTATAGCCCGTATACAAAACCTTCAACGTGCACTGTTCATCTGTTTGGTTCTGCCACCACGCTACCCAGTAATCCCTGCTTTTCCTATATTTGCAAGCAGGGGCAAAATGGTGTTTGGAAAACAGTTCATTACTCTGAATTTATCTCGATATATATTGTCTCGATATATATTATCTCGATATATTATGTCACATATAATATATATAAAATCTGGGCACATTTTTACTTTTTTCCCTTACTCGAACTACTGTAAGTAAAATACAAAAGTCCAAGGTTAACCTTTTCAAGCCTTCAAGCAGTTTGCTTATTAGCGAGTAGTGGATTAATTATAATTAGTTTTATCTTTCACTCTTGCCCCAAGGCTTTTTACACGGAAACCATTTGTAATAATAGTTATCTTTTATTGGGTACAAATCACTAGTCAGGAGCCATACCGAATTTTTTCAAATCTTCAGTGTCCCTAAGAGTGAGTATTGGCATTTTGCGGTTGAGAAAACCAAGGTTAAAAGAAGTTGTAATTTGCCCTGGTCATAGAGTTGCAAAGCAGCAGCACCAGGATTCAAACCCAGGTGTTTCACATAAAAGTCCTTACTCATTTCACTAGTGCAGCTGCTAGTGAATAATTCAATTATTATGTATTTTCTTTTCACAACGGTCTACTAATTTCATTTCTTTTCTTTCGGTGAAACTGAAATTTCTGTAGCATATAGTCCCAACTGATAGAAAAGTGCTAAATTCAGTATTAATCCATTGACAAGGCAAGTTAATACTGGTGTATATAGCCACTGTTATTAAGGATGGGTAGTGACACAGGAGAAAATACTCAAATAAAGTCAAATGAAGGGAATATTTTATCAGGATCACAGAAGATGCGTTCTCGTTTCTGTCATGATACTTTGTTCTCCTTTGCCTGTGGATTCCTACATCTGCTAGACTCAGCACAGGAGGTCAGCCTTCCATGGTGTTAGGTGCCATCCTCTGATGCTTCAACATCTTGGCATTATGTCTACACAGCATTTGCCTGCCACACTATTTGTTCCTTTACTCTATACCCACCACTACGCTCTAAGGGCACAGATTATGTTATTAAGCCTTGTATTCCTCACCAAATATATCATGTTTGTTTAAGGAATATTTGGCATTAATTTATAACATGGCAGGCACAGAGCTAGGCATGTCTGATACTGGGACATAGTTGGTATTAGTCCCAATCTCACACATGAAAAAACAGAAGCTCTGAGAAATTAAAGAACCTATTCAAAGTCATACAGCTTGCAAGAGGTGGCACTATCACAACTACCTCCAGGATATAGAGAGTCAAGGATCTGTTTGCAAGAACAAAAAAAAAATCACATGCTTGTATTTGTTTTTTTGCACCATGTAGCAAAAGGATGAAAATAAAGGAAATTAATATGTTTTAATTCAAATGCTACTAAGATTACTTATATCCCAGTATTGTAATAGTATTGATAATAACTACCACTCATGTCAGGTGCCATTCTAAATACCTTACATGTATGAAGTAAACATTTTTTTTTTTTTTAAGGCAGGCTTTTTTTTTTTTTTTTAAGATTTTACTTATTTGTCAGAGAGAGAGCGAGCGAGTACAGGTAGGCAGAGTGGCAGGCAGAGGCAGAGGGAGAAGCAGGTTCCCCACTGAGCAAGGAGACCCATATGGGACTCAGTCCCAGGATGCTGGGATCATGACCTGAGCTGAAGGCAGCCACTTAACTGACTGAGCCACCCCGGTGTCCCTCAAGTCAATTTTTTATTCCAACTGTATAAAAACTAGCAACTAAGAACAATCTGCTAACAGTGAATAGTCTCCATCACTGTGTAAGCGTAACTCTTTACCTTTGGCAGAGACCTGTTTACTAAATGGATGCAGGGCCATAAAGCCTCAGGAAAGACAAGCTGTAAGAGAATGCAGCCTCATGTGTATCAAGTAAGGAACATTCTTTCTTATCAGGATAAAGTGTTTATCGGTTTTTGAGCAAAGTCATCTTGAATGGAAAGAGACAGGAAAGAGCATGATTAAATGATGGAAAATGGAAGTAAGAAAGGGAAAGGCTGACCATAATCTTGTAGCTGCAACATTAGGACAGGTAGGGTATGAGATGAGCTCTTTTACCAATGAGGTATAAGGATATTTAATAGACCAAAGAATTTAAAATCCTAGGGAATTTGAGTAACCAGCCACAGAAGAGGCTTTGTTGTGACTCATACCACAAAAGGCCATCAACAAATTTAGAAATAGTAAAATAAAGAGAGCAATAGGTATTTCTTGGTAGACAGCCTGTGCTGCTTCTTGTCCATTAAAAAAAAAAAAAAAAAAAAAAAAAGCGAGGGTGGTGGTGAAAAGGGGCATTTAATCTCAAGGCTTTATTTTAAAATTTGGTTCCAGATGCCTCCCCACAGCATATATCACACCTTCCTTCACACTGAAGGGAAAAATCCTTCAGAGCTCACCACATTCGGCTGTTGTTAATTTTAGCATAAGCTTTTGTTCTTCTATAAGAAGTATCTCTCTGCATTCACACCACAGAAATGTGAATGAATGTTATTTCCATTGTGTCATCATTTAAAAGTCACCTATAAATTGAAATTTGACATTATGCATTGATAGTTTAGGATCATTTTTCATCAGTCCCACTTTCTTGTAGTTGATTTCAAATGTTACAGGTGATTACAGGATTTCAAGTATTTCATGAAAACAACATTCATGCTGGTGTCATGAAGTTCCATTTCTGATACAGTCTTTTAAAAAGTCTGCTTTTAACTTTTGTCTTCAAGAGCTACTTTCTTCTTGCTGTTCTGACCAGGGACCTTTTTCCTGTGACAAGAAAATTAAAGAAAGTTGAACCCAAAATTCTAGATATATGTACTTTCTAAAGCTCTGCCAGTTTAAAAAACATCTCCTGAAACCTGTCTAATCAAGTATATGAGGGACTAGGAACATGAGGATGCATTAGACATGGTTTCTGCCCTTTAGGAAACCACAATCACCTAAGTGAGACAGAAACATCACCGTAAACTCACTACAACCTGGTATAAAAGATGGAATCTGACTCTGACATTACTAATAGTAAGAGCTCACATTGATTAAGTGCTAGATACTGTTATAAGTGCTTCGTATATATCAGCTCAGATAATCTTCCCAACTTAGGGAGAAGATTCTAACATTACCCTTATTTGACAGATGAGGAAAATGAGGCAGAGCTGTTGAATAACTTGCTGATCATCACACACTGATAATAAATGTGAGATACGAACCCTAACAGTATGATTTTAGAGTTTAGTGAATGCCATTAATTAAGTTAACGGAGGAAAAGGAATAATGTTGGGAGAAAATAACCAATGTTTGCATTCTACAATTTAGTAAGGCAAAGTTCCTGGATGTATACTAACTTATTTAACCCTCAACCAACCTTGAGGTTGGCATGATTTATGTACTTATTTCTATTACACACAAGGGGAAATGACCTGTCCAAAGTCACAGAGGAAAAGGTGGTATGAGAGCCAATCCTTCTGACTTCAAATCCAGTATTTCCCTCCATTCTACCAAGCTGAGTTTGAAGTGACTGATGTGAGGTCCACCAGGCAAGAGGATTCAGGTTTATATGGAAAGCTGGGCCTGGATATATGGACATCAGAGTTCTCAGCAAGGTATGGGAAGGATCATTAAGGGACCATCTAGAGTTAAAAGGTAAGCTGGAGTTGGATCAAGTGTTGTTTACGTGATCTATAGAGAAGGCTGGCTTTTTTTTTTTTTTATTTGACAGACAGAGATCACAGGCAGGCAGAGAGGGAGGAGGAAGCAGGCCCCCTGCTGAGCAGAGAGGCCAATGTGGGGCTCAATTCCAGGACCCTGGGATCACAGCCTGAGCTGAGGGCAGGGCCTTAACCCACTAAGCCACCCACGTGCCCTGAGAAGGCTGGCTTTTAAATGTGAAACAATGGAGATGACCACAGCATTTTAAGTGGGGGGCTGAAGTCACAAGATTTATATCAAGTGTCTTCAAAGTCTAAGTGCAGCTAAGTTTTAACACCTCAAGTGTATATACTACAAACTTATAAAAATCAACATCCAAAGTATAATTCTTTAAAATATTGTTGTTTCTTATTAAAATTCAACATAGCCCCATCTTAATACTATAGAAGATTTCTGATTTTTTGTTAAAACTTTCATTAGCCGCTGGTCAGTGCCTGAGGAGATTATACTTCCAATTCTAGCTTTAAGATCACACACATAATAAGGTTCTGATGAATATACAACGGTTCTGATACAGCCGCAAGAAAAAGTCTAATGAGAAAGATCAGGTGTCCAAGCAGAGTGACCATCTCTTAACAATCTACTGATTTGTCAGCCAGAAACCGTTGCCACACCAAAAAATTCAAATAAAGAATGTTCTTAATATTAAGAACTAACAAAAAGGAGTATGTATAGACACAATTAAAATTTTTAAGCTTTCAAATGATATTTTTTAAGCCTGTTGCATTTCTTCCCAAGTTATTAAAGCTTAAAACTGCACTAAAACTTTGGGACACTGTGTACACTCTATATCCTTGAACTAAACGTTACTTTTCATAGTCAATACAAAATGTCAAATAAGATTCTTGTTCCACTTAGAAGGAAAGTGCATGCCAGTTTTCATGACTTTCTTCACTGTGTCCCCTCCATATGCCTAAATTTACCTGTACTTAAAGATCGTTCTAGCTCCTTGAAGCTTTTTGTAACTATACCAATTCAGAATATTTGTCATCTCCAAACTTACACTTTATTTAAAAATTATTCTCTAATGTTTTTTAATGTATACTAATCTCCTTTCCCTGACTTTATAGGGGTCTCATTTTAGATTCATTCACATACCAAAGCACCTGGCAGGAGAAAAGGTACTTGGTAAATGCCTACATTTTATATATATTATATACAAACTGGTACCGGTAGAATTTGAAGAGTGTTATTTTCCTTAAATAGTGTAAAAGAGCAGTACAGGTTAGCATGGTCTTGATTACCTCTATTAAAAGATAGTCCTGTGTGTATGCTAAAAAGAAAAAAAGAAATCAATGCTTTAACATCCTCCTAAAACTCAGCTAAACAACTACAAATTTACTCAAGTCATACTTTCTAGAGGTGTTACAATGTGCTTCAGGATAAGCCTAAGACTACACTGAAATCCTGCCTAGAATGGGGAGCTTCAGGGAAGATTCCATCAATGTGAGTTAAGAGCCCTCACCATCTCAGCAGTATGTCTTGATGTAGGCTGTGTAGAGGTGGTGGGGAGTGCAATATTAATTCAAAGTGAACTGAAATCATTCTTTCAAAGATGGAAAAAAACAGATCATTACAAGATCCCAAATCACAAGCAACCTAAAATATATTACTTTTATTATATTCTATAACTGACTGAACCTATCAATTCTAACTCAAAAAATTCATCCTAAGGAGAAATAAAGCCTACTATAATCATATGACAGAGTCAACAGTCACTTTTCTCGTATATACTTACCGTTTATTCTTAGCCTTTTCTAAGAAATATTTTGGAGTTGTACTAATGCTCTGCCTTTCCAATGGCTTCTTAATCATCTTTTTCTTTTGTTTGCTGAAAGTTATAAAAAGAGAAAAGAATGAAATTCAGTAGAACTTACCTGAAAAGAGTGTAAGCTAAAACTAGTTTTGAGTGTTCATCACAAAATTAGGTGACACTACAACCACTTTAAAATGCTGATTACCCAATAGCATTTAGAGATAACCCCAGGGGATTATAAATTTGATCAATTTTTTAAAAATGTATTAATTATGATTAAAATATGTCCTGTATCACCCTTATCTCCTGTGCCAACAAGCATTAAGGTTTGATTTGGGGCAATTAACGGCTCTTTATCAGTTTTATGAACGAAGATAAATTCTAAGCTTATTTCACTTATATTGAGTAATTTTTTAAAAAATCTGAATACTAAACATTTCAAGAATGAAAAAACTGACAAGGAAGACATATTCACAGGTATTTAAAAAGGAAAATTTTTATCTTAGAATTTCTAAAAGTAGTGGTATTGCTAGAACTGTAATTTTAAGAGTGTGAAAGCAAGAAAACATATGTGGGGGGAAAGGGAGAGAAAGAGGGGGAGATCCAAATAAATTAAAGATTATACCTTAGTAGTTTCTGGAAACCTTTTATGTATTCTGGCACAGGACATCCGGCCTGCTGTATAACATTGGCAACACTGGAAAAGGAACCCATAAACATCAATTTGTATCTGATCAAATTGATGTTTACACACTTAAACCCTCTGTAAAATTCGAGAGGAATGAAAACTACACATATGGGAAAGTAATCCAGTACAGTGTTCTGCTATAAATGATCACCAGATGTAAGAACACTGGACTGCTGAGAGGACTGTCTGCTAGACTGAAATTGATGTGCCTGCTGATGAGTAATTTTACCTAGTAGCTATTTCTGCTCAACATTTACCAAGCCCTGAAAAGCTAACCCAATCTTGGATGAGGACACTGACCAGAAATTATTAGATGATAGTGCTTACTATGCATCTGGCACTGTCTCAGGCTTTTTATGTGTAGTGACTTACTCGATCCACTCAAAAACCCTTCACTAATGAAATACTATCCTTATCCCCCTTGCCCGGATGGAAAAACCATGAGAGTAATGGTTATGTTGACATGGAGGTCATCAGATTCACATGCTTGGAGTTACTGAGGAGATGGAAGTGAATCTAGGCTTTTGGAATAGACTCCCCTACATATGAACGTGTAAAAGTCTGCTGAAAGGATACCCAAGGCTGATGACAAAGCCAAGGTTCAGAAGGCACAAATCAAAGTCTTTGCCAAAACTGATAAACACATCAAAGTACAAACAGCCTTTGACCATAACTCAATTTCATTTGTTAGAAATGCAAAGTACTATAAATTATCACGTTTAAAATTACTGTAGGCAGCCAAAATGTAGGAAACTCAGCTTTTATTTTAAGATCTATGATGCTGGGCTAAATTAAGACCCAAGATTCTAAAAGTGCATGTGTTACCCAGGCTTCAAAGAGCTACAACTGAATAATATGGGGAGTGTGTTACTGAAACAGATTTCCTAGGACTAAATATAAAACTCCATCTGCCCAGAAGAGTAAAGAGAAGGATGCACCACGGTGAGGGGTAATTTTGACTGGGCTGAAGAGACTCGGGTTAACTTTATTCACCAATCCAAAAACTTCACTATTACATTGCGAGTAATATTAACCAAGGCTATTGGGAGAATCCTGTGAGTTTGAAATTTAATAATGAACATTCCATTATGAATACTTCCAAATTCTAGTAATGAAAGGGCAAAAACAAAGCCCTCTGATTTTTCCTTTCGTCACAGCTAAAATCTGGTTGACTAATGCTGTAACAGTATTTGGGACTTGTCCATTTTAACTGTGTGTGCATACAAGAACATGAAGTGGTCTTGCCATCTTAATACTAAGTTATTTTTCCTAATTTACCTTTTTTTTTTTTTTAAAGATTTTATTTATTAGAGAGAGAAAGACAGCGAGAGAGGAACACAAGCCAGGGGTTTGAAAGAGGAAGCAGGCATCCTGCTGAGCAGGAAGCCTGTGTGGGGCTCGATCCCAGGAACCTGGGATCATGACCTGAGCCACCCAGGTGCCCCCTAATTTACCTTCTTAATAATGGTTTATCATCTTCAGTGAAAAATGTAACAGCTTTTCCTTTATGCCCCGCTCTTCCAGTTCGACCTAAAAAAAACCCAGACCATAAAAAACACTTTTCTGGGGAAAGGGAACGTCAAGATTCACATATAAGTCACTGGCTTTTCACTAAAATGAGCACTACAAAATGAGCACGTATGGAGGGAAGGAGTAAGTGCAAGACAGAGAAGTAGTGCCGGGGTGTCAGCGGGCAGAGGGGTAAGCAGCAGGAGAGACAACTCACCTATCCTGTGGATGTATTCCACTGAGCTGGTTGGAAAATCATAGTTGATCACCAAGTTCACACCTTTAAAATCAATCCCGCGGGCCAGCAAGGCTGTACAAATAAGAACCCAGATTTTTCCAGCTCGGAAGCTGTGGACTGTGTTATCTCTCTGGTTAATAAAACACATGTTAAATATTTTAGTACTACTCTGGGAACAGAAAACAAGTACTTCATAAATCCCATGCCAATATTTTAAAGTTTAATAGCTCTTTATCACTTTGAAAATATACACTTGACTTTACCTGTTGCTGTGTTCTGTCTGCATGAATAACATCTACATTAATACCTTCATATATGAGCTCATGAAAAAGTTCTTTAGCCCTTTCGATGGACTGAACAAAAACAAGAACAGGTGGATTGAAACCCTACAAGAAAGAAGGCAAAAATCAGCACATATAACCCATAATCAAGAATACAATCACAGGGGCACCTGGGTGGCTCAGTGGGTTAAAGCCTCTGCCTTCGGCTCAGGTCATGGTCTCAGGGTCCTGGGATCGAGCCCCGCATCGGGTTCTCTCTGCTCGGCAGGGAGCCTGCTTCCTCCTCTCTCTCTGCCTGCCTCTCTACTTGTGATCTCTCACTGTCAAATAAATAAATAAAATCTTTAAAAAAAAAAAAAAAAAAAAAAAGAATACAATCACAGTATTTCATATGATTTTAGTTCATAAAAGAACCCAATTCAATTTAGTGTACCTTTGATTGCCAAATTTCTCAGTGGTCTACATCTGCCTCTATCTTCTTCACCATCCATTCTCTACACAACTTGACTCTAATTTCCACCTTGCTAATTCCAACAACCATGTCTAGTTAATCCCCTTTACCTTTCTATAATGACAGATGCTCAGTCCCTAGAACAATCATCTCTTGGCTTCTGTGCCTCAGAGATCTTTACATTCCGCTAAAATGCAGTAACTTTTATTAATTCACTGTTTATCCTAACTACGGATATTCCACCAAAGCTTAGTCTTTGGTTCTCCGTTCTCTCAATATAGTCATTATCTTAATATTTTAAATATAATCTCAGTTATCAACTACCCTCTCCAAGCAGAAGATTTTTACATTTCTATCATCAAACCCCACCTTTTCCTCAAACGGGCTTTCTCTATTTTCAACTGCTCTATTAGGGTTTAACCTTCTTAATCTTGGTTCACAAGCTCCCCTTTTGAAATCTAATAAAGCTGTGAAGCTTCCTAATAGGCAACCATTCATTCACACAAAATCTAACACACAACTTCAGAGGGTTCACAGACCTCCTAAAGCTAGATAGAAATCCCTGATGTATAATCTCCATGTGAGTATCCATGTGAAAAGCCTTAAAATTTGCTAGTGCCAAATGACACCTTTAAGAATATTAATGAAACAGGGGCGCCTGGGTGGCTCAGTGGGTTAAAGCCTCTGTCCTCGGCTCAGGTTATGATCCCAGGGTCCTGGGATCGAGCCCCGCTTCGGGCTCTCTGCTCAGCAGGGAGCCTGCTTCCTCCTCTCTCTCTCTCTGCCTGCTTCTCTGCCTGCTTGTCATCTCTGTCTGTCAAGTAAATAAATAAAATCTTAAAAAAAATATTAATGAAACAAATGTACATGACATTGTGTGCCAAGCACTATTCTAAGTACTATGTCTGTATTAATCATTAATACTAAAACAATTCTATGAGAGAGATATTATTTCCATTTTACAGATGAGGAAGCTGTGAGGTTAATTTGCCTGAAGCTAATTTGCCTCAAGCTCTTAACTACTTCTGTAGTCACCAGGTACTTGCAAACCCTTTTCCTTTCATCCTCCAACTATTCTTAACATTCCTTTATTGCCAATAATAAAGTGCCTGGGTGGCTCAGTCAATTAAGCATCTGTCTTAACATTCCACCACTGAGGCTGTCACCCTCATTTCTCTCATTTATTTCCTCTTCATCTCTAACCAGCCTAATTTAACAACCTACTGACTGGTTTCTTTACTTTCAGTCTCTTGCCATTACATTTTATGTATCACTATTTATGTAATTTTCCTTAAAATTCTTCGAATGTCCAGTGGTTTCTCTTAACGTGACCCCAACTTTCCTGTCCAACCTGATCTTCTTTAACTCACCATAAACTCTTTGCCTTAGATAGGTAACCTCTTCATGAGTCTCTAAACCCACTGTGTTTCCCTCTACTGCCTGGAATATTCCAGCTGCTCCTCCAACAATCAACGTCCCACAGATCCTTCCAAGGCCCAGATTAGTAGCATCTCCTCCGGAAGGCTTTCCCCAACCGATTAACTTATGCTACGTGGGTGCTTAAGAGAAATACTCTATAGCCTCTTATGACACTTTACTAAAAACTATGTTAACACAAGTCTATTTCTTTTATTCCCTAAAAAAGACTAAATTCTAGGGGCAGGGCTTAAGAATTCTCTTTGTTTTATTTTCCCCTGCCCTAACCCCTCACAGTTAACTTTTGATTATGGCTTCTACTCAGTATTTACTTAAGGGATAAAAAACAGAAAACCACACTCGGTGTCCTAATTACTCTACAATGCTCCTAGAGTTCTAGAAGAAACCAGCAGAGGGATTGGGGGAGATGAAGGGAACCAATACAGATGGAGATGTGGAAAAAGGAGGCTTTTAGGGCATCAGGTAGGTTTTTTCCTAGCATACCTTGAGCTGGAACAGAAAACTTACCATAATCTAAGTGGTGAGTCTCTCCACTTGGGACAACAGATGACTCAATGTTTTCAAGAATTTACCTACAGATTACTACATATGCTACAGGAATAGCGCTCAGCCTCCTACCAGTCACATAAGATTTAATGAACTTCATCAAAATTCAAGAAGATAGCCCAAATATACCTTTTTAACAAGTTCTCTCATGGCCAGAAGTTTCCCAGTCTCAGACCCAACAAAGAGAAGCTCTTGTTCTACAGTTTCTACTGCAGAATTCCTGAAAAGCAAACATACTTTGCAGATTGCAAGGGCCAATTTTTGCTTTTCCTCCCAAATTCTAAATAAATGAAAAAATTTACACAAAACCCCAACAGAATCAAGTTTTCCATTGTCATTATAAGCATTTAATCATTTATCCTTCAATATGAAGACAAAGTTACTTATTTATTTTAAAGTTGAATTTATTTAAGTAATCTCTACACCCAACATGGGGCTTGAACGCATCACCCTGAGATGAAGAGTCGCATATTCTGACTGAGCCAGGCAGACACCCCAAAGTTATTTTTATTTTTTATTTGTTTTTAAAAAGATTTGTTTGAGAGAGAAAGTGCATGCATGCGCAAGGGGAGGAACAAAGGGAAAGGGATAAGCAGACTCTGCAAGGAGCCTGACTCAGGGCTTGACCCCACAACCCTGAGACCACGACCCAACCTGAAACCAAGAATCAGATGCCCAACTGACTAAGCCACTCAAGTGCCCCCCAAAGTTATTTTTAAATGTTTTATTCTAATTATAAAAATGCTATCTAAAGAAAATTTGGAAAAATGTAAATAGTAAAACAAGTTGTCCATTTTAGGATAAATTGTGATGTTTTGTTGTAGTCTAAGTCATACATTTTCCTGTATCTAATTATTTACTTAAAAGAAGTTTCTAAAAATAAAATTACTGGATAAAAAAATGAGAATATTTTTAAGGTTATTACAGGTCTGAGTTTTTCTTAATGATTAATAAGAGTTTTTTTTTAATAGTTGGGGGTGAGCCTTAAGAGCTTTTATAAACACTAATAAGATGCTGTAGTACAGGGGTGCCTGGGTGGCTCAGTCAATTAAGCATCTGTCTTCAGCTCAGGTCATGATATCAGGGTCCTGAGCTTGAGCCCCATGTCAGGCTCCCTGCTCAGCAGGGTGTCTGCTTCTCCCTCTCCCTTTTCCCTCTCCCTCTCATCCTCCTCCCTGTTTGTGCTTTCTGTCTCAAATAAACAAAATCCTTAAAAAAAAAAAAAGTTGTTACAGTACATTACGCTGTACCATAAATATTTTTTCCCCTTCTGTCTTCATATTTATGGTGTATTTGTTCTTTCCGTTTATAAACAGAAGTTTTAAGTTTAAAGAGTTTAAAGTATTTTTTATTGTTCCATTTGGCTTCTTTCTTAATTTAATATGTTTTTTCTAGCACTTTTTAAAAAGAAATTATTTATTTGAGAGAGACAGGAAAAGAGAGAGAGGGAGCACAGAGGGAGAGGGAGAAGCAGGGTCCCTGCTGAGTAGGGAGCTCAATTCCAGGACCCTGGGATCACGACCTGAGACAAAGGAAGACACTTAACTGACTGAGCCACTCAGGTGCCCACAAGCACTTTTTCATATAGCTATAGTCGTCATACTTATCATTTCATGGGTCTCATATTATTCTATCACGTGGCTATATTATACTTTCCTAACACACTATTGTACTAGTGCACATTCATTTAGTATAAAATGCTTAACCCCAAAATTTTTAAAAAGGATTATAAATCAACTGGCTCAGTAACATAAGCTTCTTCCTCTATGGTCCTACTTAATTAAGCCATCAAAGAAACTAAATCTTCTGGGTGGCTATAGAGTTCAAGTCACTTTGTGGATAGATGGGAAGAATCAGGTGAAAACATAATGACAGAAATACTAACATGACAATTTGAGAAATTTCCCTTTGGATTATTCTAAAATAGAAAATCCTTAGGGTGCCTGGGTGGCTCAGTTAAGTGTCCAACGCTTAATGTCAGCTCAAGTCATGATCTCAGGGTTGTAAGATCGAGCCCCAGGTCAGGCTCTGCTGTGGGCATGGAGCCTACTTAAGATTCACCCTCTCCCTCTGCCCTTCCCCCTCACCTTTCTCTCTCTCTCCCTCTCTAAAAAAAATAAATAAAATGGAAAATCCTTACTCAATCTTGACTTTAAAGAATACATGTCTTTCAGTAAAACTTTCCCTGTTATTAATCTAAGGCCAAAACAACCTATCTCCTTGAGTGTCTAAAAAAAAAAAAAAAAAAGACTTGTTTTAAAAAAAATCAGGGATAACAGAGAAGAACAATTACCTTGCTCCAATGGATACCGTAATGACATTGTCCAGGTTGAGTTTGCACCACTGCTCAACATCATATGCAAAAGTTGCACTGAACATAGCTCTTCTGACCTTATGGGATGTGCAGGCCAGGAAAATGGAAGCCAGCTGGTCTCTGAACCCAGTTTTGCCATCTTCAAACAGTTTGTCTGATTCATCTACTACCAGCCACTCTACACTGAGAAATAACATAACAACTTGTGGGTACTGAACTGGAAGACCCAAGACACTTCACTGAACTGTGGGGACACATGAAGTAGTAGTCAAACCATTATGCTACTTCTGAGATCTACACATTATACCAGAAAAAGGTAAAAGAAAAATCAGCAGGAAAAGGTAAAAACAAGATAAACATAAAGCAATGTTCTATTCCTTTAGCCTCAAAGAGATGAGGTTCCATTAGCAACAACAGAGCTTCACATAAATCTTATAAACTCCATCACCATTGTTGAAAGAAGTGAAAACATCTAGGGGAATTCTGTACTAACTGCTTATCAGAATCTGTAACTTTCTTCCAGACCAGATGGTAACATTCCTAAGAATTTGATGAAAACCATTATTCTTAGCACCAACACTGATTGAAAGCTGGCAGATAGCAAGCTCCAATGGGCCATAATACAAACAGTCAAGGACAAAACAGAATCAAGTAAATGAAAATACACAAAGAAGAGATTAAAATATTATCTGTACCTTGTTAAATCTATTCCCGGAGGATCTTGCTTTAATAAATAGATTAGTCGATTCGGAGTAGTCACAAGAATATCTATGGGAAAAACAAATGGTACACGTTGCAAAAGCAAGGTTCATCTCTCTTAAACAAGGGAATTAAGGTTCCTGAATGTCAGTGAAGAACCTGAAGAGGGGAAAGGAGGGGCAGGTCATATACTTGCTATTTTACTAGACCAACCCCACAAAAGTTCTTTCTTATTCATAAGCTAATATATGTACATATTTTTTAATCCATCATAGCACAAACTACTATATGCTTACTCTCTTTTTATTATGTTTGATCTGCCTTCTCAACTTCTAAGAGGCAAGAAGACTATAATACAACAGTGTTATTTTCAAGTATTTAGTTTTGGGGAGGGGAAAATCCTTTCTTTAAATGAAATTTTACTCAGAAACTCAAAATGAAAGGTAAAAGCTGATTTCCTAACTGATATAAGGGTAGGGATGTAAGCCATTCTTATCTGCAGAGTATTTCCATGGTAGATTAAAAATCAACAGTATAAAGCAGGGTTTCTCAGCTTTAGCAGTACCGCCATTTTGATCTAGATAACATTTTGCTGTAGCAAACTGTCTTGCGCACTGTGGGATGCTGTTACCTCTTCCTACCACAGGCTAGTAGCACCCCAGTTTTGCTAACTTCAAGTATCTCCAGATATTGCTAAATGTCCCTGGGGTGGTAAGTGAGGTGGGGCAAAACTGCCTCTGGATGAGAATCACTGGTATATATTTAAATAAGTACCGAGTGGGAGTGGAGAGATCTCTTTCAGTTTCTCTAAAAACCAAATTAGTTGTGTGTATGACTACACTTTTAACAACTCCTAGGTGGCAGTTAAGGATATTTGTAATTTGCAAATCCCTTACATGCTCTGTATGTCAAGCATGAATCCCTTACCAAACTTCTTAGATGATTTAGGTCCAAATTTCTTGGCTGCCACTGCTGCTTTGTGGATCATGTGTATCCTGAATCCTGTTCCCTCTGAGATTTTTACTAACTCTCTGTGAATCTAAAATGGCAAATGACAAAAATATTAGCTGCTAAGATACTTAGAAAAGATGCATAATCTTGTTTACATTATTAAAATAAACCTATTACCAACCCATGAATAACTGAAATTAAACCTATAATACTATGTGCACTAACCTGGAATCTCAGCATTTTGCAATCTGTTACATACTGTTTTTGGAATACAGTGCTATTAGAAAACCGTCTCAGGCTTGGCATGTATTTTCTATTAAGCACATTGGAAGTATGGAGTAAGTCACTGTGTTAGTTCTTCTTTCTCAAAAACTGAGATAAGGTTATGTTTTAGAGAGGGACTATATATTCCGGGAGCCTCAGTAGCCTCAACTTAAAAGATCTTAGAGCATTTGCCAAAGAAACATCGTTAATGTTTAAATCATTGTTTTAGAAAACTATAAAATGATTCAAAAAACTTGCCCACGTGCAGTAAGTTACAGAACAGAGTAAGATACAGTACAGAATATTTGCCTAGGCCATACATGGGCCTTACTCTTTTTGAGACCCTTTTACTACCCTCAAATAAGAAATGACTAAAGCAAACATCAAATACTTCCTCTTTGGAAGCTACATGTCATACCTGGTTGGCAAGTTCTCGTGTTGGTGATATAATCAGAGCTCTAAAGCCTTTATTTGTGGGTTGTTTTAGTTGCATCAAAATGGGAATGCTAAAAGCCAAAGTCTTTCCAGATCCAGTAGGAGCAGAAGCCAAAAGTTCTCGACCCTAAAAACAAGGTATGTTAAGTATAAGTTAAGTACCTAAACTTTTCAGAGCCTGGTCAAGTAATGCAACCAGCCACAGAAATAACAAAATAATCATAATGAATGTAATCTTTCATATTCTCATTGCTTGTCTAACTTTTCCCATATTTGCTTTTCTAATATCATCTACCCCTGCCACCAGTGCCTCAAAGGAGTTTCTTTTATTTTTCTTTTTTTAAAGATTTTATTTATTTGATAGAGATCACAAGTAGGCAGAGATGCAGGCAGAGAGAGAGGGGGAAGCAGGCTCCCTGCTGAGCAGAGAGCCTGATGCTGGGCTCGATCCCCAGACCCTGAGATCATGACCTGAGACGAAAGCAGAGGCCCAACCCACTGAGCCACCCAGGCGCCCCTCAAAGGAGTTTCTGACTGCTGCCACCAAACACCATTTGACCTGGGTAAAGAATATGGGTAACTAAAATCTAAAGATAATTCAAAACCTCAACTATTTTCATTATTCTCTCCCACCAAACTCCCTTATCAAAGCAAAATTATAAAACCAACTTTTCCCCCTGATATCTGTACTGCTCAATCCCTAGGGATGGTTTTAGTAAGTAATAGAATGGCTAAAGATAGGCATCCATCGGCGGGCAGAGAGTGTGCGGACGCGGGGCAGCCGAGTCCTCTACGCCCTGCGTCGGAGGCGGCGTGCGGGCCAAGGGGCACGGGCCCGGAGCCGGGATGCCAGAGGGACCATCTGTGAGGAAGTTCCACCGCTTGGTCTCCCCCTTTGTGGGGCAGCAGGTGGTCAAGACAGGGGGCAGCAGTCAGAAGCTGACCCTTGCCAGCTTGCAGTCTCTGTGGCTCCAAGATACACAGGTCCATGGAAAAAAATTATTCCTTAGATTTGATCCAGATGAAGAACTTGGTTCCCTTGGCAACATCTCACTGCCAGAGTCTCTAGAAAAAGGAGAGAGGAAGGAGGAGGTCCAGGACCAAAAGCAGGCCTCGGGGCTCAGCAGCCAGAATACTTCTCAGCCGCCCTCTCAGTCCCTGGAGCATGTTGCTCCCAGTGGAGACAGTGGTTTGGAGGGTTTGTGGGGAGATGCTGCTGTGGGAGCTGCGGAGAGGTGGCTGCAGGTCAGCTTTGGTATGTTTGGCAGCATTTGGGTGAACGAGTTCTCCAGAGCGAAGAAAGCAAACAAGAGGGGCGATTGGAGGGACCCCATTCCAAGGTTGGTCCTGTACTTTGGTGGTGGCGGCTTCCTGGCATTCTATAATTGTCAGATGTCTTGGAGCTCTTCCCCAGTGGTCAGACCTGCCTCTGACATCTTGTCGGAAAAGTTTGATCGACGACAAGCCTTGGAAGCTTTGAGCCAGGAGCAGCCTGTCTGCTATACCCTGTTGGACCAAAGATACTTCTCAGGCTTAGGGAACATCATTAAGAATGAAGCCTTGTACAGAGCAGGGATCCATCCCCTTTCTCTCGGCTCGCTCCTCAGCCATCAGCACCTCGAGGCCCTCGTGGATCATGTGGTGGAGTTCAGTGCAGACTGGCTTCAGGACAAGTTTGAGGGCAGACAGCAGCACCCGCAGATCTACCAGAAAGAACAGTGCCCTGGGGGACACTGGGTCATGAGAGAGGCGTTTGGGCCTCCGGGTGGCTTCCAGAGGCTCACATGGTGGTGCCCACAGTGCCAGCCCAGGTTGTCTCCTGATGAGCAAGGGCAGGTCCAGCTCTCCTAGGGGACTCCCGCCTGTCTTCACAGAACCTGGCCCTTGAGGGGCTGTGATTCCTGAATGTCCAGAGGGCGGGTGTTGTCAGTGCTTGGGCTTGGCTACAGGAATAGAGGGTGGGGGGATGGGTGTCAGGACTGTTGCAAGCCTGTCTCACTGGACTTGGGTTGAAGGCTGTTCCTACAGGGTTAGATGTTTTTTTGCTTCTCTCATTTCTGTTAATTCTTCCATCTAATTCTGCCATTGTGGAAGATGATGAAAAGTCATGAGGACGGTACAGGGAAACACCTCCCAGTGGGGCACTGAAATGAAAGTGCCTGAAAAACAGCTCTGCCTCCACATTGCTTTGTATGTGCTTGGTTTTGTGTTTGAAACCTTGGTTGGTTGTAAGGCTCTCCATTTGAGAAATGGGACAACAGAAGCCTCTTTCTTTGTTCCCCTGGGGGGATCCAGGGGTGAGGATGAGTTGCACACGAGAGGAGGCTGAGGCTGACTCATCCTCCTGCGTGGATCCTTACCCATGGGATGGAGATCCCGAGAGAAGGGCCAGAAGAGGAGAGGGACCAGGGAATTGGTCACCTTCCTGCTGTGCCCAGTGGGCTTTAGAAAAAAGCTACTTCTCTCTACAGTAAGGTGATATTTTTGTGATTGTTGGTGTGTTGAACAGTGCAGGAATCAAGGGTGGTAGAGACACACTGTCAGGTTGTTAGTGACAGCCAGAAGAAAGTAGGACAGTGACATGAAAATAAATCTCTTTGTTATTAAAAAAAAAAAAAAAAAGAATGGCTAAAGATAATAAAAAGTGGCAATAACTTGAGTGACAATTTACAGGTGACAGTCTTTCAAAACATCACTATGATTTTGAGAGTTTTAAGCTGAAGTTGTAACAGAAACAATCTTAGATGAAAATTAAAAGCAAATTTACTATAACAGGAGGCAACAACATCATTCAAAGGTATTCTTACAGGACACCTGTGTGGCTCAGTGGGTTAAGCTTCTGCCTTCAGCTCAGGTTGTGATCTCAGAGTCCTGAGATCAAGCCCCGCACTGGGCTCTCTGCCCACCGGGGAGCCTGCTTCCCCCCTCTCTCTGCGTACCTCTCTGCCTATGTGATCTCTCTCTGTCAAATAAATAAATAAAATCTTAAAAAAAAAAAAAAAAGATATTCTTACTTCAGTTCCCAAAGAAAACAAAAAGAACTAGTATGGATGAAGAGGTAACTCCTATCCTTTGGCTGCATGGGACAAAAAGTCAGCTCTCATTAGGACAAGAAAAACCTCAGAAAGATTTAATTTTCAAAACTCTTAAGTTTTTTTTTTTTTTAAGATTTTATTTATTTATTTGACAGACAGAGATCACAAGTAGGCAGAGAGGCAGGCAGAGAGAGAGAGGGAAGCAGGCTCCCTGCTGAGCAGAGAGCCTGATGCAGGGCTCAATCCCAGGACCCTGGGATCATGACCTGAGCCGAAGGCAGAGGTCTTAACCCACTGAGCCACCCAGGAGCCCCTAAAAACTCTAAGTTAATCCATGCCTCTACCAACAGTAGATTACCTCTGGTATTTTAAAACAAGAGAATATTACTCACTGACAAACTACTATAAATGTATGAATCTCAAAAACAATACACAGCCTGAGAGAAACCACAAATTAAAAAATAAATAATGGATTTTACCACTTACATGACATTCTATAGAAAAGGCAAAACTAATGTATGGCAATAGAAATCAGACCAGCAGATTCCTCTGGACAGGGGTGAGGTAAGGACTGAATGGAAAGGGCACAACAGAATTTTCTGGGGTGACAGAAATATAACACGTCTCCTTTGGGGAGATGGTTATATAGAGTATGCACTGTTGAAATTCACTGAACTGTGAACTTACAATCTATGCATTTCACTGTATATAAGGCATACTTCAATTACAAACAGTACTGGGAGGTACTGACTGAAGTCAGGCTACGTGCAAAAATTCTGTATTTCTGAAATAGTTCCTAGGAATAATAAGCTAAATCACAGATGAATAAACAGAACATAGTCCCTAAACTCAGAGGGTTTACACGCTAGTAAAATTTAAAAGGTAAACACAACTAGTCTAACTGCACAGTAGTATAAAGTGTTAGATAAATGTTGCAAACAAAAAAAAGAACACACTAAATACCTTGGAGAACTGGTAGTAGAGAAAAGAATGTTAGTAAAAGAAAAAGATCACATCTAATTGTAGTGATATGGGGCCCCAGGCATGAGATGGACCTTAAAAGCAAAGGAAGGTTTCAATAGGGAGAGATAAGGTAAAAAAGAAGACTTCATAAACAGGGAAGAGAATGAGCTAAGGAAGGAACTTCCTCCACAGAGGAAGGAACGTTAGAGGCATTCTAGACCTTCATACTCACATGCAGCATAACTGGAATGGCTTGCATTTGGATTGGTGTAGGCATCTGGAAGCCTGCATCCAGAATGTTCTGAAGCAGTCGAGAACTGATTTTATATTCTTGGTCAAGTTGCTGAAATGTAGCAATTGGGTCAGGAAGATCAGTTCCTTGGACGTGAATTTTATGTTTATTCCGGAAGAAGTTTATCTGAAAAGTGAGATAAAGAGGTCACCATAGATATGGTCACATACATTGTCAGATGTTATAAGGTAAAAGTAGCAGTTTCTAGGATAAGCTTTAATAACATGAAACTTTCTGGTTAAATTCCAAGCCCTAAAAGGTACAGATATTAGATACACTTCATGCCCTTTCATAGACAGAAGACCTTCATAACAATAAAACCTATCTATCCACCTTCTTGTATTAATGTCAGTGACACGAGTAATGGTTATTTATATTAATGTGCCACGATGATAATCATAACTTAGAATTTTATATAAGTTTCTACAAGGCAGACATTGAATCCATCTGGTTTTTTTCTTTATATGACACTTAGCACACAAGTGCCAAAACTTTTTGATGATTTACTCTACACTCTGTTTATTAAAATTGAGGGCCGAAAGCAGAGTCAAGTGCTGCTGATATGGTTTGTTTTCCCATTCTGTGTGAGTGACAGCCAAATTCTGGATTCAGGGTTACTGAAGTGAGCTGAACAATACTTTCCATCTGCAACACAGCAGGTGTGCAGCAGACATGAAAATGATGTGTTTGTTATTTCTTCTGTATTCTACTCCCCCAAGGTATAACATAGATTTCTTAAGAATTATAAGTCTTGGGGCACCTGGGTGGCTCAGTCTATTAAGCATCTGCCTTTGGCTTAGGTCATGATCTCCGGGTCCTGAGATGGAGCCCAGAGTCAGGCTCCTTGATCAACAGGGAGTCTGTTTCTCCCTTTCCCCCTCCACCTGGCTTCTGCTCTTGCTCTCTCAAATAAATAAATAAAATCTTTAAAGAAAAAAAAAAAAAAAGAATTCTAACTCTCAAATCCCTGTCAGAGGAAATCTTTCTAAACCAATAAGCAACCTGCTCAGCAGGGAGCCTGCTTCTCCTTCTCCTGGCTTCTCTCTGTGCTGCTGCTCCCACTGACTGTGCTCTTTCTCTCTCTGTCAAATAAATAAAATTGTTTAAAAAAATAAATAAATGAACCAATGAGCCTAACAAAGAGGAGAAAAGGGGCAAATTTTATGTTTATCAAAGGGGATATGATTATTTTAAAAATTTCATTCTAAGTAAATCATCAGTCTTGGAATTTGGACAGGTCAAAAATTCATACTATACAGTATATGAGAATTGTGTGTATATACATACACACATCTCTTTTGACCTGTTCAAGTTTTAAGATACTTTGAAGAACTTTAAACTTTAGGGGTGCCTCAGTTGGTTAAGCATCTGCCTTTGGCTCAGGTCATGATCCTGGTCCTAGGATTGAGCCCCACATTGGGCTCCCTGCTAAGCAGGGGAGTCTGCTTCTCCCTCTCTCTCTGCCCCTACTCCTGTGCTCTCTCTCTCACTCACTCTGTCAAATAAATAAATAATCTTTAAGAAAAAATTTTTTAAACTTAAAAATTTTTAGCCACAGCACAAATACCTAATTTTTCATTAAAGTGATACCTAAACTAATATAATTAATCTTCTGTCTTCACAAAACTATATTCACTTTTACCAAAAGAATAACCAAAGGACAAGGAAAAATTCAGTAGGTCAAAAAAGCAAGTGGGGCTAAGACATTTTTCTAACCTTTTCTTTTCTAAGATTCTCCAACTTTCCTGAAGTTAGCTTCTTTTCTCTTTTAATTTTTTTATCTTCAATCTTTGCTTCCACAGATGATATCCACTGTATAGTAGAACCTTCTTCTTGAGAAGTAGTTTCTAAAATATACATTAAAAAATTAAAAGATTTTTAAGTGCAACATTCTTGAGAGTAGCGAACAGGCCATAGCATCACACAGAACAAAAGTAAAGTACTAACTAATACAACACGGAAAAGAAAATAATAGGAGGAATAACAATTGGAAAAGGAGAGGCAAGTTCCCTGTTGGTAAAATCAAAGCTCTGAAGCTCATTCTCTTCTTTTCGTCCATTATTTCAGCTATGTGATATGTAGATGACTGTAGTACTTGAAAACAGTTAACAGATTATATTGAAAATACTTAGATTTCAATAAGGCAGTTGGCTTTTCTATACTCAACCAGTTATAAAATAAATATGATGAGAGAATAGATTTCACTTATAATAGTGATAAACATAGCACAGTACTTAAGGACTAGTCACTAATACAAAGATAGCAATTTTCACTAAGCTATAAAATTAGTTCAATGAAAAGTCATGGCAGGATTGTTTTGGAAACCAGACTAGCTGACTTGAAAAGTACACGTGGAGGGGGCGCCTGGGTGGCTCAGTCGGTTGAGCATCCAACTCTTGGTCTTAGCTCAGATCATGATATCACGGTTGTGGGACTGAAACCCAAGTTAGGCTCTGCACTCAGTATGGAGTCTGCTTCAGGTTCTTTCTCCCTCTCCCTTTGCCCCTCCCCACTCACACTTTTCTCTCTTTTTCCCTCTCTCTCTAAAATGGATAAAATAAAATCTTAAAAAAAAAAAAAGTTCAAGCGGCAAAGTAAATATGTTAAGAATAACCTTAAAAATTCTAAGAAGAGCAATGAGCAAGACCACTTCTGGTATTTCTTTAAATTTTCTTTCACTTCACTGAGGTACCCCTGATATACAATATATTGCATTTATTTAAAGCATACAGCTTGAGGAATTTTGACATATGTATACATCTATTATATCATCACTACATTCAAGTTTATTTTCATCACCACCCAAAATCTCCTTGTGGCCCCTTATAATGCACTTCTCCATCCCTAAGCAACCACCTATCTGCTTTTTGTCACTGTAGATCAACTTGCTTTTTCTGGAATTTTATATAAATGGAATCATGTAGTATGTACTAAATTAAGTTTGGCTTCTTTCACTCAGAATAACTATTTTGAGATTCATCCATGTTGGACCATGTATCAATAGTTAACTTTTAATTTAAAGGTAGTATTCTACTGTATGGATATATACATTGTTTACCCTTCACCTACTGAAGGACATTTGGGTCATTTCCAGTTTTTGCTACTGAGAATAAAGCTGCTATCAACACCTGTGTAGAAGTCTTTGTGAGGACACAGGTTTTTCTTTCTCTTAGGTACATTCTTTTTTTTTTAATTTATTTGACAGACAGATCACAAGTAGGCAGAGAGGCAGGCAGAGAGAGAGAGAGGAGGAGGAGGCAGGCTCCCTGCTGAGCAGAGAGCCCGATGCGGGACTTGATCCCAGGACCCTGGGATCATGACCTGAGCCTAAGGCAGAGGCTTTAACCACTGAGCCACCCAGGCGCCCCTCTTAGGTACATTCTTATGGAATACATGGGTTTTATGGTAGGTGTATGTCTTAACTTAAAAAAAAAATCCTTTGTCAATTTTTACTCTGAAAGCCTCTGGAATTTTAATTGAGTTTGATTTGCACTGATTCTATAGATCACGTTAGGGAGAAAAGTTGACCAATCAAAACATGGTATGCCACATTACTCTGTTCTATGCCACATATGTGCTACATTATAGTACATATCTGTGTTTCTGGTTGCCCAACAGTTGAATCCTTTTCCCGAGTTCGTGGCAGGTTTTTGTTTTGTTTTGTTTTGTTTTTCCTAATCTTGGTGGAAGGCTTTATCAAAGTCAGGGAAGTAAAATGTGAAACACTGTAACAGCAAAAGTGTGGAACTGAAGTCAATGTCCATAACACATGGACTTGTCAAGTCAATTACAGAACATTCCTATAATGTGTAATGGTATACTACACTATGATTCAATGAAAAAAGCACTGGACTTCCTACTGATACAATGTTCCTGATGGACAGTTCTAAAATACCTAAACTTAAACTTATTGGTTAACTCTGAAATTCCATTTCTAAGAATTTATCAGATATACCCCTCATACACACAAAGATAAATGGGATGGCATTTACTGCAACACTGTAATAGCAAAAGTGAGGAAACAAACTAAATGTCCATCACAAAGGAACTTGTTAAATCCATTATGGAAGGTATAATGGGATATATTTTGCGTTAAGATGAAAAAGGCAGGGCACTGCCTACTGATTCCAAACAATCTCCAAGATATATGTATGTGTGTGTGTGAGTGTGTGAGTGTGAGTGTGTGTGTGTGTGTGTGTAGTGGAGGAGGAGGGAAGGTTCAGAATAGAACAACACATATAGTATGCTATTGTTCAGGTTTTTTAAGGGAGGTATAAATACAGTGAATAGGTATCTTTCTAAAAATATTTAAGAAAATGATTAACAGCAGTAGCCTCTGGAGAAAAAAGGGATTAGAAGTAGTAGGAAGAAAACTTGCTTTTCACCACTTTATAACTTAAAAACCAGGTGTAAGTATTTACTTTACTGAAAATGGTAAATGGAAACTTAATAGATAAAACAAAGTAAAAGATCAATATCCCTAAAGTACAGAAAAAAAAACCCTGTGAAAAGTAGGTAAAGAGTAAGAATAGACAATTCACAAATGCTGAGATGTAAATATCCACTAAAGCATATGAAAACATACTCAACCTCACCAGTTATCAAGAAAATATAAACAAAAATTAGTTTCATTCATTAGGTTGACAAAGAATTTAAGATCAGTACTATCCAGCATTGACAGGCGTGGGAAGTCATTTTTCATTATCTGTTCAAAGACAGAAGTGTGCATACCCTTTGGGCCAGTGATTCCACTTTGGGGATGCTAATTACAGAAATACGAGGACCTGTACAAAAGGATATATACACAAATATCTTTATTGTAGCTATATTTGTAATGGCAAATATCTAGAAACAATCTGAATGCCATTAACTAATGAATGACAGAATACTGTCTGATTTGTAACCTTAAGCCTGTATTATTTTTGTAATTGAAAAAGAAATAAAAAGGAAAAAAAAACAAGAACAAACCTGATAACATCATTTTCCTCTTTTTCTTGTTCTGTTCCCTCTTCTTTTCAGTTAGACTCTCTTTTTTTTTCTCTTCATCTTGAAGCTCCTGATGAGTTCTTGATAATCCACACTCACCTGGGACAGACTTCTTGTTTCCAAAGAAGTCCAGTCCCTGCAGAATCTCTGAAGAATCAAAATCATGTTTCCTTTTTCCTACCTACAACCCAAAAAATTTAAAATGCAATCTACTGACAGACTGACATTGCTTTCACCCAAGCAGTACTGGCAGTAGGGGCATGGGTCTAATAACTCCCCACTTTTTTTTTAACCCTTTCCCCAAGTATTTGTTGAGCTGCCAAGTGTGTTTGAGTAAATGAAATACAAGACAACAACTTTTCTGACCTTTTCAAAGTAGTAATTATCATGAAAGCAATTACCATCTATATGCTTATTAGCGTAACACCTACATGCTGTCAGGCAGACTTCTAAGCTTGCTTATATATACTAAATTACTTCGTCCTTCAACAGTGGTAAGGGGTAAATAGCGATATTACACGGAGGACATTGGGAGAAGGAGAGAAGTGAGTTAGGGGAAATCAGAGGGGGAGAGGAACCTTGAGAGGCTGTGTACTCTGAGAAACAAACTGAGGATTTTGGGCAGGGGGTTGGGTGAGCCTGGTGGTGGGTTAGCATTGCATGGGGCACTGAGGGTGGTGCATAAACAATGAAACTTGGAACACTGAAAAAAAATTACAAAAAAAAAGTAAAAAAAAATATGGGTATTACAGATGAAAAAAATCAAGGCATTAGAAGGTCAAATAACTGGGATGCCTGGGTGGCTCAGTTGGTTGGATGACTGCCTTCGGCTCAGGTCATGATACCGGAGTCCTGAGATCGAGTCCCGCATCGGGCTCCCAGCTCCATGGGGAGTCTGCTTCTCCCTCTGACCTTCTCCTTGCTCATGCTCTCTCTCACTGTCTCTCTCTCAAATAAATAAATAAAATCTTAAAAAAAAAAAAAAGGTCAAATAACTTGTCTAAGGTCTCCAAAGTTGTAACTGACACACCCAGTATTTGGACCCAAATAATCCGGCTCAAGAGTTCAGACTCTTAACAACTACACCTACCGCCAGAGAAAGGAGAAACAGACGTGTTGCTCAGTATCAGGGTTGATATTGAAGATTTTTACATAACTGGGCCCCAACTACTCCCGATTTATCATTCACCCACTATTTTCCTATATAAGAGTCCCCATTTCTAAGTCGCTCTTCTCATTGGTTACTTAACATGTCAGGAAGTTACAGGAATAAAAAGACCCATGCCCACTAAAGGTATATGTATATGCCAAGCCAACCTGGGTACACTACAGTGAAAGAATCTGTTCTCTTCATTTTGGATTCATTCTGTTTTCGAGATTCCTTCCTACCTGTTTCGGAGAAAAAGGTACTTTTCGAAAGGATTCTAACTGTGCTTTGAATAAACTAAAATGAGGGCAGGGAGAAGAATTTCTGTGCTAGGCCCACCGAAGTCTACAAAACAAGGTAAGAGTTCACTTCAAAGGCAGGACAGGACCTGGTAGGTCTGCGCACGAGCCCAACCGCAGAGGAACATTTCCCACTACTAGGCCACGGTCTCCCAGTGCCGGCTCTCCCAGTAGCCGGGTCATTCTCTGGCTCCTGCGCCACGCAGTTACTCGGGCTTCTGACTTCCTACGTACAGTACCTGGAATCGCGCGGCGTCCGCAGAGAAACGTTTCACGTCGAATTTGGCCCCCACGCCAAGCCGGCGAAAGAGATCGTGAGCATCCATTTTTACCCAGAAAGCACCGCGGTCCCACGGCGCCTGCGCAGAGGACTTCCTCCCTCAGAAGGTCTGAGGCCGGACCGTGGGCGGAAGTGGTTCTGGGGGGCGGAGTCTGGCGGCTGTGAGAAACCGGGTGGTTTTACCCTGTTGTTATTTGTTCTTTCAAGAAATATTTATCAAGGGGCGCCTGGGTGGCTCAGTGGGTTGAGCCTCTGCCTTCGGCTCAGGTCATGATCCCAGTGTCCTGGGATCGAGCCTCACGTCAGGCTCCCTGCAGGGAGCCTGCTTCCTCCTCTCTCTCTGCCTGCATCTCTGCCTACTTGTGATCTCTGTCAAATACATAAATAAAATCTTATATATAAAAAAGAAATATTTATCAAGATTCTCTTATGCCCGGCACTATTCTGGACTGGTACTGCGGTGAACAACACCTTAAGATTCCTCCTCTGAGGAAACTTAACATTTTAGTGGAGACAAAGATACTGTTAAGTAAGCAAGATCATTTCTGAAAGTGGAAAGTGCTTTGAAACAAATAAAACGGTGTTATTGATAGAGAAAGGATGGGGATCCACTTTGAGGTTGATTAGTCAGGTTCATTCTGGAGAAGTGATATTTGAGCTAAGAGAAGGCAGCCTTTCCCAGATCTGGGACATGGCATTCCACAAAGAGGAAACACATAAGAGGGGGAAAAGTTTGGAACAGTGAGAAAATAGAAGGCCAAGGTGACCGGAGCCAAGTTCTAATGAGGAAATGTGGTACAGATAAGGTTGAAGGGGTAAATAGAAATCAGATCTCATAGAATCTAATAACAAGGTCATGGTAAGGAATTTGGATTTTAATCTAAGCTCACTATGAAGGTATTAATTTTTTTTGTACTGAGATAACAACATGATTTAGCATATCACTATATACTTATTTTCTTCACTGTATTTGTACTGTAAAAAATTATTCACTTAGGCATCGCCTTTCCCCATTCTAGAATGAAAGTTTATGAGCACAGGGATCTAATTTGCTTCACTGCTGTATTCCCA
Source organism: Lontra canadensis (assembly GCF_010015895.1). Lineage (NCBI taxonomy): Eukaryota > Metazoa > Chordata > Mammalia > Carnivora > Mustelidae > Lontra > Lontra canadensis. Next base: position 3,106,529 of record NW_022631131.1, on the reverse strand, counting down.
GTTTCTGTGCACTCTTCCATAAGTATTTGGTGACTGAATGAGTGAATGTTTTATAAAAGTTTACTCTGGCTATTTGGAGAATGAATCGTAGAAAGGCTATGAATCGTAGAAAGGCTAAGAGCGGAAAGAGGGAAGCTAGTCAAAGTAGAAAATTATGATGTTGGCTTGGATTAGGGTGGGTCTCTGTGCTGATGGAAATGAATGGATAGATTTGGGATAATATTTGGAGGTAGAGATAAATGCACCAGATTGATTTTAAGTGGAGGTGAGGGAAAGGCAGGAATCACACAGACTGCTCTAGGTTTTTTGCTTAAAACTCTGGGTAGATGGTATGCCATTTACTGCGCTAGGAACCATCATGGAAGAACAACAGCTTTTTGGTGAGGATGAGGCACGGGAGTGGTGGTGGTGGTGGTGAGGAATCAATTGCTATGTTTTGGACATGTGAAGATGCCTAGCTGATGTTATATGGAGAAGTCCAAGGAGGCAGTTGGTTCTATAAGTCTGAATCCCAAGGGAAAACATCAAGTCTGGAGAAATACATTTAGGAGCTGTCAAAATATAAATAGTTCAATGGAATACGATCTAAAAAGCAGTTAATTTAGAAATACTCTAAATAGTGTGCGTAATTCCTTTACGTTCAAGAAAAGTGTGGAGTAAGCACAGGATGGGAAATGTAAATCTCTTATATTCTCAGATGGATTCAACTCCTGATTTCCTCTCCTACTGGGAGAATCTTGCTGTTCCATTTGTGTCCACTCTTGAAGAATAAGTATTTTTCATGAAACACAGTCCCTAAGTGAAAGCCCCAAGTACTTCACCCGTTGCTTCATAAAAACAGCTTATCTCAACATGAGAGGAAAAGAATTGACTTAAAGCTTATTAGGAGATGAAGTGTTGGCAGTTCAGCACATAAATATGGCCACAATCATGTATAAAATCAACATGTTTGAAACCACAACTACCAGACTGCGTAGGTGATTTAAGGAATTTCCAAGAATAATTCTGCTTCATGAGTTTTCTTCTCTTTATGCGCTGACTTCAGAACCCAATCCCTATATCAGTGGTGGCATATCTAAAAGCATGGTCATGTGGCCAACAGACACATGAAAAGATGCTCAACATCACTCATCATCAGGGAAATGCAAATCAAAACTACAGTGAGATACTACCTTATACCTGTCAGAATGCCTAAAATAGAAAACACAAGAAATGAAGTGTTGGTGAGGATGTGGAGAAAAAGGAACCCCTTTGCACTTTTGGTAGAAATGCAAATTGGTGCAGTCATTATGGAAAACTGTATGGAGGTTCCTCAAAAAATTAAAAATAGAACTACCCTATGATCCAGGAATACACTACTGGGTATTGACCTCTAAAATGCAAATACACTAACTCAAAGGGATACATGCACCTGTTTATAGCAGCATTACTTACAATAGCCAAAGTTTTGGGGGTGCCTGGGTGGCTTAATGGGTTAAAGCCTCTGCCTTCGGGTCAGGTCATGATCCCAGGGTCCTGGTATCAAGCCCTGCATGGGGCTCTCTGCTCAGAAGGGAGCCTATATCCCATCCCCCCACCTGCCTCTCTGCCTACTTGTGATCTCAGTCTGTCAAATAAATAAAATCTTTTAAAAACCCCCTTACAATAGTCAAAGTATGGAAGCAGTCTGAGTGTCCATTGATAGAAGAATGGATAAAGAAGATGTGGATACACACACACACACACACAGGAATATTATTCAGGCATAAAAAAATCTTGCCATTTACAACAACATGGATGGAGCTAGGGAGTATAATGCTGAGCAAAATAAGTCAGTCAGAGAAAGACAAATACTATATGATCTCACTTATATGCTAGATTTTAAAAAGCAAATGAGCAAAGGAAAAAATCAGAGAGATAAGCCAGGAAACAGACTCTATTTTTAAATATATATTTTAAATTTGGGGGTATATTTTTTTAATTAAAAAGAGTTGCAAGCTCTACCAACTGAGCCAGTCAGGCACCCCAACAGACTCCTAACTATAGAGAACAAACTGATGTTACCACAGGGGAGTTGGTTGAGGGGGATGGCACAAATAGGGGATGGGGATTAAAGAGTAAACTTGTCATGATGAAAAAATAAAATAAAACATAAAAAAGCATAATCATGAAAAGGCAATCACTTAGAGAGATGGTGTGAATAGAGAAGAGGAAGGGACACAGGACTGACCCTTAAGAGTACTCCAATATTTAGAGATCAGGTAGAGGAGGATAAACCTATAAAACAAAAGTCTGAGAAGAAGGAATCAGCGACAGAAGACAAGGAATATTGTGTTACCAAAGCCAGAAGTAATTTCACGAAGAAGGTAGTGATAAGCTGTTTCAAAGACTGTTGAGAGGCTGAGAAGGTTACTAGTAACCCTGATAATATCAGTTTTAATGGCATGGTTGATGGAGATGATTGAATTGATAACGGTCGTGGGGGGAGACTGTGATGAAGCCAACTCTTTACAAAGGTTTAGCTGAGGGCACCTGGGTGGTTCAATCATTAAGCCTCCAACTCTCAGTTTCTGCTCAGGTCATGATCTAGGGTCGTAGGATCACGCCCAGTGTCAGGGTCCACAACCAGAGTCTGCTTAAGACTCTCTCCCTCTGCTCCTCCCGCATTCTCTTTGTCCCTCTCTCTATCAAACAAACAAACAAATCTTTTTTAAAAAAGAATATTATTCTGGATTATATTAATAATCCTTCACACCTCTGTTCTTGCAGAGCAATGAATTGTATTGAATGTTGAGTGTATGCTATATATTTTACTTTCATGGGCATGTAGTTGGTGTTAAACAAGTCTGAGTTTAAAGACCTCCCAGCCTCTCCACCTAATAGCTGTGACTTATTCAAATTAACCTGTCCAGAACTCATTTCCTCATCTGTTAAATGAGGATCATGAGACTTACTTCAGGATTCTTCTAGAATTAAGCTAGGCTACTAGGCAATGGTGTATAGTGCAAAGAGCATGAACTGGGAGTATCAGAAAGACTTATAGGTGAATCCAGTTGTAGCTACTGATGTGATAATCTTAGACAAGTTATTTCACTGGTCTGTGCCTCAGTTTCCTCATTGGTAAAATAGGGATTATACAATTATAATATCTACCTTGAAGGCTAGGAATAATATGATTGCTCACCACACAGGGCTCAAAATGGTAGAAGTGGGTCAGGATACTGTATATATGCATTTCCTAAGATAGAGAGATTATAGCCATTGAATAAAGCATTTGGAACAAAATCTCATATACAGTAGGTGTTTAGTATTAAATATTAGTTCTTTCCCATCTTTTGGCTCATTCTCCTAGTTGAGTAGCTCTTGACCCTCACTGCACATTAGAATCCTCTGAGGGACTTAAAAAACAAACAAACAAAATGATGGGGTGCCTGGGTGCCTCAGTTGGTTGAACGTTGGACTTTTGTTCTTGGAGTGATGAGTTCAAGCCCCACACTGGGCTTCGCTGGGAGCCTACTTAAAAAAAAAAAAAAAAAGAAGGAAAAGGAAAAACAAAAGAAAACTAGGTCCCAGAAGTTCTGGTTTAACTGTTTTAGTGTATGGTCTATAATCTCTGAAAGTTTCTCAAGTGATTCTTTTTTTTTTTTTTTGTTAGAGAGAGATCACAAATAGGCAGAGAGGCAGGCAGAGAAAGGTGGGGGGTTAAGCTGGCTCCCTGCTGAGCAGAGAGTCTGATGCAGGGCTTGATGCGGGGCTTGATCCCAGGACCCTGAGATCATGACCTGAGCCAAAGGCAAAGGCTTAACCCACTGAGCCACCCAGGTGGCTCTCCCCTCTCCTCAAATGATTCTAATTGCAGTCAGGGTTAAGACTTACTGCTGGGGTGGAGGGAATGGGCACAAGGCATGAAAGGAGGTGGGAGATACAGGCTTACAGTTATGGAATGAATAAGTCATGGGAATAAAATGTACAGCATAGGGAATATAATCAATGATACTGTAACAGTGCTGTATGATGACAGACGGCAGATACTCTTGTGGTGAGCACAGGGTAACACATAAATTTGTGGAATCACTATGTTTTATACCTGAAACTAACATAACATTGTGTGTCAACTATTTTCAAGAAATATTTTTAAAATCATGAGATGTGAAGAATTTTATATATTTATTTTTATAAGTAACATATATTAATATATCTAAAGAAATATTAATATATGTAATATAATCGAATACCTTATATATTCATAATTCAATCAAGTAGATAACATCTGGTCTCATTATGTCTTACAATACCAGTTCCACTTCTTTTCTCTTTATAGCCCCACACTTTATTCTGAACATTTAAAGTAATCAGTATGTATTTGCCAAACTAGTGAACGTGGAGAAATAGGAACTCTCATGCACTGTGTTGAAAATATAGGAATTTGTGTTAAAAACATAAAAATGGGGGCACCTGGGTGGCTCAGTGGGTTAAACCTCTGCCTTCGGCTCAGGTCATGATCTCAGGGTCCTGGGATCAAGCCCCGCATTGGGCTCTCTGCTCAGTGGGGAGGCTGCTTCCCACCCCCAACCCCTGCTTGCCTGCCTCTCTGCCTGCTTGTGATCTCTCTCTCTCTCTGTCAAATAAATAAATAAAATCTTAAAAATAAAAACATAAAAATGATTCAGCCACTGTGGAAAAAAATTTGTTGGTTCCTCCAAACACTAAACATAGAATTACCATATGACCGAGAAATCCTACCCCTAGATACATAGCTAAAGTAACTGAAAACAGGTACTCAAACAGCTACTCAAATATATACATGTACATGCAAGTTCATAATAGCACTGCTCAAAAAAATTAGTGAATAAATTTTTTGAAAAAATAATCACTGCTAGAATTATCTTCTTGAAACCCAAATGGGACCATGTTGTTTCCTTTTATTTTTTAAGATTTTATTTATTTATTTATTTGTTTGTTTGAAAGAGAGAGCATGAACAGGTGGAAGGGCAGAGGTAGAGGGACAAGCGGACTCCCCGCCAAGCAGGAAGCCTGATGGAGGGCTCAATCCCAGGACCCTGAGATCATAACCTGAGCCACCCGGGTGCCCCAACCATGTTGTTTCTCCGCTTAAAAACCTCTCATAATTGCCCATTGTCTACTGAATGTAGTCTGTACTCCTGTAACTTGTATGCCAGGCCCTGAGCAATGCTTCTCCATACTCTCAAGAAATAGGACACACTCCCATAAATAATTTCAGCTTGGGTTCAGCCTCTCCCTCCCCCCCCCTTTACTTACCAGCCATATGGCCTTAGGCAAGTTATCCTCTCTAAGTTTTAACTTTATCTTCTTATTTTGGCTTTGCTTCTTCTAACTCAAAACCTTTGTACATATTTTTTCTTTCCTTTTGGAATGTCCTCTCTCCTTTTCCTCCCTGACAAACTCTTTGTTTTATATCTAAAACAAAACTCAGTTTTATATCTCCTCCCCTCTGTGAAGCTTACCCTGAATGTCCCCTCCTTGACATAGTCTATCTTCTTTCCAGAAGTTCTCATGCTACTTCATAAATACCTCTATTTTAGCTCTTTTCTTGTTGCATTGTAATTATGCTTCCACATCTATCCCACACCAGACTTTAAGCTTTTGGGGGGACTGGGCCTGTATCTCAGTTATTCTCATATTATGTTTGCTTGGCATGCAGCCTGTTTCATAGTAAGTGCCCAATAAATCTTGTTGAGTTAATGAGATGAAATAAAATAGACAAATATCCCTGAAATTGCCAACCTTGTGGATTTACGAGTGGACCTATGTCTTTTGCTTGGTGCTTCGTAATAAATTGGGGTTGAATAAATAAAGTCAAATGGAAATTGTTGGACTTCTATCAATTCTGATCTTGACATGTCCAGGTGACTCATTAAGGGACCATTTCCTCTTGGGAAAAAAACAAAACAAAGCAATTTAGAAACATTGTCAATAAAAGTGGCAAGGAAATTGAATCATGTTTTGTATAACTGGAATTTCTCCAAAAACCAGTATGGTCTGACTGGTAGACACACATGGTTTCTCAACTGTAGCAAGTGAGAACATGAAGTCTGGACAGCACTATAGTGGGAGCTACTTGGGATATCTTGTTTTTATGAACAGCGTGATCACACCATGCCTTAAAATTATGTTTTTAAAAATATTTTTTTTCTTCTCCATTCCTCACCTATCATACCCCCAAACTTTGTGGTTGTTGTTTTCAATGTTCTTGGCATGGACGAGGGCTTATAATACACAGAAGGATTGGACACAGTCCTTGCTCTCCAGTAGCTTCAAGTCTGCTAAGGGTAGAGAGCTTTTTTCAGACAAAGCAAGAAGATTCTGTAGGTACAGTAGTGTAAGTTATAGCAGGTAAGGGAATAGCCTCTCTGTGGTGGCAGGATGGGATGAGCTTTCTGGAAAGTTAGGAAAGGTTTATAGAGGAGTTAAAGTTGGCTTACCCTTAGACAAGACAGGTCAAGTTATTTTAAGTAAGGGGAACAGAAGCAACAAATATAAAGAGGTATGAAAAAAAAAAGCCTGTTGTGTTTGGGGATCTGCTAGTGGTTCAACAAAGCCAGAAGTGAATAAAAACAGTGAACAAACTCGTGGTTGCCAGAGGGGAGGTGGGTTGGGGGACAGGTGACTGGGAGGACTACACTATCATAATGAGCATTGAGTAACATATAAAGATCATTATATTGTATACCTGAAACAAATATAACACTGTATGTTAATTATACTGGAATAAAAAAATAGAAGCTTAGTGCAGAGATCTAGTGGTTTGTCAAACAGAAGAAAGTGATCAGCCTCTTACTTTCTAATACTCCTCCTCCCATGAACCTCAAGTGTAGGGCTATCCTAGAAGTCATTTCATTCTTTACATCCTTCACAGAAATTTCATAGTTGGGACCAAAATAAGACAAACAACAAATCTTTTTGCTATCAATATAAAATATATTAAATTGCCCTACTTCTGGATGGAAAGACACATGACATAAGTCACTTATTGACATGAGGTTATAAATTCTAATAATGAAGAAGTTCATATGAATAATTTGCATGCATTTGTATTAATTTAAGTAAAAAAGGTGGAAGCAGATAATGCAGCAAAGATGGAGTTGGATGGTGGGTAAGGACTTGGTTCCTAAGTCCTTTATAGGATATATACCCATTATAGGATACCAAGGAGTGTTGACTTGATCTTGTAGGCACCGAGCCATTAAAGGATGTTAAGCAAGTGATATAAATGATTTTTAATTTTACAAGATCACTCTAGCAGCAACATGGAAGGGAGGCAAATCTGAAGTCAGAGACCAGAAGAATATTGCTATAGTTAGTCTAGTGAAGGGCTAACACGGTAGCAAAAGGGAAGAGGTTAAAGGGGCAGAACTAAGGGACAATAAGGGGGTAACATTGATAGGAATCCCTTAGTGACTGGATGTAGGAAGATGGGTAGAGGGAAAAACCTAAGATAACTTCCATGTCTCAAACTTCTGTGACTAAGTGAGGATGGTTCTATTTGTGGAAATGGAGAATATTGGAGGGCTAGGTTTGTGTAAGGACAATATAATCAGTTTAATTTTGAGTAGGCTGAGTTTGAGATTTTTGTGGGATACCTGAGTGGAGTTTCTAAAGGTCATGTGGAAATGGGAATTATTTCTTTGCAAAGGGAACTAGAGACTTCTAAATCACAGCTTCAGGGTCTTAATTAAAACATAAGTTGGGGTGGGGGGAGAAAAAAATAAAATAAAAGTTAGGGAGATGGTGATTGGACAAAGATAACAAATCAGCAGCCACTCACACTTAGATGAAAATCTCACTTTCACTGGAGCTAAATTTTCAATGTCCAATTCTCAAGATTCAACAATACTATAGCAGGTTAGAGATCCAAATCAAGGGGGTACCTGGCTGGTTCACTTGGTAGAGCATGGACCTCTTGATCTCAGGGCTGTGAGTTCAAGCCCCAAGCTGGGACTGAAGCCTAGTTGAAAGGAAGGAAGGGAGGAAGGGAGGGAGGGAGAGAAGGAGGGAGGAAGAGGAAGGAAGGAAGGAAATCCAAATCAAGTACTGTAAGAAATTCAAATTTTTATACTTTTTGTACCTTTTTTTTTTTTTTGCCATCAAGGGTCAACGGAGTGACTTTTCAGTCTTTAATGCAAGTATAATGCGATGTAAATGCAACCACTCAAATATTCTTGTAAGCAGGACAGAATTCAAGTAAATATCACCAGGACCAAAGCTGACCTCACGGTGGCACTCCAGACTCATCAGAATAAAGGCCCCTGGAATCACGTCACTAACATGTAAATGGACAGTCCCCATTGAAGTCAAGAGTTGGCATAAACACTAGGTCCATAGACTCCCCAGTCAAACTTCCTGGGGAGAATTTACAGGGGAGGATATGCTTTTCTGATTTTAAGATTTTATTTATTTGAGAGAAAGAGAGTAATTGAAAGAGAGAGAGAGCACGAGCGAGGGGTGGTGCAAAGGAGAAGCAGACTCCCCACTGAGCAGGGAGTCCGACCCCAGAACCCTGTGTTCATGACCTGAGCCAAAGGCAGACTGAGCCACCCAGGCACCCCTGCTTTTCTGGTTTTAAATCAGCTCTGACCAGAGGTTGAATCAGTAATTATAGGTGTATAATGTAGCAGAAGGTAGCCATCAAAAACAGAAATTCCATCAGACCTTACGACAAAGCAAAATAATATCCACATTATCCGTTTTAAATAGCTACCATTGATCGGTGCCTATTGTAGGCTGCACACAGTTCTGGTACTTTTCATATTAGAAGAGCTCACTGAAGCCTCACAACAACCCTATGAGATTAATAATTATTCTTGTTTTTCTGAAGAAGAAACTGAGGCTCGAAGACATTAAGCGGTTGGCATCTGAAATTTTATAGATAGTATGCAGCCAGATCTGAACCCAATCTGTGTGATTCCAAAACCTGAGCTCTTTAAGCAAGTCTGCATTCCTTCATCTTAGTGATGCCAAGATAAGAGCAATAACAAATGAAACATGGTTTTCTTTGGGTATAGATGTTTGGCATGAGGTGATTTCAGAAATACCCTATTTAAGGGGGTCTGGTGAGGACCCCTGTTGTGAATCTGAAGCCTCTTCATGAAACTCTTCCCCGCATATGAGAAACATACAAGGATATTTAGAGTCACACGTGTGTCCCACACGGTACTTATTAATTACAAAGAGACAAACGATAAATTTACTGTGGAGAATCCTTGTGGACACTACGTCAACAAAACCATAAAAGTATAAATGATTCAGCAAATGTGGTAAAATATCAATATTTGTGCCATAAAGAAATTCTTTTCCTTTTATAGTGGAAAAAAATAGGGGGGACAAGGGAGGATTTGTTGACATCAGTCAGCAGTGGAGCAGAGGACTAATTTCTATCTTTGATCTTCATCTGTGAAAGCTCAGATCCCACAAAGGTTTCCAAATGAAACATTTACCTTTTTAAGGGGGAGAGAATTATTGGGGAATCCTAGACTCTATATAAAGGAAGACTCCCAAAAGAAAGACATAAATAATAAAACTCCAGAATAATGGTTTTATACTGACCATAGACTACAGAGGTGGGAGTTGGTTGTCCTGACTTCTACAGTGCTTAATCAAGAGTATCAAATCATATTTATAAAGCATTTTTAAAATGCCTTACAGACTTCAAAGCCGTAAAGCTTCTCTGCATCTCAAAGCATTCATGTCCACATTTTGTATATTCTCAGTCTAAGATAATTACCAATCTGCCTACTTTTAAAAGAACTATTCTTTTAGTGAGAAGGAAATGGTGTCTGGAGAGTTTTTTGTTCGAAATGTCGGTGTTTGCATGATTTACAGTGTAATTAACCAGCCTTGCAGCACCAGCAAACTGGCTCCCCTCACGATTCATCATGTTCTCAGTGACTTCAGATCATCAACTCTGCTGGGAGGAAACCCCTCCTCCTTAGTGATGTAAACATATTATGTCACCCCCATCGACAGAATGTGATCTATCCTTATATACCTATTGTTTTTCAGATCTAAGGGATTTTTTCCTTGATTATTTTTGACACTACCCTTGGTGCTAAAAGTCTAATTAAATACACACATACAAAAATCTAATACTACTTAAGAAGAATGTTGTCATTCAATTGCTTATAATCACCAGAACACATTTGTTAAGATATAATTGTGCAGCATAAAGGGCATAAAAGTCTAGTAGCCCAGAATCTAACATAAGAATATCTATATGGATAAGTACATAATGAATATTATCACAAAAATGACTTTAAATCTCTACATTAAAAACTTATTAGCTATGTAAAAACTTCAAAAATGTTTACTTTTGGCCTAGTAATCCTACTTCTAAGAATTCACCCTAAATTTATACCTTCAACAATATAGAAATACATGGGCACAAGGTCAATTATTGCTACATTGTTTGTATTTGCAAAATATTGGGGACCATCTAAATGCCCATGTAGAAGAGAGTGGTTGAATCAACTTTGGTACAAGCACATAGCAGAGCACCAATGTGAGAAAGAATGAGATACATGTCTGCAAACTGATATGGAATGATTTCCAGGGATATACTGTTTAATGAAAAAAGCAAAGAACAGAAGAATATAGTATGCTACCTTTTCTGTAAGGAAAAAAAGGTGTGGGGGGGGAAGGGAAGTGAGAAAGTAGGCATGAGCTTGCTTTTTGACCAAAAAGGAAAACAGGAAAGATAAACCAGAGACTAAGAGACTGGTTATTTACAGGAGGTGGGTGGGAATGTGGCTGAAAGTGTGAAGGGGGTGGGTACTGAGCAGAAGTTGGAAAGTGATGTTTTTCCTGCATGTTACTTTTTGTACAGTTCTATCTTTTAGAGCCATATTAATGATGCATATATTAAGAAAAAACACATATACACACACAACTAGGGGAAAATCCTAATAATGGAATATGAAAAAAATCAACCTAAGTTTTGAATGAATAATATAATCACACTGAAATGCAGGTGTGGTGGGAGGGAAGGGGAGCTAACTAAAGCCAAATAACTTGAGAATATAATTTTTTTAAACTATATACTCTCATACTAAAGGAAAAAAAAAGAACTATAAAACCAACAATTTTTTTTTTGTCTTTGTTTTTTGTCTTTGTTTGTTTTTGGTAGCAATTCTAAAACTACTTTCTGTGTATTCTGGGGTTGGGTAAATAAGTAAAAATATTATAGACAATGGGATTCAAACTTCTCACTAAAAGAAAAGAGGTACAAATAGGAAGAGAGAGAAGAGTGGAATATATCCTATAGTACTGGATTAGAATTGGACAAGACAGTATGAACTCATGGCTTTTTTAAAAAAGACTTTATCTATTTATTTGACAGAGAGAGAGATCACAAGTAGGCAGAGAGGCAGGCAGAGGGAGAGGGGGAGGCAGGCTCCTCGCTGAGCAGAGAGCCCAATACGGGGCTCGATCCCAGGACCCTGGGATTCATGACCTGAGCTGAAGGCAAAGGTTTTAACCCACTGAGCCACCCAAGTGCCCCTGAACTTGTGACTTTTAATATATATAGATATGGGTGTGTGTATATATGCATATAATTTTTAGTTCTGTCTACTGAGAAAGCGCAGAAGCAATGATACCCCAGGAGCAATAAGCACACCTAGTGCCCAGAACATGGTTTCTAAATTCCATTTGCTCTTTGGTGAATTGGCTGATTCCAGAGCTAGAGCTGGAAAAGAATAAGTTTAATGTCATATTATGCCTCATATTAAGCTACTAAGTTAGCAAATGCTCAAAGAATGGTGGGATATATCCAGATGATAAAGAGTCATACTGAGGGGCTCCTGGGTGGCTCAGTGGGTTAAAGCCTCTGCCTTTGGCTCAGGTCATGATCCCAGGGTCCTGGGATCAAGCTCGGCATCAGGCTCTCTGCTCAGCAGGGAGCCTGCTCCCCCCCCACCTACTTGTGATTTCTGTCTATCAAATAAATAAATAAAACTAAAAAAAAAAGAGTCATACTGAAAGTCTCCTACCAGCCTAATCTGGGACAATTAGGCATAAAAATAAAAATGATAGTAATGCATTATAACCCATGGAATAAAATAAAAATATATAAACAAATAAATAAGAAATGTGTGAGAAGGGAAAGTAAATCTTTACAGTAGAATGTCAGCTAATATATGTGCTGCCGAAGCAAGCACTAGAATGTCAGCTAATAAATGTATAAGGAATGATGGGATTAGAAAATCACTATTTGGCAGAGTGCCTGGGTGGCTCAGTTGTTAAGCTTCTGCCTTAAGCTAAGGTCATGATCCTAGGGGCCTGGGATTGAGCCCCGTATCGTGCTCCCTGCTTTGCAGGAAATCTGCTTCTCCCACTCCCATTCCTCTGCTTGTGTTCCCTTTCTCACTGTGTCTCTCACTCTCTGTCAAATAAATAAATAAAATATTTTTTAAAAAAGAAAATCATGATTTGGCAACTATCATTGTAATAATTGAATCATTACTGGATGATTTTTAGCTTTGCCAAGCTAGTGGGTGAAATTTGGATGAGAAACAGGATATATACATAGTCACAAAGTATGTTCTCACAAGATATTTATTAATAACAAAGAGAAAAGTAGTAAATTATATAGTGGTAAAATATGAATGGGAAATCTTGATGAGAGGTGTACAAGAATACTTTCATGCTATTTTTACAATTTTTGGTAAGTTTGAGATTATATAAAATTTTTAATTATATAAAAATTAAAAATTAAAAAGAAGTGGTTTTTAAGGAGTTTCCTAAGCTACAGCAAGACAAAACTGTCATCAATGTATAGTGAGTTGATTCTGCCTGCCTCCTTAGCAGAATAGCTTATGAAAAGCCATCATTTGGGGGGAAGGGAGTAGTGCGAGGTCAAAAACCCTATTAGATGTTTCCTGAACAAAATTAAAATTTTTTTTTCTTTTTTAAAAAGTTTTTACTATATTTTTAAAATATATTTTATATTTTATATAAATTATATAAATATAATATATATTATATATTTAAATATATATATTTTATATAAATATATAAATTATATAAATATATATTTTATATTTTATATTTTTAATAGATTTTATATTTTTACTATATTTTTAAAGTAGCCTCTACCTACACCTAACATGGGTTGAAATTACAACCCCGAGATCAAGAGTTGCATGGTCTACTGACTGAGCCAGCCAGGCGTCCTTAAAAATATTTTGTTTTTAAAAAGATGTAAGTCTGTTGGAAAAGAGTTTTTGATAGCAATTTTTAAAACTCCCTGTTATGTACCAGGCACAAATTTATTTCTAGTTATTAAAAAAAAAAACAGTTGGATGAAGATTTCAATCCCAGGAGACCTAAAAATCAAAGATATCAAACAGTAAAGGAATGGAGTAATTTCTGTTCTCCTCCAACATGGTAAATTTAAATAGAAATTTATGATTATTATGGCAGTTATAAAGTCTTCATGTGACTGATGCATAGACATACTCCCAAACTGTTTTTTTTCTATTTTTTTCTATTACATATTATTCTATTACATATTAGTAAATATAAAATCATTAAAAAGAACTTTCCTGGGACAGGGGACCCTGAGGGCCTGAGGAGCCAACTGCACTTCCTAATGGTTTGAACTTTGAGCCTCTTGTAGTCTTGAGGAACAATTTCACTTTCCTCAGGTTTATGACACTCGAAACTTCAACAGTCAGAGGTTTACACACTTTGGGACCAGTCAACACTGTGCAGAGTTCAAAGTGCTAGGAGACAAGAGATCCAAATGGCTTCCAGAGGAAAGACAGAGACAAGCAAATTAAAGGAGAATTTAGAAGAATGGTTGGACAGCAATTACAAGATTTGGCGGAGATGCAGAGAGGAACTTGATACAGATGACTATGAAGAAACCAAAAAGGAAACTGCAGCAACTAAGTGAATTTAATGATTTACTGAAGAAAATTATGCCTGGAAATATGACTTTGGGAGATGAGCCAACCTGAATGCAACTGGCTAACCAGGCCTCTATGAGCCAGGCCTTTTAAACCCCAGAGGTCATCAGATTACTTGAAAGAAACAAACAGGTCAGCTTCAGACAAGGTTAGCAGAAATGGATAGAGATCTCGTGGTGGTAAAGCTGGAAGGAGGCTTCTACTCTCAACAGAAAGGGGAGATACTAACAGCTCTCAGGACACGTGGAGGGAAGCTGAGTGCAGATGACGAGGCCTTCTTGTCAGCAAATGCAGGTGCTCTACTCAGTCAGTTTGAGAAAGTCTCTCCAGATCTTGGCTCTGGAGACAAGGTTCTTGCATTGGCAAGCTCTGAGGTTGAAAAAATAAAAAAGGGACATAGTGTGGAAGCTTGGCACATGGAGCACATTTTTGCTGCAAATGTCCATTTGTCTTCTAGGGATTTCGAATCATTGCAAGGAAAACAGGAGATTCTTGAAATGCATTGACACCCTAAGAAAAGGTGACAGAAAAATATACTTGTGGCTTCTGTTCATATGCTTCGTCATTGTGCTTTGTGTAGGGCTGCCTGTCTGAGTGATCCTAGACTTGCTGGGATAAGGAACCCATTAGGCCTTATTCCTTATGTCTTGGGGGTTTGAGAAAGAACAGAAAATAGTTTCTCTGCTTATGTTTATTAAGCCTCCTTGTTGGGTTTTGTTTTGTTTTAAGCCTTCTTGGTTTTTGTTTGTTCTTAAGATTTTATTTATTTGAGAAAGAGAGAGTGAGAGAGCACAAGCAGGTGGAGGGGTGAGGGAGAGGGAGAAGCAGGCTCCTCACCAAGCAGGGAGCCTGATGTGGGGCTTGATCCTAGGACCCTGGGATCATGACCTGAGCCAAAGACAGACACTTAACCATCTGAGCCACTCAGGTGCCTCAAGCCTCCTTGTTTTTAAATGCTGATAATAGATGAAAAGATGTGAACTTAAAAAAAAAAGAGAGAAAGAAAGAAAGAAAGAAAGAAAGAAAGAAAGAAAAGAAAAAGAGAACCATCTTGGTAACTTGGTAATGAGGTACTAATACTACTGTGACAACTTGCTAGATATTCTTCTTCTTTTTTTTTTTTTTTAAAGATTTTATTGTTTGTTTGTTTGCTTTTTCAGGGCATCTGGGTGGCTCAGTCATTAAGCATCTGTCTTTGGCTCAGGTCATGATCCCAGCCTCCTGGGAGTGAGCCCCGCATCAGGCTCCCTGCTTAGTGGGAAGCCTGCTTCTCCCTCTCCCATTCCCCCTGCTTCTGTTCCCTCTCTCTCTCTATGTGTCTCTGTCAGATAAGTAAATAAAATCTTAAAAAAAAGATTTTATTGTTTTTTTAAGTAATCTCTACATCCAACATGGGGTTTGAACTCACAACCCTGAGATCAAGAGCTGCATGCTTTATCAACTAAGCCAGCCTGGCATCCCCACCAGATACTATTCTAAATTCTATAGTCTATTCTATATTCTAAATTCTATTTGTGATTTGTGTATATTAATCCATTTAATCTCACTGTGACCCTGTGTAGTAGATACTGTTATTAGACTCCATTTACAGTTGAGAAAATCAAGGTTCTCAAACTTTCTTGATTCACTGTGGTCTTAGTGGCTCAGCAATTTTTTCATGGTAATTGACACCAAAAGAAATACTTAATAATTTCATTCATACATTGTTAGATCCAAATAACTTTTTTTTTTTTGAGAGAGAGAGCATGTGCAAGCCAGAGAAGGGATAGTGAGAGAAGGAGAGATAGAATCTCAAGCAGGCTCCATGCTCGGCGAGGAGCCCGTCACAGGGCTTGATCTCAGAACCCTGAGATCATGACCTGAGCTGAAATCAAGAGTTGGTTGTTCAACCAACTGAGCCACCCAAGTGCCCTGTTAGATCCAAATATCTTAACATATATTTATGATTTCACGATTTAGTAGCCATTAAAAATACAAACTAAAAGAGCAAATAGTATTTCATTTTTAAATAATCAAATTACTTGCTAATGGGATATGTGAGCCTGCTGCACAGCTTCAGAGCTCAGATTAGACAATGCCACTCTCATTTCCTCCTCTGTCCCGATATGCATGCAGTTCTTGATTTCCTCAGAGCAACTGCAGGGAACCCAGCTTTGCAAAGATATGACACCAAAACCATGATCCACCTCACACTAGAAGGTGACATAATTTCTTTTTTTTTTAAAAGATTTTATTTTTAAGTAATCTCTACACCCAATGTGGGGCTTGAATTTACAACCCCAAGATCAGGAGTCATATGCTCTTACTGACTAAGCCAGCTGGGCACCCCCCCTTTTTTTAAACTCTTTTTTATTAAAGAAGTTCACATAATTAAAAAAAAGATTTACTTATTGGGGTGCCTGGGTTGCTCAGTCAATTAAGCATCTGCCTTCAGCTCTGGTCATGATCCCAGGGTCCTGGGATCGAGCCCCATATTGGGCTCCCTGCTCAATGGGGAGCCTTCTTCTCCCTCTGCCTCTGCCTGCTGCCTCCCTGCTTGTGTGCTCTCTCTCTCTGTTTCTTTCAAATGAATAAATCTTAAAAAGAAAGATTTATTTATTTGAGAGAGAGAGAGAGAGTGGGGGCCAGGGACAGAGGAGAGAGAGTCTTAGGCAGACTCTATGCTGAGCACAGAGCCCAACATGGGGCACAATCTCACAATCTCAAGATCAGGAACTGAGCCAAAGCCAAGAGTTGGACCTCCAACTGACTGTAAGACCCAGGCACCCCACCCCATAAGTTCACATAATTTCTAACAGATGTTGAGTTTCACTGTGATGCCCTTAAAATTTTAAAATATTCTATGTTTCTAATAAAGGACATCTATGAAAACCCCCAATAAATATCATACTCAATGGGGAAACACCTGAGAGCTTTCCCCCAAAGATCAGGAACAAGACAAGGATGTCCACTCTCACCACTGTTATTCAGAATATACTAGAAGTCCTAGCCACAGCAGTCAGGTGACAAAAAGAAATAAAAGGCATCCAAACAGGTAAGGAAGAAGTAAAACTGTCACTATTTGCAGATGACATGATACTATACATAGGAAACCCCGGAAGACTCCACCAAAAAGCTACTAGAACTGATAAGTGAATTCAGTAAAGTCATAGGATATAAAATCAATGTACATAGATCAATGGAACAGAATAGAGAGCCCAGAAATAGACCCTCAATTCTATGGTCAACTAATTTTTGACAAAGCAGGAAATAATGTCCAGTGGAAAAAAGACAGCCTCTTCAACAAATGGTGTTCGGAAAATTGGACAACCACATGCAGAAAAATGAAATTGGACCATTTCCTTACACCACACATGAAAATAGACTCAAAATGGATGAAGGACCTCAATGTGAGAAAGGAATCCATCAAAATCCTGGAGGAGAACACAGGCAGCAACCTCTTCAACCTCAGCTGCAGCAACTTTTTATTAGGAACATCGCCAAAGGCAAGGGAAGCAAGGGCAAAAATGAACTATTGGAACTTCATCAAGATCAAAACCTTTTGCACAGCAAAGGAAACAGTCAACAAAACCAAAAGACAACTGACAGAATGGGAGAAGATATTTGCAAATGACATATCAGATAAAGGGCTAGTATCCAAAATCTATAAAGAGCTTAGCAAACTCAACACCCAAAGAACAAATAATCCAATCAAGAAATGGGCAGAGGACATGAACAGATATTTCTGCAAAGAAGAAATCCAGATGGCCAACAGACACATGAAAAAGAGCTCCACATCACTTGGCATCAGGGAAATACAAATCAAAACCACAATGAGATACCACCTCACACCAATCAGAATAGCTAAAATTAACAAATCAGGAAATGACAGATGCTGGCGAGGATGCGGAGAAAAGGGAACCCTCCTACACTGTTGGTGGGAATGCAAGCTGGTGCAGCCGCTCTGGAAAACAGCATGGAGGTTCCTCAAAAAGTTGAAAATAGAGCTTACCCTACGACCTAGCAATTGCACTACTGGGTATTTACCCTAAAGATACAAACATAGTGATCCGAAGGTGCACCTGCGCCGAATGTTTATAGCAGCAATGCCTACAATAGCCAAACTATGGAAAGAACCTAGATGTCCATCAACAGATGAATGGATAAAGAAGATATGGTATATATACACAATGGAATACTATGCAGCTATCAAAAGAAATGAAATCTTGCCATTTTTGACAACGTGGGTGGAACTAGAGGGTATTATGCTTAGTGAAATAAGTCAATCAGAGAAAGACAACTATCATATGGTTATGATATGAGGAAGTTGAGATGCAACGCGGGGGGCTTGGGGGGTAGGAAAAGAATAAATGAAACAAGATGGGATTGGGAGGGAGACAAATCATAAGAGACTATTAATCTCACAAAACAAACTGAGGGTTGCCAGGGGGAGGGAGGTAGGGAGAGGGTGGTGGGGTTATGGACATTGGGGAGGGTATGTGCTATGGTGAGTGCTGTGAACTGTGTAAACCTGGCGATTCACAGACCTGTACCCCTGGGGCTAATAATACATTATATGTTTATAAATTTTTTTAAATTATAAAAAAATAAAATCAATGTACAGAAATCTGTTGCATATTCTATACACTAATAATGAAGCAGCAGAAAGAGAAATTAAGAAAACAATCCCATTTACACTTGCACCAAAAATAATAAGATACCTAGGAATATACCTAACCAAAGAGGTGAAAGACCTGTATTCTGAAACCTATAAAACATTGGTGAAAAAAAACCTGAAGATGACACAAAGAAATGGAAAGCTATTCCATGCTTATGGACTGGAAGAACACGTATTGTTAAAATGTCTATACTACCCAAGGCAATCTACAGATTTAATGTAATCCCTATGAAAACACTAACACATTTTTCACAGAACTAGAACTAACAATCCTAAAATTTGTGGGGAACCACAAAAGACCCTGAATAGCCAAAGCAGTTAAAAAAAAAAAAAAAAGCAAAGCCAGAGGTATCACAATTCTAGACATCCAACCTATATTACAAAGTGGTAGTAATTAGTACAATATGGTAATGATACAAAAATGGACACATAGATCAGTGGAATAGAAAGCCCAGAAATAAACCTACAATTATATGGTCAATTAATCTTTGACAAAGCAGGAAAGAATATCCAATGGGAAAAGATAGTCTCTTCAACAAATGGTGTTGGGAAAACTGATCAGCAGCATGCAAAAGAATGGAACTAGACCACTTTCTTAGACCATGCACAAAAATAAACTCAAAATGGATTAAAGATCTACATGTGAGACCTGAAACCATAAAAACCCTAGAAGAGTGCATAGGCAGTAATATCTCTGATATTGGTTGTAGCAACATTTTTCTAGATATGTCTCCTGAGGCAAATGACATATCCAATAAAAGATTAGTATCTAAAATATATAAAGAACTTATACAACTCAACACCTGAAAAACAAGGAATCCAAAATAAGAAATGGGCAGAAGACATGAACAGACATTTCTCCAAAGAAGACAACCAGATGGCCAACAGACACATGAAAAGATGTTCAATGTCACTCATCATTGAGGAAATGCAAATCAAAACCACAGTGAGATATCACCTCACACCTGTCAGAATGGCTAAAATCAAAACCAAACAAGTGTTGGTGAGGATGTGGAGAAAAAAGAACCTTCTTGCACTGTTGGTGGGAAGGCAAACTGGTGCAGCCACTCTGGAAAATAGTATGGGGGTTCCTCAAAAAATTAAAATAGAATTACCTACCCTAAAATCCTGTAATCACACTACTGAGTATTTACCCCCCAAATACAAAAACATTAACTCAAAGAGATACATACACCTCTATGATTATAGGAGCATTACTTACAACAGCCAAAATATGGGAGCAGCTCAGCTGTGCATTGATAGATGAATGGATAAAAATGCTGGGATGGTTACAAATGCAATGGAATATTATGCACCCATGAAAAAGAATGAAATCTTGACATTTGCAACAACATGGATGGAACTAGAGAATATAATGCTAAGTGAAATAAGTCCATAGAGAAAGTCAAATACCATATGATTTCACTCATATGTGGAATTTAAGAAACAAAACAAATGAGCAAATAGAAACAGACTCTTAACTATAGAGAACAAACGGTTGATTACCAGAGAGGAAGTGGGTAGAAAGATGGGTGAAATAGGTGATAGAAATCAAGGAGTGTACTTGTCGTGATGAGCACTGGCTTATCTATGGAATTATTGAATTGCTATATTGTACATCTGAAACAAATATAACACTGTATGTTAACTATATTATTTTTTAAAAATAAAAATAAATAAATAAAATATTCTATCTTCCTCCATAGGCTTGCTGCTATGGTACCCTGTGGTGCCTTGGGACACAGTTTGAGAACTATGGATCTAACACAGAATTATTTTCAGGGACAATTATTTTGAGGGACAAAACTCTTGAGGAAAAATAAAACCCAGTTCTCATATTTTGTATTACTTAGTGTGAATGTTAACAAATTGTATATGAGGTTAGGATTTTTATTCATTTATTTACTTATATTTTTAAAAAATATTTTATTTATTTATTTATTTATTTAAGAATACACCTGCTCATGAGCAGGGGGAGGGGCAGAGGGAGAGGGAGAAGCAGACTCCCTGCTGAGCCTGACAGTTGGGGCTAGGGTGGGTGCACGGGGAGGGGTGGGTGGGTGGGCGGGGCGCGGCTTGATTCTGGGACCCGGGATCATGACCTGAGCTGAAGGCAGACAACCAACTGAGCCACCCAGGTGCCCTGACATTCCTTGGTGC
Source organism: Lontra canadensis (assembly GCF_010015895.1). Lineage (NCBI taxonomy): Eukaryota > Metazoa > Chordata > Mammalia > Carnivora > Mustelidae > Lontra > Lontra canadensis. The sequence goes on along the minus strand of NW_022631131.1, from coordinate 3,085,787 downwards.
ATTTAAAGTCTGATGTGGTTCCCTGAACTTAAGATGTATTTTAACTTTTTTGAACACATTATTATAGAAAATATCTTGTTTGCATTGCATTTGAGTTTCGTCTTGAGGAGGACAGGAAGCAAACATTTATCTCCTAATTGTGTACAAAAAAGAGAAAATGAGACACAGAGAAGAAGAGTTGAGCATCATGCAGTAAAAAATTAGAAGGCATCACCTACTCATCTGTGTTATAAAAAATCATGTTAGGATCTTAGTCTCTAACCATCATAGTTCTTTTCACAATAAGGCGATGATATGAAACAATCAATAAAATTTTAAATGCCCATTTTTACAATGATTTTTCTATTAAACTCAGTATATATGGTTTTTTTTTGCTCAATAATTTAACTCTTGATTCTGACTATGCTGACATAGTCAAAGTAACACCAGCCTTGGGTATCCCATGAATGATGTGACTGACGTATGCTTAATGACAGAGGAGTGAAATGCTCACTATTAGATCACTCCTAGAACCATGATAATGGGTTTACTTTGATTAGTGTGACATCAAAGTGTATTAATAGCATGAAGAACCAAGGAAGTTTCCCTTCACTGGGCCATCATCATTTTGATGGCAGATTGACCCAACAAGCCTGGGGTTCCCAGAGCACTGAGTAAAACTCCGAAGCATCTTTGCAAAGCTATTCTGCAGCCCAGACTGAGATCTTCCTTGGGTCCTCCTTTATTCTAATTATGGAGAAACTATAGAATCTTGCCTTCGACAGCCACTTAGCTCCATGTCGCCCCTTTCTTTTCACTGTCCAGATTGAGTACCTGGGATTCTTTAGGATAGAAAGAAAGGCATTTCCCTGGGTCCTTGGGGAAAGCAGGGAAGTCTAAGATAATCCCAATGGAGAAGTGATCTTTTATAGATTCAAATGCTAGACCTATTGTTGTTCAGGTGTCTTGAACAATTGTCTCAGGACTGAGCCATAGTTCCCCATCCAAAGTTTCATTTAAATGTCATGATGAATTGGTTGCAAAAAGAGGATGGAGAGGAATGTGAAAGGGTTAGTAGAACAAAGAACCGTAAATCATCTCTGGTGCAGTGAGCCCCTATCATTCAGCCTGTAGGCTTCTTGTCAGAGGACCTACAGGAAGAAAGAGAAGAGGGATAGGGTCTTCCCACTGTGGGGCGGCAGCGTCCCCCAAACCGGGAGAGCCACTTGCTCCCAACCAAATCCTTCCTGAGGTTATTCATTTATTCATTTAGGGAATGTATGATAGGGACAAGGACATCTCCACTGTGAAGTATGTACTATAGTCCAAGAACCCATGCTAGATGCTATTGGGGTGGGAGGCGGAAGGGAGGGGGGACGTAGGACCGAGATGGATAAGATACAGGACCTGTCTTAGTATTTATTAGACATGTCTATGGCAAGGACTCTGTCCAGCCCTTAGCATAAACACTGGTCCATAATGAGGGTGTGCCTCCCTTTGTAAAGCAGATGGACTTCTGAGCCCTACCTCATTAAAGTCAATTTCCATCCAGCAATTCTCCTCTACATTCTCCATAAAGCCGTCTGTGTTCCTCTCGGTTGGAATTCGTTTCCTCCTCCCTCACATTCCTGTCATCCTCTCTTTGCGTACATACCGTATCTCCGTCAGCAGGCCTTTTGGAGGTCACCGTCCTAGGGCAGAAAGTAGAAAGAGCCTGGGCTTGGAGCCAAACGGGCTCAAAATAGAATCCTGGCTCCACGACTTATCAGCCATGTGCAATCTGGGTTAGTTTCTCAACCTCTCTAAGACTCACTTACCTCCTCTGTAAAATGGGAATAAAACTAGTTCCTATGTTTAGAACTTTGTGACGATGAAACGAGATATGGCGTGTCGCTATTAAGAAAAGTGCCTGGAATATAATAAGAAGCATTTGGGAGTAGTTCGTCATTACTGTTAGGTGCTTCACAGGTGAGGAAACCAAAGCTCATGAAGCTTCGATAACTTAGCTGCATTATAATGGGGAGGAAATATGGCCCTGCTCTCTCACATTCCTTTCCCGCTATTTACGATGTAGACAACCCTGAGGCAAATCATTTCATTTTTCTTAGCCTTCATTTCTTTGTTTGTGCAGTGACGACAATGGTGACTTCGAACATCCGTCCCACTGTTTATATTATGAGGATTAAAGGAGATGATAGATGTGAAGAGCTTGGCACATGGGATGCTCTCAGAAAATTGAAAGCCACTATTTTTCACCAAAAGTCACCCAGATGACAAGTGGCAGGACCTGGATTTAAATGCAATGAGTTGGACTCCCCCAACTTTGGGCTTTTCTAATAAACTCACTACCAGCTCCCTCGCTGTCTGAGCTAGAATTCTAAAGAATTAACAGATGCAATGAACATTTAGAAGGCTTTTCTCAAGTGCAATAAAATGGGTTTATATTCCTCTTTTGATGACTGCTTTACCTTATTTCACAAATAGGTATTCACACACCCATAATCTTGAACTAGGCTTTCCTGTCCTAATCAACTATATATATGTCATATCTATATATATGCATATACACATAATTTATATATATATATATATATATGTGTGTGTGTGTGTGTGTATTTAATATAGTTTTTTTTCCCCCCAAACTCATAGAATAGCCAGGATCTCAAAGTAACATACTGCTGACTTCCCAACTCACAGAAACCTTCAAAACACTTACCTTTAAAAGAAACCATCATCCCAGGGAAAGCATTACAGGGATTCTCTTGTGAGGAGGACTAGGATTAAAACTCAAGCATGTGAGGGTGTCTGGGTGGCTTAGTAGGTTAAAGCCTCCGCCTTCGGCTCGGGTCATGATCCCAGGGTCCTGTGATTGAGTCCCGAGTCGGGCTTTCTGCCCGGCAGGGAGCCTGCTTCTCTGTCTCTCTCTGCCTGCCTCTCTGCCTGCTTGTGATCTCTGTCTGTCAAATAAATAAATAAATTCTTTAAAACAACAAAACAAAAAACCTCAAGCGTGTGGAATGAAATCCAAAAAGGAAAAGCAAGGACTTGCCTTCTTCTTCCCAGCGAGCCCTGCCTTGCAATACTGCCCCTCCCTGTACCCAGGAAGGGCGAGAGCCCAGCCAAGGGTCAAGGAGTGGTGACCAGGTTAGCAACAAGGGCAACAGAGGGAGGAGACAAAGGAACAACAAGTGGAAACGGCTGGCTGAATGCCTGAGCATGTTTCTTTGCTGAAAGAGAATGGCCCAACAACCGCTCAAACTGGGAGAGAGGAGGGCAGAGGGGAAGAGGACAGCTAATGGATGGGGTGGCCCAGCAGGAGTCAGAGGTCATGAGGGCAGTGAGCAAACTAATTGGCGACTCTGCGCATATTCACTTTCTGCTTCTAGCCTACAGCTGGGCCTTGAGAGAAAGCCCTGGGTTTGAAGCGGGCTTTATTCATCAGCCAAGATTTGAAGCTGACTGGAGAAAAGCAATGAAACTGAAAAGTGAGATCAGGACCCGCTTTTTTTTTTTTTTTTTTTTTCTCCAGGATCAGCTGACCAGGAACAGCCTTCTGCAAAGGAAAATGCTAGATTCTACTCCATCTGACCACTCATTCGTTCATTCATTCATTCACACGTCTATTCCTCCTCATCTCCATATGTTAACTAGACATTCGTTAACTAGAGTGTGTCTCAGGACACACTCCCGACGGGAAAGAACTGTAGACACCTACAGTTTAGAACACAGATTATCAGAGTGAGGCCTGGCTTTCAGGGTCATCTGACACCTCTCTCATGTTTCATACTGAAGGAACAGGAGAGAGCAGTTTGCTCAGGCTCACAGAGAGGTAGCAGAAGGGGGAGCAGAGCTCCAGCCTTCTCACACTGTTCAGCGATTTTTCTATCACACTCTTCTCAGAAACACATTAACTTTGAAAACTTGTACCGACGGGTATAGCTAACGGCCCGGCCTCTGGCCAGACAGCCGGGGCTAGAACGCTAGCAACCAGCTCTGGGGCCTTCAGAGGGTGACTTAACATTTCAAAGCATTAGTTGGCCCATCTGTAGAAAAAGAGGGTTGTTCTATGGATTAAATGAGGCAAATGCATGTAAAGCAAGCACGTGCTTCAATAACTGTTAACTATTATTACGACTACTGCCATGACTTGGAGCCCGGGATATACTGGGCTTACGACAATAAGCATGAAGCCCATCGCACACCCATCTGTCTTCCCCTGCGGTCTCTGTGGCAACCTGTTCCAACGTGGAACTCCTCATTCCCCCTCAGTTAAGAGACTTCATGAGGATCAGAAGGAAACTGGGGAGCCCCGTCTGAACTTTCTGCAGACAGATCTGTCCAAATTTGGATCGAGCGGACTTGAGGTGAGTCAATACACGTAAAGGGCTGAGAAGAGCTCCAGGCACGTGGAGAGGACTCACTCCAGGTGGCTCGTGGTTACTACTGGTGTTGTTACTGGGGAGGTGGGTAGCTCTTTGTCACTGCAGAGGTTCAAGCGTGAAGACTGGCTTACCCGTGGTCAGGAACGTTGTCGGAGAGCTTCACAGATGGGAAGGAAGTTTGGCCAAGATGAGGTCTGAGCTTGGTGAATTTTCTTTGTAGCCTTTTTGCCTACCTCTTTCCCAGAGCTCTGAAGCAGACCATCACTCTGATACCATTACATGTGGATTCTGGAGAAGGTTAAGAGATGAAAATACAGAAGAGGTGTGGACCTTCTATAAACAACGGGCTCTCCAACCCCACCTGGGACTTTACATTAGGAACATCTGGAGTCACAGAATGCAGACCATGAGCTTCAACCCCAAATTTACTTATTTTTTTCCTTTTTAAAATTAAAATTTAAAATTTTTTTTATTTTTTTCCTTTTTAAAAAATTTAAATTGAATTTATTAACATGCGATGTATTACTGATTTCAGAGATAGAGGTCAGTGATTCATCAATCCTATGTAATACCCAGTGCTCATTAAATCACGTGGCCTCCTTAATGTCCATCACCCAGCTACCCCATCCCCCCAGTCCCCTCCCCTGCAACAAAACTGAGTTTTTTTCCTATGACTAAGAGTCTCTTATGGTTTGTCTCCCTCTCTGGTTTTGTCTTGCTTTATTTTTTCCTCTCTTCCCCGATGATCCTCTGCTTTGTTTCTAAAATTCCACATATGAGTGAGATCATATGATAATTGTCTTTCTCTGATTGACTTATTTTGCTGAGCATAACACCCTCTAGTTCCATCCATGTCGTTGCAAATGGAAAACTTCCATTTTTTTCTTTCTTTCTTGTTTTTTTGAAATATGGAATGCTTTGCAAATTTGCGTGTCATCCTTGTGCAGGGGCCATGCTGATCTTCTCTGTATCATTCCAATTTTAGTATAGTGCTGCCGAAGTGAGCACCAAACTTTCATTTTTTGATGGCTGACTAGTATTCCATTGGTTCAACCCAAAATTTAACTTTGAAGCTCCCTTTGGTCACCTGTTTTTCCACTTCATTCATTCATTCATCATTGAAGTACAACTTACAGACAATAATATGACAGATCTCAAGTATTTAGCTCAGTGTGTTTTGATAATTACATATACTCATGTAACTTTCACTTACAGCAAGGTATAGAACCGTCTATCACTCTCTTTGTCCTTTCCAGTCAATCCCTTAATCCTTCTCTTTTCTTTAGGCAACTCCTTCTTCTATCACCCTTGATTCATTTTGCTTGTTATTGGATTCCACACACTTTTGTATCTGGCTCCTTTTCTTTTTTTTTTTTTTTTTAAAGATTTTATTTATTTATTTGACAGACAGAAATCACAAGTAGGCAGAGAGGCAGGCAGAGAGAGAGAAGGGGAAGCAGGCTCCCTACCGAGCAGAGAGCCCGATGCGGGACTCGATCCCAGGACCCCAAGATCACAACCTGAGCCGAAAGCAGAGGCCTAACCCACTGAGCCACCCAGGTGCCCCTCTGGCTCCTTTTCTTAAACATATTTTTGATATTCATTCACATTGTTCATGACTTAGCTGTTCATTCCTTTTTATTGAATAAAATACTCCATTGTATGAATATACCACAACTTATCTATTTTCTTGGAATGGACATTTAGTTTATTTCCAGTTTTTGGCTGCTATGATTACTCTTTTTTTAAAAAATATTTTATTTATTTATTTGACAGACAGAGATCACAAGTAGGCGGGCGGGGGGGTAAGCAGGCTCCTCGTTGAGCAGAGACCCCGATGTGGGGTTCGATCCCAGGACCCTGGGATCAGGACCTGAGCCGAAGGCAGAGGCTTTAACCCACTGAGCCACCCAGGTGTCCCTCTTTTTTGTTTGTTTGTTTTTTTTGATTTGATTATTCTTATATATTTTCCTGAGCCTCATTGCATTTATATTTTAACTATGAAACAGATACAGAGCAGTTTAGAGAATATTACAGATACTCATGTTTACTTCCCATATTTAATAAAAGTTAACATTTTGCCATAGCCAGTTCTTTTTTTGAAGAAAGTTTATAGATTTAGTTGAAACCCACTCTTTATCCCTCCCCACTCCTCTTACCCTCTCATACTTCACCAGTATCCACTGTTCTGAAGTTGGTTTGAATTCATTCTGTGGTTTTATGTATTTAAGAATATGTATGTATGGATTGATCTGTTTTCATCTAATGTGGTGGCCATTTCATGGGCCCTTTCCATCCAGAGGGCCAGGTCTTACTTCTGGGAAATTTTTCTTGGATTATTTATCTGAGCATTTCCTCTCTTCTGCTTTCTTGGCTCTCTCTGGAACTCCTATAATTTAGATATTGGGCCTCCTGCATTGGTCTTATTTTCTCCTATTTTTTTTTTCTCTTTGTCTTTAATTCAACTTTCTGGGAATTTTCTCAGCTTTATTTTCCAATCCATTTATTAATTTTTTTCCATTGAAATTGTCATATGTTTTTAATTTCTTTAATTTTAAATATCTAACTTTTTTTTTTATTCCTCAAATGTTCATTTTAACGTTTTCCCCATCTTGTTTTATGAATGTAGTAATATCTACTCTTACCCCTCTAAGAATAGTAATTACAGTCCTTTTATTATTTGTTTCCATTTTTTTTTTTGTTTGTTCTTAGTTTTCTTTTCTGGCTTAGAATCTGTTTTCTCCAGGTTGCTTTTTTCCTGTTTCTTTTCGTCTTTATTGTCTTTGTTAGAGGTCTTTCCTTAGGAGTCTGGTGATGCTAAATGCTCACTGATATTTAAACATGGGGCACTAAAAAACTGAAAGTTCTGAGTTTGAGATTATGGTGCTCACTTGGCTGGGCTGGGCCAGGTCCTTGGGGGAACCTGATGTCAGAAGTACCAAGATTTTCGCCTTGGACTAGTCAGAATCCTTTAGAAGCATTTCCCAATCTCCTTCCCGGAGGGTATAGGCTCCCTTCACTTTTTCAGGATTTACTATATAAACATTCCCTTAATTCTCTTGTTCTGTATAATAACTTGCTCTCACATTTGTCTGTTTTTTTCTTTTCCACAGACTCTTTGTTTTAATCTCTTAAAACTTCTGGCTGCATGAAGCAAGAAAGGAAATCTAGGAACCTATTGGCTTTTTAAAGATTTCTATCCAGTCTTATTTACCACTCTGTCTTCATCCTCATTGCCCGAGGTATCTGGTAGACCAAGTTGGGTTACTTCCCGGTTCTCTCCACTTATAGATTGAGATTCAGCTTTCTTTGGTTTTCTGTCAGTTATCTCCCATTTGTTTGCTTTCTGGCTTCCAAAGTTTTAGTGCTATAGCCTTCTCTCCCATTCTCCTTATCCTTGTGAGTTTATGCCTTTTATAAAAAGAATCTGCTGTCATCTTTGTGAGGTTTTTAGAGGAAATGGTAGAATGCTCAATATGCCACGTCTTTACCGGAAAGTCATTCTTACTGTGATTTTAAGTCGGATTTCTCAAAATACTGGTGAGGTCAAGTAACTTTGCATTTGTTTTTTGTCTATTGTGTTTCTTTTTCTGTGACTTGCTTGTTCATATTCTTTGTGTATTTTTCCTCTTAGATTGTGGGTCCTTTTTAAAAAATGGATTTGTTAGAATGTCTATATAACCTGGAACTCACCCTTTGTTAGTAGTATTCTTTGAAAAGATTTTCTCCCACTTTGGAGCTTGGCTTTTCACTTTGTTGTGGTTTTTTTTTTTTTTTTTTTTTTTTCCTATTTCAATATAATATAGGGTGCCTGGGTGGCTCAGTCGGTGAAGAATCTGCCTTCATGTCAGGTCATGATCTCAGGGTCCTGGGATTGAGCCCACTGTTGGGCTCCCTGCTCAGTGGGGAGTCTGCTTTTCCCTCTTCCTCTGCCCCTCCCCCTGCTCATTTGTGCTCATGCTGTCTTTCTCAAATAAACAAAATCTTAAAATATATATGTATAATTAAAATATTAAGCACATTTAGTATATTAAATCTCCACTTTAATATAGTCAAGTGTATTCTTTATAGTATTGTTCATTTAGGGTCTTACCTAAGAAATCCTGCCCTACTCCAAGGCCACAGAACTATCCTCTGATATTTTATTCTAACAGTTTAAAAATTATGCTTTTTCACATCAAAGCCTTTAAGTTATTCCTTATATACGGCGTAAGGTAAGAAGGTAATTTTATTTTTACTTTTACATATTGATAATCAATTGTTCTAGCATCACTTATTGACTATCCATCATTTTCCCAGTCATCTGTGATGCCATTGCTGTAATTCTTAAATGCATGGGTGTATTTCTGGGCTCTCTATTCCATTTCATCGCAGTTACTTTTCGCTTTCTGTGTCAGAATCACACGATTTTAGTTACTATAGCCTTAATAAAAATTTTCACTTGTGGTAAGGCAAATGCCTCATCCTTCTTCAAAATTGTCTTTACTATTCTTGGCTCTTTTCTGTCATATTTTAAGATTAGCTTGAAAGTTTCCTATACACAGATATGGCCAGGTTGAGATTGTTATTGGAACTCTATTGAATTTATAAAGTAATTTGGGATTTAAAAAATAATATTGGGTATTCCATTCATGAACATGGTATATTGCTCTATTCATTTAGACCTTCTGACTGTCAATGAGGTTTTATAATTTCTCCATTTGAATCAACACTTCTTTTACTTCTTTTATTAGATCCATTGCTAGTACCTATATACCTTTTAGTTTTTGTGGATATGGTGACAGGAACTCTTAAAGATTACACTTTTTAATCAGTTTTTGCAGGTATATAAGAATGCTTTTGATTTTTTGATATGCTGAGATTGAATTCAGCAATCTCTCCCAATTCTTGTGATAGTTACAATAATCGGTGTATAAATTTCCTTGGATTTTCTATGAAGACAATCATATTGTTAACAAATAGCAACTTTATTTTTTCCTTTCCAATCATTATACCTTTTATTTCTTTTCTTGCCTTGTGGCATTGCCTGGGATAGCCAGTAGAATATGGATGAAAGTGGTGAAAGTTGATAGATGTTAGTTAAAGGAACATGTCACCTTTACTCTGATATGTATGTCACTAGAGCTGCTGGCTCTGGAACTATGTTGTGCCTGGTGGGTCTGTACCAGCAAAAGGTATATGTCTTTGGTATCTGAGAATAGGCATTTTTATTCTCACTTAATAGACGAAGAAACAGAAACTCAAAGAGGTAAATAACTTGCTTAAGACCACATAGCTAACAAGTGGAAGATTCAAACCAAAATCTTCTGATTCATAGTCAAACGCTATTTCCATGATTCCAAACTTCCTTCTGGCTCCCTATCTGTGCTAATGTGTCACCTTTCTCAGACAACACACTGCATCTTAAAAGAGATTATTTCAGAACAATGCTTTTACCCAGTTAGATGCCTCTAATAGTGGGAGTGTTAGGCAGATACTGTTTTGCCTAAACAGATGACTTGTCCTACTTATAACTTAACAAACAAACAAACAAAAAAATAAAACCTCACAGACTCTTAGAGTTGAATGGCTTCTTATCTTTTCCAACCTCCTATTTAATGTAGTTATCCCTATACCCCATTGCTGAGATCACCCTCCAGCCTTTACCTACTGCTAGGGTAGGTTTGTTTCCTTGACAAACAGTTGAATAATGGTCATGTGGATCCACACTGTCCCCACAATCTGGTCCAGAGAGCAATCCATTTTCTCCTCTACATTATACCTCTTCAAGTATTTGTTCTCCTTAGATCTTCCCTGTGAGACTACGCATCTCTAGAATGTTTGCTATTGTCTACATGAGATTATTTCCAGACTTTTCACTATTCTGATTATTCTCCTCTCAATGCTTTCCAGTTGCTCACTGTCCCTCTTGAAACTGATGCCCAGACTTTAAGGTGGGGTCTGATTGCAAACAAGTGGGGCTTTTTTGTCACATGATCTGGATATAGTCACTTCTATTGATGCACTCTAGATTTTTGTCTTCTTAGCAACTATGGCACATTGCTGACTTAAGTTTAGGGCGCACTCTTTGGCTATTTTCCCATTCCATCCCCTATATCCTTTCCTGCACCACTTCAGAGCTCTCTAGGTCAGGGCAAGGTCTCTGGGGAGGTAGCTAGGACAGAAATCTACTCTGTGACAGGGACAAAGGGGAAGGATCTGCAGTTTGGAGGCTGCCAACAGGTAACCCAGAAACACCTGATTAATCAGGAATAGGTGAATTCATTTGGGGCTGCTGTCCTGGGACAGAATAAAAGTCAAATTTCAGAGCATCAGTACTTTGAGATTTTTGCTATAGAGTTTAAATTTCTTACAAGAAACCAGAAATCTCATGATTTTAAAAAAATCTTCTTAAGAGGGGCACCTGGGTGGCTCAGTGGGTTAAGCCTCTGTCTTCGGCTCAGGTCATGATTTCAGGGTCCTGGGATCGAGACTCACATTGGGCTCTCTGCTCAGCAGGGAGCTTGCTTCCCTCCTCTCTCTGCCTGCCTCTCTGCCTACTTGTGATCTCTCTCTCTGTCAAATAAATAAATAAAATCTTAAAAAAAATAAAAACTCCTTAAGAGATGATAGAATAACCCCAGGAAGGGAAGGTACAGCAGGAATCAGAGTTCTCTGCTCAGCTTTATTGACAGGCCAGAAGGTTTAAATGAATAGAGCAACATACCATGTTCATGGATGCAATACCCAACATTGGTTTAGTGGGGTTACCAACCATCCATCCTTCTATCTAACACAAATGAATTTCAGGAACATGCCTTTGAGATGGAAATCCTAGCTGCCCAAATCTCCCTTGCTCCTGTCCTGTTTATAAACCCATACTTACAAATCAATAAGCCTCCCCCTACCCCAACCTATGTTCCTCGTCTCCATCAAATAGTTGTAATTTTGCCCAGACAGTATTTACAAGGACAGCATCGTGTGACTCCAGTGTTGACAATACAATAGTGAAAACTGCAAACATGAGATGGCAGGAGGTCTCAGTGATTGTGGCTGAATTTGACGCATTTGTGTTGGTAACAGCCTATGTACCTAACGCAGGTCAAGGTCTGTTACGCTTGGGGTACTGGCAGCACTGGGATGAAGGCTTTCGCAAGTTCCTGAAGGGTTTGGCTTCCCAGAAGCCCCTTGTGCCATATGGGGACCTCAATGTGGCTCATGAAGAAATCGACCTTCATGACCCCAAGGGAAACAAAAAGAATGCTGGCTTCACTCCACAAGAGCGTCAAGGCTTTGGGGCATTACTACAGGCTATGCCACTGGCTGGCAGTTTCCGGCACCTCTACCCCAACACAGCCTATGCCTATACCTTTTGGACCTACATGATGAATGCTCAATTCAAAAATGTCAGTTGGCACCTTCATTACTTTTTGTTGTCTCACTCTCTGTTACCTGCATTGTGTGACAGCAAGATCCATTCCAAGGCCCTGAGCAGTGACTACTGTCCTATCACCCTACACTTAGCACTGTGACACCACCCCCAAATTACTTTAAACCTGGGAAATGAGCCCCAAGCTAGCTTTAAAACTTAACCTCCCCAAACTTCTTTAAAAACAGATGTAGATATCTGCATTGTATTTCCCTTCTAAAAATATAAATCCTTCAACCAGGCTCTTACTGATGCTTTTCTTTAAACCCCCAGTTTTTTCTTTTTCTTTTCTTTTTTTTTTTTTTGCCTTAAACAAAAACTATTGCTGACTTCCTTTGAACTGTCCACATGAAAACAAAGAGCCATAGTTTCAAAAAAAAAAAAAAAAGGTACCTGTCATCCATTTTCTAAGTACTAAGCACTTGATACATCTTAACTCTTTTTGTCTTGGCAACAGTCCTTTGTGGTAGACACTATTATCACTGTTTTACAGGTAAGGAAACTGAGGCATGGAGTTTAAGTGTCTGCCCAAGGTCATTCAGCTGAAAGCCGTGTGTGGGATTAGACTCTGGCAGCCCCTTTGAGGTGTCTGGGCTCTGAATCACCATAGGTGCTGTGTCTTTAGATGAGGAAGGGACCTGCTGTGGATGGCCCATGCGTGGGACCTGCAGCCCCAGACCTGAGTTCCCACTCTTGGTTCCTTCACCAAATAATTTCCTCTAGTCATAATCACCAGCGACATTCCTTTCCAAGGGTAGGATCTTCCACTAGGCTTCAGCCCCTTTATAGATGAAGAAATGTGAGATCTAAGTGTTAAATCATGTCCTCAGGGTCATGCAGGCTATAAGTGACAGAATTAGGATGTGAACCCAGCTCTGGGTGACTCTAGTGTCCCCTCAACTTCCCTTACACTACGGTGTGTCTACTGTGGGGCCATCTCTTCAGAAAAAGCCTAGACACTCTCAGTATCCTCTTCCATAGGGGATGGAGAATGTGGGGGTGGAGGGCATTCTTCAGGGAAAAAATCATCACCGTCATCATTATAACCAAAAATCATCTTTGTCATTATTATTACCATCTTGTTAAAGGTCTACCAGTATGCTGGATGCTACAGTCTGGGAAGACTTTTCACGCCTCTTTGAGGATCCCTGAAAATATGAGTGTTTCATCATTGACCTGGCAGAAGGAAGTTAAAGGGTAAGTAAGGCTTCAGCAAATCCAAAGATGGGTTTCTCCATTTCTTGAGCTGATTGGCTGGATTAATTTATTGTTTCTTATATACCATTCTCTGGTCTTGCATTCAGATCAAGCATAAACGTTTGCTTTCAGAATGTGAGTCAAGGGGGTGATTCCTAGAGAACCACAGGCTGGTGTCTGGGATCACTGGGCTATGCACATTCCTGAGCACACATATGTGTATGGACACACGTATACACGGCATGGACAAGCACACACACACTATACCACCACGTTTGTGGCGAGCAGCGTCTGGAACCAAGGGTTGCCTTCAAGTGAGCAGCTAGTGCATGGGGCTGCAGTCTCCATTCCCGGGGACATTTGTATGGCCAGTTCCACCAGCCTGTGGTGGGGTGGAGCCTGCCCTCTCAGACCGATTCCTCGCTGGGACAGTCCTTCCAGAGGTGTATCCAGGGGCCTTTCAGGCCTTCTCAACACATCCCCTGGTGGGACTTGCAGGCCAGGCAGCAGCAGTGCCCACTTCTCAGCCCCCATGGAAGGGTCCCCGTGCTCTCTGCTGCCCCCTCTGGCCAGCCGTCCTCTTGCAACAATGGAGGGATGCCTTCTTAGGTCAAAAGGGAAAGCATTATTGCTGCTCTGTGGCCAGGTAAACAAGCCGCTGGCTTTGAAGTCCCAGGGGGGATGTGCTCAGGCTGGAGTGGTGAGTCTGAAGGAGCTGCCTCCCCCAAACTTGGCTGTGTTTGTTAACTCCACCCTCCCACCCAGGTCTGCTCCATTTGATGTTTCAGTGGGGAAGCCAGAGGAGGGAGGCCTGCTCCCGGGGTCCTCAGAGGGCTGTTTTCAAGTCTTGCTGAGCCTGCGGGCCTACTTGGGAGCTGAATGCAGACTAGGGGCTGAGTCCAGAGGAGGCCTGCCAGGGAAGCCCCTGCCCTTCGAGGCAGTCAGCTGGGGTGTGGCCAGGGGCAAACCACAGAATGTGCTACTTCCCTTGGGCCATGTTTTTATTCAGGTGGCATCAGGTAAGAATGAACAGCAGGGGAAGACTGGAGGGAGAAAGAGGCACCTAAAGGCAGCGTTGGTGCTTTCAGTGGCCATGGGCCCGCCATTGCCACTTACAGAATCTCTTTCTTCCCTTCTCTCCTTGACCACCAAAGCAGCATAAGGTGGCCATTTTGCCTTTCCCCATTCTGCTGTGCCTCTGGCTCAGAAGCTACAGGTATGACCAGAGACCCTGCCCACCTGGCCCCTCCCCCAAGCAATAAAATGCACTGAGTGAGGACCTCTGGGGGTGGGGAGAAACTTCTGGAGAGTAGAAACCTGGGTAAGACAGTGCTCCCCCTGGGCTGGCTCTCTGGGCTTGCCTCAGGATTTCACTGCGTTCCAAAGCAGGTTTACGGCCTTTCAGGCCTACGCCACAGGAAACAAGACAAGGGATCAAGCATTATTATTAACTGGTTCAATATCCCATATGAATATTGGCCATGAACAGCTTCCCCCGCCCCTGCCTCTCTCCTCACTCTTCCTGCTCTCGCTCCCTTCTGAACTCCTCTATTTGCTACACCCAGATGTGCACACTTCTGCCAGATTCTCCCCTCCCCACAATGCCCCTCTCCAGTCTGTCCCTGCCTTCTTGCCCCCCCCCCACCCTCCCCCCAATATCACGATTGAGAAAGAGCTTGTTGATAAGACCTGGAAATCTGGAGTTATAAATCCTTCTAGCACAGACGCCCTATCTCCATGCTGATGCTTGTGGTGCCACAGAAAGGAGGCTCACCTGCTTGTGACCCATCCCCTTCCTCCCCGGCATTCTCCAATTGTCCTCTGCAAACATGGGCCAATGGGCCAATGGGAGGTACCTGTCTCAACAGGTGTGAGCCTGGTCTCACTTTCCTACAGGGTGATGGGGAGGTCACCCTCCAGCCCACCTGCTCTGGGCATTCCTGTGATTGTGGAAGGGCAGCCGACGCCACTCTCCTTTTGGATCCCCCCTGATTGCAGCTGTGGGAGGCCAAGCCCACCTCAATGGCTTTAGAAGTTTCCAGGTTAGCTGCTGGGTGCTCTGGCTACAGTGCAGGAAGAGCTTGTACTGTCTGGGAGGGTAGCTTTCCCTGCTAAGCCACAAGCACCTTGAGGGAAGAGAGTGTTTCTTATTTGTCATTGGATCTCTATGTCCAGCAGACTGCGCAGAACACAATTACTTGGTAAACGACTCAGAACTATCTGGTAAATTGCTGTCATACTCATCACCAGGAAATATTTACTGGGGGAGTCTCATGTGCAAAGACCCTGCTAAGCAGGAGGCAGCACAAAGATTAATTAGACATCATTCCCACTTTCAGGGGCGTGCCCCGGAGTCAGGGAGATCTAGAGGAGTTCGCTTGCTAGGGTCACAGGAGGGAGCTGGAGCTGGGGGCCCCAGGGAATCTGCTTTGGTAACCAAAGTTTGACAAAGAGTAAACTTAAGCAGATAACCCCAGACCCAGACCCCGTTCACTGGGGATCTCTGCATATTCAGAGTAGAGATATTAACTCACTGGCTATCTGCCTGTCTAGCTTTTTCCTGTGTCATGTCAGTGTCCTCGTCTCAAAAAGGTGAATAAAAATAAAAAAAAGTTGTGTCTCTATTTGGAATGAATTCCTTAAGCTGGTAGCCTGGGCACAGAGGAAGTAAAACTTGCCCCCACCGCATGTTAGGTGGGCCTTGCGGTTTGGTTTGGGCTCCCCATGGATCTGCAGCCAGAGCTGCCACTGCCCTCAGGAGGAAGGAAGGAGGAGGTGCAGGTGTCCGTCTGGAGTTCAGCTCATCCTAACCCACCTTAATGGAGTGGCTCATCCGTGCTGGCCTCGGGAAAGAGAGGCAATGATAATGGGAGTGTAACTCCTCTTCTAGAACAGGCGATGTATGTCTCTGAGAACCTGGGAGAAGGACAGCAAGCTGATCTCTCGGAATCCGAGGGTCAGCCCAGATGATGGGAGGGGCTGTGGCTGTAGCAATGCCATTGTCTCATCACGGTCACCCTCTCTGCTTGGAGTGGGGGTCTAGCATCATGTGTGGATGGTGGGGGTATCATCAATGGGTGGCATTTTCTGCACAGCTCTTTTAGGGGGGTGCTTCTGAAACTGTTTCTACTGAAGCCCCATTAATGGCAGAAAAGAGCGAATTTGCACTTCACAAGCGGTGTGGGGTTTCAGATCACTGCAAACAGGAGATTTCTTTGAAGCCCCATATTTTATCTCAAAAATTTTGCACCATGATCATGCATTTGCTTTTATATAAAAAAATGCAGTTACGATTACTTATTTCTGAATAAAATTGATGCCTGGAGAAGATGAGCTATTTTTCCTAAGGCCTTTTGTACTCCCTATGGCTCACTGCCCTATGCCCTAATTTGTGAAGCATGCCTTTTAGGAAAGGCATAAACACACACACCACATTCAGGGGTACCATCCTGAAGTGGGTCCCTGCCATACTTGCATGGCCATGCCCTTGATACCAAAACACTCCTCCGAGTTTGTCCTGGCCACACACTCCTCCAGGCTGACCCACAGGATCATCCCTTCCCTTCTGGACTTATCCTGGTTCTTCTTGCAGGATCTGGAGGTCAGGTGGCCTGTAACACTCTTCGCCAAATGTCTAGGGACAGCAGCTCTAAACCTTTCTGCAGTGTCCTTCACCAGGAATGGGCAGGGCAGGCAACAGCAGTGTGAGATCCTGAGGGGCTTGAAAACAACTCCTAAAGTGGATACTTCAGGACCTAATTACCTAACGGGCTAAGAATTGCCCTTGTGCCCTTGGTGGGCTTTAGCTCTGTACCCCACCTTGCTTTCCCTGACACAACTGTTCCATCTGTAAAAGGGAACCAGGAATCAAGGCTGCTGTTTATCTGACAAGGTAGAAGCTAGGTGATCCGAAGTCCACTGTACATTGTTATGGATTCAGGATATCAGTAGTTTTCAGATTTTAAAAAAATGCAACCCATTGATTTATTCATACCTGCATTTACACATGTGTTTATTCACTTTTGTGAAATAGTGGAGCTAGAACAGTGACCAAGAGGGACATGGTCTGGGCCTCTTTAGGGCGACATGGCCACCCTCAGACCTCTGGAGAAGCCCAAGCTTGTTAAAAAGAGGACCAAGCCATTTATCTGGCACCAGTCAGACCAATATGTCAAAATTAAGTTCAACTGGTGGAAATCCAGAGGCATTGACAATAGGGTGCACAGAAGATTCAAGGACCAGATCTTGATGTCCAATGATGGTAATGGGAGCAACAGGAAAACAAAGCACATACTGCCCAGTGGCTTCAGAAGTTCCTACTCCACAATGTCACGTGGAACAAATCTTACTGTTCAAAACGTCTCCTCCAAGAACCGCAAAGCCACCGTGGAAAGAGCAGCCCAGCTGGCCATCAGAGTCACCAATCCCAATGCCAGGCTATGCAGCCAAAAAAATGAATAGATAGCTTATGTACATGTCATATTTATGTTAATAAAACCATAAAGCTACAAAAAAGAGGAACTTACAAATGGCAGACAGAATTAAACAAATAATCTCCAAGGAAGTGAAAGAACTTCAGAGAGGGCCGGCCCAGGGCCTTCTGCAGCCTGCTAGCTGCTCCTGCCCCAGAATGTTCTGTCCAGAAGGATAAGTACACGAACAGCAGGTTCTGGACTAAGTCAGAGGTAATAGTGGATTCACCATCTGCACCTTCTCCTATGAAGGTAAGAAAACATAATACAAGATTCTCCTCCAAGTCTGCCTGCCTGCCCAATTGTGCCAGAAAAATGCACCAAACCCTGGATATGCAAACACACTTGAGGGCAAGGAAATTCAGAGTCTCCCTGGATCCTCACTTTGGAGCTGCGACACTTAGTAGCACCGGAAGTCCCCCATTTCACAGATATACAAATTGAGGCCTCAGAGAAGGGAAGCAGTTCCTTGGTGCTCACCTAACCAGACTGAGATGGGGTCACCAAGGGGGTGGGTAGAAGTAGGGCCGAGGAGGGTGTGACCCTGGATTCTAATGAGCAGTGCTGGGTTGGAGGCTTCCAGCAACTCGCCAGACAGACCCCCAGGGTTCTGGAGACACTGGCCACTGCCCCTTATCTTCCCTCCCCATGACAGGTGCAGATCTGATGGCTCCTGTGCAGAAAAGCTCTGGGCTCCGAACCTCAGCTCTGAGCTCGTGCAACAATGGACACATGGGCTTTGGAATGTATGCAAACAACCCATAGCCCTGTCCCCCTCCTCCCCAAAGACTGACCAAGATTGTTCCTAAGACACCCAGTGTGGCTTTGGCGACTGCCCGACAAAAGAGTGTCACACTTTTCTACCCTTCAGTTCTGCAGTATCTTCATCTGAACCTGTGCTACCCCTTACAGGGGAATTCAACCAAATTTGGACTCAAGTTTGGGTGTCTAGCTAATCATGTTTAGGGTCACCTACCTAGGACATTAGGGCCTCTGGGAGAGAGAGTCCCTGCAAAGTCTGTGAGGTCTGCTAATTCCACCTCGAGTGAGGAATGTGTTTATTCCTCCATGGGGCAAAGATCCCCCCGCTCGAGGTGACGCTGCCACATTGTGTAACCAGGAACATGGGCTGTTGCTGATGTAAACACATGGCCAGGGCCAGACCCGCCAGGAGCCCAGTCTCCTTTTCCCAGAGGTGTTTCTTATGAATGGTTGTGCCCAGTGAAGCAATTTCCTGCCTTGTAAACTTCTGCCCAGCAAACCACATCTCCTATCTACCGCTGCCCGGCTCTGGGTCATAAAGCAATTCCCCAGAGACCAATCTGAGCCCGATCAAGAGTCCTTGAGTAACGAGAAAATTACCCTCCACCTGCAGACGTAATGACACTTTGCAAGCTAGTGGCTTTGCAGTTTCTGAACGTAAACATCACATGGCTTACCCCATGCCTTCCCTCTGCTCATCTGAGATGTGGGGTCCGCATATTTGATTTTCAGACTCTGGTCCACTCCTTGGAGGCACTGGCTGGCTAGTGACCCATTACCTTGACCTGAGGACCTTGCAGCCTGGAGAACATATTTCACAGTGTCAGATCATCATTTACAGAACCAGGGCAAGAGAAGTTCAGGCAGGTGTCCCAGGCATGCAGAAGACAGAAGGTCTGGGCTCAGACAACACTGGGAACTCATTGATTTGGACACTCATTTTGCATGTTGTGGTCCCTCGATGTGGAAAGTCTCCCCCACTCCCCCTCCATCTGGTGAACTGGCACTCATTCTTTATGACGTAGTTCAAGTGTCTTTCAAAGAACCTTCTCTGATGTCTATCTAAACAGAATTGCTTCCATTGTCCTACCACTCTGCCTTCTCACACCTACACACTGCAGTTCAATCACCACTAATTTGTCTGTCTCCCCAGCCATGTTGAGAACACCCTTGGGGCATCTTGGAACCCCCGGTACCCACCACACTAAACCGGCTCAAAGTCGGTGTGCAAGAGGTTTGTTGAATGAATGAGCGAATGGGAATCTATTACATGTCTCTCCACCATACTTAGATGCTTTGGGTAATGAAAACGTGCAAAGAATACAGTTAAAGGAATGAAGACCTGGGTTGGGCTTGTGAAGAAAGGCATAGCCTAGAGTTTCGTGCTTGAGAAGGTTACAATCTGATCATCTTCCCGTGGATGACAGGAATATTTGCAGATGGGGTATAGAGATTGGGCCCATGGAAAGATAGTAGTGGTTTGTTGTTGGTTTTCCTTCTTGAGTGCCGCAGTCAGGAGCCAGAAGGGGTTCCAAGCTGGCCTAACTAGCCCTAGTTAACTACTGCATGAGACATTACCTAGGACCTCCATTTTTTATCCATTTCCTCTCTTATCCCCATTTATAGAAGTAATAACTGAGGAGCGTCTGGGTGGCTCAGTTGGTTGGGTGTCTGACTCTTAGTTTTGGCTCAGGTCGTGATCTCAGGGTCCTGGGATCAAGCCGTGTGTCGGGCTCCTCACCCAACAGGAAGTCTGCTGGAGATTCTCTCTCTCTCCCTCTCTCTCAAATAAATAAATAAAATCTTAAAAAAAATAGTAAAAATGACTTGATCCTTCCTTTGAAGTTTGAGGAGTTTGAGATTGTGGTAGTGGTGGGTGGACACTGGGTCATTTTCCAGACATTTGACTAGTAAACTCCATGACATACATGCACACATTCATTCATTCAAACATTTACTGAGCACCTAATAGGTGCCAGGTGCTGAAGGATGGGGTCCAAATGGTGAACAAAACACAAAGTCTCAGGCACCTGGGTGGCTCAGTGGGTTAAAGCCTCTGCCTTTGGCTCAGATCATGATCCCAGGGTCCTGGGATTGAGCCCCACATCGGGCTCTCTGCTCAGCAGGGAGCCTGCTTCCCCCTCTCTCTCTGCCTGCCTCTCTGCCTACTTGTGATCTCAGTCTATCAAATAAATAAATAAAATCTAAAAAAAAAAAAAAGCAAAAAACACCAACTCTCTGTTCTCATAGAACTTAGATCCTAGTTGGGGGAAGACAGTCAGGGACAGTGGGGTTGGGGTCCAGACTGGAGGTTAATAATGAACAATTATTTCATTTTCTCTATACTTTCTCTATACCAGGCAAAGGGCTTGAGGCACCTTATGACAACCTTATTTGCAGATATGGAAACAGAGAGCCTAAGTAGACATCCCAATATCACACATCTAGTAAGCGGCAGAGCCAGGATTTGAACCTAGATTTTTACTGTCCTCCAGCCTGAGCTCTCCACCACAACTTTATACGGCAGCAGCAATTGTTTATTAAATGAACAAAGAAGTGGGTGAATGGTTAACCCTAACTACAGTGGTAGCCTGTTGCTTTGCTTCCGTGATACAAACGTGAGCATAAGTTTTTCATTTACTTATTAAGTCAAGCTTCTCCCAAGTATGGCTTCTGCTGAAAGCAGATTTCCTGAAGATTGAGAAACGAGCACCTTTCTCCTGACCATTCATGTTTCCTGGGCAAGACAATCTGTTTTAGGGATATGACTTTTTTTCTTTCAGTTTTATTGAAAAATAATTGACATATAAAACTGTGTAAGCTTAAGGCATGTAGCATGGTAATTTGATTTATAGGTATTGAGAAGTAATTATGAATTTAAGAAAACATTTATTTATTCGCAAGACAGAAAGAGAGAGAGCAACCAAGAGTGGGGGTAGGGGGAGGGGCAGAGGGAAAGGGAGAAGCAGACTCCCCGCTGTACAAGGAGCCTGGCGGAACTCGATCCCAGGACCCAGGACACACCGGGATCATGACCTGAGCCAAAGGCAGATGCTTAACTGACTGAGCCACCCATTCAATTAAAATCATGAAGTTTAATTGAAAAAGTTGTACAAAAGAAACTATCACCTTAAGTTTTCTTCTGGGTTTGTGGCAAACTCTGTATTTTGTTGTAGGATGATGCCCAAATATATCAGGTCTTAATTCCGGGAAGGTGTAAATGTTACCTTAAAAGGAAAAAAAAAGTCTGTGCAGATGTGATTTAAGGAGACTTAGATAATCCAGTGGGCCCTGAATGTGGTCATATGTATCCTTATGAGAAGGGGAAGGGGGAGATTGGATGCTGCAGAGAAGGGGACAGGACCTCGGGGGCGGGGACTGGGGATGCTTCCACCAGAAGCTGAAAGAGGTGGGGAACAGAGCCTCCCCTACAAGCTTCAGAGGGTGTATGACCTGCTGACATTTTGGTTTTGGCCCAGTGATACTGCTTTTGGACTACTGGTCTCCAGAGCTGTGAGAGAACATGTTTCTGGTATTTTGTGACAGCAGCCACAGGAGACAAATACAGTCTCTCACAGGGATCCTCCAACCAATGAATCCTCCTCCTTCCCCATCCCCTTTCTTGGATATTTGTTATGTCTTAGTACCCATCCACACCTGGCATAGTGTAAATCTGTGTATCATCATTGGCTCCTCCCAGTTGAACATCCATAGAAAAAGGGACTTTTTTTTTTTTTTTTAAAGAGAGAGAGCAAGTGGGGAGGGGCAGAGGGAGGAGAGAGAATCTCAAACAGGCGCCACACTCAGTGCAGAGCCCGATATGGGGCTCGATCTCAGGACCCTGAGATCATCACTTGAGCCGAAATCAAGAGTTGGACACCCAACTGACTGAGCCACCCAGATGCCCTGAAAATGACCCTTTTTTAAAATGGTTTTCCTCCCCCATACCTCAAAGAGCATGCAGCACATAGTAAGTACTCAATAAACATCAGTAGGATGAATGCCCGAATGTCATGTTATTGCCCCTGGAGAGCTCTGACATCGTATCAGGGTCAGATGATAGCAGGCACGACCCAATGACCTACTATCAAGTTGCTTCCTAAAGCGCCACTTTAAAGAATATCTGAGGTAGAGTCAATGGTCTGGCAACCCTGTCTCACTTTCTACAACATCAGTCGCTATTTCCTCCTTTTGTTCCGCCCACAAACCTAGCGACCGCCTTCAGTGCCTCTCTTTCTCACACTCCGCGTGCAAACCACCAGGAAATCTTAGTGTCTCCAAATCCTCTCCCTTCAAGAGGACATCCACAATCAGACCACCTCTGTTCACCTCCACCACCACCCCGGCTCTCAGGCGGACGACATCAATAGCTTCTGGTTTTCTGCTGTCACTCTTGACCTCTCCCTACAACTCAGCAGCCAGAGCAATCCTCTGAAAACGGATGTTCCATCTTGTCCCCGCTCTGTTCATAACGGACAGCTTTCAGCTCCCTCAGGGAAAAAGCCGGGTCCTCATGGCAACTTACAGAGGTCCCTTCAGGTGGCGACAAGGTCCTCTGTCACTTGTCATCATGCCTCACACCTGCTCTCCTCCCTGACCCGCAGTTCTCCCTGTCACTCAGCTCCAGCTCCTCTAGCCTCCCTGTTGGATCTTTCTTGGTTTTGTCATCATGCCCCATTCACAGTTACGGCTTGTCTCCCCCACCAGAATGAACTGCAGGAGGAGAAGGACTTTTTTTAAGTAATCTCTACGCCCCAAGCAAGGCTTGAACTCACGACGCCAAGATCAAGAGTCACACGCCCCACCAACTGAGCCAGCCAGCCCCAAGGGGGGAAGGATTTTTATGTATTTGATTCATTGATGTATCTTCAGGGTCCAGAACAATGGTGCTCGGCACACAAGGGTATCAGTAAATATTTCTTGAATAAATAAACGAGAGACATTATTTTGGACTAGATGATGTTTCCAAAAGCAAAGGGATACGCGGAAGGTCTTATGGTAGCTCAGGAAATCAGGCACCTTTTCCTTATACTGGAATTTGTCTTAAAAAAAAAAATTAGCTTTCTCTTTTTAATCCCTTTTGTAATTGAGAATAATTGAATATAATTGGCTTATTAAGGTTGTCTGCACAATTGGGCATAGAAGAGAAACCTGCCTTTTGGGAATGCAACAGTATTAAGAAAAATAAATAGGTGAAGACTGTAAAGAAATATCTTGTTTGTGTTGTGGATCTGTTGGCGTAAACATACACATACGGACTGTGGGAACACCACTTTGATGATTCCTGCTTTTGATGGTAACCTCCTCCTTTTGTTCTGCACTGCTTTCCCTTAGAATGTGTTTCCTTTCTCTCTATGCACACAGCACTGTACACACACCCAAGAAAAAATGGTCATTCAGGTGTGTGTGAAGTCCTGCATACCCCAAAGTTTCATTTAAAAAATACGGTCATGTTATAAATCTTGGCTGACAATCTAGTATTTGCTTAGTTGGAATGACCTCTGTACCATAACTGGGGGCAGGGAGAGGAGGGAAGAGAGGGAGAGGGAGGGAGAGGGAGAGAAGAGAGAGGGAGGGGAGGGAGGGGAGAGGGGGAGGGGAAGGAGGGCTAGCTGGAGTGGGAGGGGCAGGCTTTATACAATTTGCTTCAGCAGATTACAGCTTCTCATGAATATTCAGCCAATATGAATAGTGAATAAATATTCAACATCCAATTGTTTGAGGCAATTGGGGTGTGTCTGAAGTATTAAAACATGGCCATGTCATATGGCACTGCACTGGCCATCTTCTATTTGGGAGATTTTGATGGTGTTATGTGTTTGAATGAATTCCTAATTCAAAGGGGACACATCAGCCCTGAGTTTCCTTGGGAAGGTGTCTGCTCCTGTTTCCTCCTGACCCACGCCATTCCTTGCTCTGGTCAGTCCTCCTCCACGGCCCCCACCCACCTTTAGTCTGGCCCCCCTGGCTCTCACACTTCCTGCAAAGTCACTGAATTTTACCTTCTTCTTTCCCTCAGGAGACAAAGACTCCCCTCAGTCAAGCCTTACCCCTCTCCTCAGACCTCCCTCCCGGACTCATCCTTGGTTCCCTGCTGGATTTGCCATGTACCACAGAAAGGAACAACATCAGTTTCCCAGGAATTTGGTGGTTTTCTTGACCAAGCTTCAAATTTGTGATAAGAGGGGCACCTGGATGTCTCAGTGGGTTAAGCCTCTGCCTTCAGCTCAGGTCATGATCTCAGGGTCCTGGGATTGAGCCCCGCATCGGGCTCCCTCCTCTCTCTGCCTGCTTCTTTGCCTACTTGTGATCTCTCTAATAAATAAATAAAATCTTTAAAAAAAAATTTGTGATAAGAAATATCTGGAAATAGCAACAAAGCCCAGAAGCCTGCAGGAGAAGTCACCGCGGGAAGACAGGATACTAAGGCAATGTAGCAGGTACAGAGGCCTCCAAGGGCTTGGCAGGTATCCACTCATTTACTCCTCAAACAACCTTATACAGGAGGAACTATTATCATCACTCAATTTTATGCAGGAGGACAATGAGGATGGGGCTAAGGGCTGGCGTTAGAGATTCTAATCAAGGCATTCTGGCTCCAGAAGGAATATCAAAGACTCCCCCCCCCCACCAGCTGGGGGCCAAGAGCTGAGATTCCCTGGGTATCTGCATTGTGTTCTTATCCACCTGAATCTAGCAGCTAACCCCCCAGTTATCTCTGCTTTGGGTGGGGGATACTCCCCTGTTCGGAATGGAGTAGGTTAAGGCAGGTCTTCATTACTGATTTTGTTCCTTGACCATGGATGTTAAAATGGTATCTGCTTCCCCAGGGCTCACCCTAGAAAATGACAGCAGGTCATGGAAAAAACAGGTCCACTGGTCTGTTAGTCTAGGCTCCAGGTGTAAGGAGAAAGCCTGGAAATGTCAGTGGAATTGGATGGATGGAATGGAGGAAGAATGGGGGTTTTCAGTTGCAAGTGAATGTTCGGTATGGAGAATTCCACATGAAGACTCTGTGGTGACCCCCGTGCCCCGCTTAGAGCCAGTGGAGTAAGTCCCTGTTTTATTCAGAAGGGAGGTGCTAACCTTGCCAGCATTGTTTCCTGTGTGTCTTGGTTTCTATAGGGTTTGGTTAGAAAAGTCCCCAGAGACTTGCCCCATCCATCCATCCTCACTCCTCTCAGCCTCCAGCTCTGCCTCCATAATCTCTTGGATGAATAAGGCCTTCTGGGGGGCGGGGGGGTGGTCCTCAGGGTGATTGCAACAATGCAAGATCTAAATCTGTCAAATGCAGATACTTGCTGTCCCAGAAATAACATGAGTCCAGATATAGGGTTCCAGCTGAGGCTGGGGCTTGAGGCCTGTAATCCATTCTTCTTCAAACTCCCAGGAGCCATCTAATAGGACATCCCAGGGGATCTTGGCCTCTCTTGGCCTGTGATACTTGGCCTTGGCTCCCACTCCTCTCTACCCAACCTTGAGTTTTCTCTTGACCCCTTCGGCTCCAATTACATTGTCTAGGGGAGCCAGGAACCAGAGGAGGTTGGCATTTCCCTAACTAGCCATCCCTGTCCTGGGCACCCAGCAGAGTAGGTTCTCCTTAAATCTGCACAGCTCTCTTTGAAAAGCATCTTCCCCTGCTCTGGGATTTTGAAAAACTGGTTTCTTGGGGCCTGCTCAGCAGAATTCCCTGGCCCACACCTTGCCTGGGAAACACTCAGACAAGAAGCAAGAAACCACACACGGGTAGGGTCTACACTGTACAAGAGGACACAGCGAAGTGGATGGATACATCCTCTTTCTTCCTGGAGTCAACACTGGATTATTATTTCACTGGGTGAAGAGTCCAGGGCTTTGGCTTTTCGCCTTCTGGACTGTTTGTGCTCATTAGCATCCTTGCCAGATGGGGAAACCCAGGCAGGAGGCAACACTCACAGGATCCTAGTGACTAACGGCTCTACAGAAGGAAGGAAAGCCTAAGGTTAATGCTTAGGAGGTGGCGGAAAAAGTTACCCACAAGCTTTCCATTCTTCCCGCTTTTTATCCGTTCCTATGACCAAGAGTCACCAAGAGCTGGCTCTGTTCCTTCACTATGACCTTCACCTAGGACTTCACCTTCACCTATGACCAAAGTGTTGCCTCCCACTCTGGCCAGAGCCCCTCGGAGGGGCTTATGGAGCCTGGTTGGGGGAATCAATGCTTACCTTAGTGGTACAGCCGGCACGGAGACCCTGGGACACGCAGCCACGAGCCCAGTGGAATACATGGAAAATTCCAAGGGGAGTCGGGGCCGGGGGTTCTTGGTGGAACCTTGGCAGAGGAAGCGTCAGAGACAGAGATAGGAGACTCTGGGCAGTGATAAAATAAATGGTTTTAATGGGAGGCTTTCAGAGAGGGTGACGCTTTCCTGTGCTATCAAGCAGCCAGTTTTCCTGCCTTGCAGTGTCTTGGTGGTGGGCTGGCAGAACCCCCGGACCCCACCGGAAGCTAGGATATTAGTCTGACGCCATGTTCAGCCCCTCCAGGATCCAGAGCTGTGTCTCCACAACAGGAGACTGGAGTCAGCTGGCGGTCAGTCCCACACAAACATCCTGGTGTCTGTCCAGGCCTGAGGGGAAGGGGCAGGAGCTTTCACTTCCGACTGGGGCTATTCCTCCATTGGGGGGTTGGGGGAGAGGGGACCAACCACTTGGAAAATTCAACTCCGACCTTTACAAAGAGAACTAATAGACACTTCAGTATTATATACAGGGCTGGGGGTGGGGAGGGAGCGGAGGGGAAATTGCACTTAATTACAGTAGGTTATAGTTTACACCCATTGGAGAAATTTACTTCTTCAAAAGAAATCTCAAGATCAGCTGGGATGGGGTAGAGGGGTGCGAGAGGTTGCTGATATTTACAGTGTGTTTGGCTCAGTTCAATAGCACGTGTCCTCCTTTCAGTAACAGATTCAAGTTTGTTTTTTTTTTTTTCCCGCATCGGTTTGTTCGATGAAAGAGCGCGACGTAGACACAACAGCTTTCTCTCTTCCTCCTCCGTGGTTTCTCGCCTCCTACCCGTGGGCCGGATGGGAGTACCTGCCGTCTTGGGAGAGGCATGGTGACAATACTGCATAGAAGGGGAGGGAAGTTGCACTCTGGGCTGCGCCTCCCAGCGGGCTGTCCTTGTCCGAGGGGCCAGCAGGATGGCAGGTAGGCGGGGACCTCTCTTCAAGGTGCTTGTCAGGCCACTGGCCTTTTCCGTGACAGCTGCCCGGAGGGGGACGGTGTAGAAAACAGGGTCCTTGTTGCTGTGCACAAAGTAAGTGATGGGTGGGCATCACCAGGCTTGGAGGGGGCACTGCAGAGAGAGTAAAGAGAGGTCAGCGGTGTGTATTCAGCAGGGACGCCACTCTTTTGGCTTCTCCAGGGGAGCCGAGACCCTGCTCAGCCCGCTGGGGGCTGAGGACCCAGTGCCCGCTCGGTGCCCCAGCGTTGGTCCTGAAGCACGCTCCCTTTAGGGAAACTCCCGAGCCAGGTTTCCCGGCCACTTCAGAAGGCAGCAGCAAACTGTTGCAGACCTTGAAATAGTCATAACTCGCTGACCTTTGTTCTCAAGTCAAGCTCCTATTTCAGGGAGTGTGTGGTTGCAACAGCAGCTGGACGGGAGCTCTTGCCTCTCGTGGAAGTAAGGGTCCTCTTCCTAACACCTCTATGGGCAGGGGTCCCCTAGACCACTGATTCCCACACTTTAACGGCCCTATGAATGCTGGGGAGCCTGTGAAAAGGTGGATTCCGATCGAGTGGGCTTGAGGTGAGCCGAAGCACCCACATTTCTAATCAGCTCCCAGATTGCACCAGAGCTGCCGATCTACTTAAGCACATGAGAAAATCGCCACTTGCTCAAGCGACCCATCAGGGAAGGCATTTGGGAAGCTGCGAAGTGCTTTCTACAGCCTTGTTCCTATTAAGACAAGAACTCTGATGCCAGATTTCCAGGTGGGCGGGGAGGCGGGGCAGGAGACCCCAGAATGGATGGAGAAACCCTCTAAGAGGAGCCATTCGGCTCCTTCCTGGGGCAGCCGCTCCTTCCAAGACCTTGGACTTCATTCATTTCGGCTGTCATGGTACATCATTCCCGTCCTTTTCTCTCCAGGAAGACCCTTCTTGCTTCCCTCTGTCTCTTCCTTCCCTTTCACTTGTTTTGGCATCTAAAGGGAAAGTCCTCTCTGTCTTTTGGCTTAATGGCTCCTTTTCTAAAGACTGTTCCTTTGGGGCACCTGGGTGGCTCAGTGGGTTGAGCCTCTGCCTTCAGCTCAGGTCATGATCTCAGGGTCCTGGGATCGAGCCCCGCATCGGGCTCTCTGCTCAGTGGGGAGCCTGCATCCCCCTCTCTCTCTGCCTGCCTCTCTGCCTACTTGTGATCTCTCTCTGTCAAATAAATAAATAAATAATCTTAAAAAAAAAAAAAAAGACCGTTCCTTCAATACTCAGGAGCTTACATGTGCGTAAATGCACGCGCACACACGTGCACACACACACACACGCACACACCCCTATTATTACTACTAAAGGCCTATTTTCACATTATTATCTCATTAACCAGTGCTCCCAGCCATACTCCTGTACAAGGTTGCCATTACGCCCATTTTACAGATTAAGAAGACAGCTCCAAGAGCGAACCATCCACAGTTTCAGAACCAGGACAGTGTAGAGACAGATTCAAAACTGGTTCTGGGTGCCCTTGGACACGTGTTCTTTCTAGTATGCTCAGAGATTAAAAGTCTTCTCCTAGCTTCGTGTTCTTAGTCGTGGCACTCTCTCTGTGCCTCAGTTTTCTCACTGGTGAAATGAAGGCTGTTGGGGAGTCAGGCGAGCCAATACATGGGATGTGCTCAGAATTAACACTGGGCTGCGCAGGGCGCCCCGGCCCGTGAGCCCTCCGTCACTGAGCTGTGCATTCATTGGAGAGGACATGTTCTGGCCCTTTTTAAATTCTTGAGGCCCTGGTCAGGGTCCTCTGATACCCTTTGCCTCCTCTTCCTCCCACCACCCACCCCCACTTTTGAGTCTCTTTACTTCCCACTATCAGCCTTTTTCCAGTTTTCAGATTTCAGGTGAGGAGAGAGAAAATGGCTTGTGACCTTGCAGGTTTCAATAGAAGAGCAAACAAGAAGGGCAGATAAGGAGACGCCAGCGAGATTCTATGACCTGTCATTAGGGATGGGCTTCCCAGCTATCAAATGTTTGCTCACATAATAAAATGGTGGCAGAGCCCTAAATGTTGTCAAAGGCACTAGAGTTATTTGTCCCCTTCAGAGTCTAAACACAAACAGCTGATAAGGGGTGCACTGGGGTCCCTCAGAACCAAGGCCTGGCACAGCCAGCCCCGCGGGGGCCCTGGCCAGAGGATCTCAGACCTCTCTCTGAAAGGGGTGGTGGTAGCTGGGGTGACAGTTAAGGACGTCCTCACTCTACAGGGGCTGATTGCCTATGGCAAGAGCTAACGTTTATAGAGGTCCTACTGTGTGCTGGGCTCTGCGCTAAGTGGGGGCTTTACACTCATCCTTGTACTGGATTCATACATCAATCCTTTGAAGGTAATTACCATTCATTCACTGAACACTTTTCTGAATGCCTCCTATATAAAGAAGCTCAGCGCTTCTTTAGGCACGGGCCACGCAGCCATGAGCAAAGACCCTGTCCGTATCATCACAGAGTTTATATTCTAGAGTTTTGAACAAATAAGTAAATGAATATGTATGTGTGTATATACATATGTATCTATATTGTACATGCATATATAAAACAAAATTCCAGGTGGAGATGAACACTCTGTAGAAAAAAATACAGGAGGGGAGCCTGTGTGGCTCAGTTGTTAAGTGTCTGCCCTCAGCTCAGGTCACGATCCTGTGGTCCTGGGATCAAGCCCCAAATCGGGCTCCCGCTCGGCAGGAAGCCTGCTTCTCCTTCTCCCACTCCCCCTGCTTGTGTTCCCTCTCTCACTGAGTCTCTGTCAAATAAATAAAATCTTAAAAAAAATACACATGATAACAGGTTAGGCTGATTTGAAGGAAAAGGGAATAATTTACACAGGGCAATCAGGAGGGGCCTCCTTGAAGTGGTGACATTTGAGCTGAATGAGATGAGGGAGCAAGCATGCAAAGATGTGTATTATGGAGTGTTCAGGGCAGAAGAGACCACAAATCAGAAGTCCTGAAGTGGGATCACTTCAATCCTGGCTCAGCTGAAGCTGACTGGAAGGAGGAGGAGGGGAGGGTCGGCAAGGGGCTGATCACATTGGGCCTAGGAAGCCTCCATTTCAGCTTGATTGCAATGGGAAGCTATTGGAAAGTTTTGACAGGGCAGGGGTGACATGACTGGTTTCCCCCTTTAAGAGATAATTCTGGCTGCTGCATAGTGAGCAGACCATAACCACCATCGTGGGGCAGGAGTGGGAGTGGGAAGTTGGGGGCACTAGAGGGAATCAGTGAGGGAGGGGGCTGGACTGGTGGGGAGATGAGAAGCGCTCAGATGTGGGATGCATTCTGCAGGATTCCTGCACAACTGGTACCATTTTTGGAAATGGGGAAGCCCAAGAAAGAAGCGGTTTGAGTAGGGAGAAGTAGAGGCAAAATGAAGAGCTCCTATTTTAGCGAGGCTTGTCATGCCAAAGATGCGGCAGATTTGCGAATGGGCACTCAAGGCAGAGGTCTGTACTGGAGACAGAACTACTGGATCCGTCAGTGTGGACACCTGATCCAAAGCCATGGGACTGGAAATCACCCAGCAGTGAACACAGTAGAGAATGAGCGCGAGGGCCCTCCAACAACTCAATGCTGGGAAGACAAGTTGCCAGCTATGGAAATGATGAGTGCCATGGTGGGGAGGACCAGGAACGGGTATCGTCCTAAAATCCAAGTGACAAAAGGCGGGAGTGATCAGCTATATCAGAGGCAGAGATGGAAAGTTACCCATTGGTTTGACAACACGGTGATACTAGTAAGCTGGACAGGAGATGCTCCAACGCCGTGTGAGGACCGATGACTGTCAGGAATAGCCTCAAGACAGAACTGGGGCTGAGCAGGTAGAAACAGTGGACACAGATAACTCACTGTTCTTCTTATGAGATTAGATTCATTATGGTTCTATTAATTAAAAGTAATGATGGGGCACCTGGGTGGCTCAGTCAGTTAAGCGTTGGACTCTTGATTCTGGCTCAGGTCATGACCTCAGGCTCATGAGATCAAGCCCCGTGTCAGGCTCTGCGCTAGGTATGGAGCCTGCTTAAACTTCTCTCTCCCTCTCCCACTGGTCTTCCCCTGCCTTTCTCTTCCTCTCAAATAAATAAATAAATGTATGTATGTATGTATGTATGTATGTATATATGTATGTAATGATTATGCTTCCAGTTTTACCGATGAGGGAACTGAGGCTTAGAGAGACTGTAGGTAACTTCCCCAGACTCTCACAGGAGAAAAGTCTGTGCTTCTCAACACAAGGAAGAGGACTTCCTTCTACCTTCTGAGCATGGCCACTGGAAAATAAATGCCCTTTGCCATTTACAGTCTTCCTTCCAAAGCTTGAGAGACAATCAGGGTTGCCAGCGAGGGAAGGTCAAAACCCCACCGCTATGGGTGGGGTTTTGAGCCAAGCACTGAGCTAGGTATCTTACAAGACATACTGTGTTTAGTCTTTTTAATGATCCCATGGAAGAGGAACCATCATTTTCGTATTACAGGCGAGGAATCTGACGCTCAGAGAGGCCAGGACTTTTCCCTGAGGTCACACAGGTAGAAAGTGGTAGGATCTTAGGACTGCCAAGTTGGTGCTCTGAATCATCACACAGTTCCTGCCTGACCACCAGTGGAGAAGGCTGGAATGTGGGAAGCTGCCCAGGATTTACAAGAGGCTGTCTGCCTCCTCCTTAGCAGCCCCCTGACCTACCCGTGCCAGCTGGAGGGGGGAGGAGAAGGGGTCCTCTCCTGACCTCTCTGTAAACTGGGAAGTGGAGCAGTGGGTATAGAGGCTGTGTAAACAGGACTCGGCGGGCAGCCAGCCCACATTTGTTCTAACCCGTGTCAGTGCTTGCTGCGGTCCTGTTCCAGACTGGCAGGG
Source organism: Lontra canadensis (assembly GCF_010015895.1). Classification (NCBI taxonomy): domain Eukaryota; kingdom Metazoa; phylum Chordata; class Mammalia; order Carnivora; family Mustelidae; genus Lontra; species Lontra canadensis. The sequence continues at coordinate 3,053,491 of NW_022631131.1, read as the reverse complement.
CCCTGTCTTACAGGAGCTTGGGCACAGCTCCACTCAGATGGTAGCTCGCCAGTACGCAGGGTTGAGAAGGAGGGGGAGGCACACAGAGCCACAGGAGCTGCAAGTGAGAGTGACCCAGCCCAGAAGTTCCTGAAATGTGATCCACATGGCCCCAGGGCATGTCTGTCCTGACAATGAAAACACTGTGATCAGATACAAGTAAGTTCAAATCCTCACTTGAGCCTGATGCCTGCATAAACCTGGGTCACTTTTCTGAGTGTTGAAAAAGGGATAGGAGAAGATGAGTGTGGCGGAATGGATTTGGAGAGAGAAGACCAAAGTCTGGGAGTCCAGCTCCAGATTTATCATCTGTGTGAGTTTGGCCAGATCCCTCCCCACCTCTGAGCCGCAGTGTTTTGCTCTGCAGGTTGGGTGTAAAAAATATCTACCTTGCAGAATGGGTCGGAAGGTTAGCTGGGAAAGAGATAAGAAGGATGAAGCACTTGTTGCTATGCAAATGAGAGGCACTCAAAAAATGCTAGCTCTGAATTCATTCATTCATTCATTCATTCATTCCTCCATTTATATTTTCTGAACATCTACTATAGTCCAGACATTTGGCTAAGCACAAAGGGCTCTGGTGCTTTGAGAGGTCCTTTCATGATTTGCTTTTTTTCTGGGAGTCTGGGAGTCCAGGGATGAGAGCACATCTGTGAGTCAGCATAAAAATGGGAAGCATGGAGACCAAGCAATGAGTCAAATTTTGAAGGAGTCGATAGAAGGCATCTCCTAAAGGATCACAGATGGAAAGCAGCAAGAGGGAAGGACTTAGCATGTGGAGTACTTGACCATGTACCAGCTATTCTTCTAGGCATGTGAATATCCTGTGAGATGGGGTTAGGATTTTCCCCATGAGAGATGCAGAAATGGTCCCGCAGGATGAATTAACTGCCCAAGGTCCTGTGGCGGGGCGGGGAAGGGACTGGGGTGAATGCAAGGCTGCTGGCTTTTCCCAGCATTCTGTGATGCCTCTCAAGGAGGGCTGCCTGGGATGCGTCCCTTGGCCTGGAGCATCTGTGCACCCCAATGACCCCATTTCATGCACACAGCAGCCTACGAAAGATTTGGAGAAGCCTGGCCTTGTGGTTTTTAGCTATTGAACCCAGCCGTTCCCCCAAAGTATGGGACCAAGGAATCCTCCTGTCCTTACACCACACCCAGTTCCCAGCAACCTTCTTGAAACTTGTTTTGTTAAATAATACTTTAGGACAAAGAGAAAGCAGCATTGTACCACATCTCTTTCAGCATTCATTCTGACCCTTTGCCTGGGGAACAGATTTGGTACAAAATTTTCTTTACCTTGGTTCTGTCTGACTGTACCTTTACCCTCACTTCCCCATTCCTCTTCTCCTTCAGTTTGGAAGAAGAAAGTTGACTGACTGGGACACCTAAGGGGGGCTGAAATTCATGCTTGTTCCTGACTGTTAAGACTGCAATAGCAGCAAAAGCTTGGGTGTTTTTGAGACGGAGGTCGCAAGGCCAGTATTGCTTAAATGGAAGGAGTCCAAGATTTAGAGTCAAAGCCCAGAGTCTGAAGGTCCAGCTCTAGAACCGACCAGCTGTGAGACCTTGGGCAGGTCACTTTGCCTCTCTGAGCCTCAGTTCATTCCTTTGTACCAAGGAAGTTGCAACAGAAAGAAGACAATGAGATCACGTTCACAATAAGTATAAACCTACAGGGCTCCGTGCATAGTTTGATCCTACATGTGAACATCCTTCTCATCACCCCAGAGATGAGGCTACCACCAGACTCCTGAACCACCCAGGGACTGGGACAACTTCCCGGTGGCTCTGGAGGGCTGTTCATGCAGCTTCAAGGTCGGCTGGCCACTCTGTCCAGCGGAGGGGAGAAGCCATTTGCCGGCTAGTGCCGCGTCTCAGAGAGCATCTCAGAGAATTTTGATTAAGAGACCATTTCCTGAATTCAGAGGGCTTGTTTCAACAAGCAAGCATCAAAGTCAACTTGGGAAAGACAGGAATAATTAATCAGAGCCCTGTCTAGGGCTGACCAAGTGGCAGATGGATTGATAAACCTTTCAAAGGGGGAAGGTATTCCCAAGCAGGGCTGCTGCGCCTGGCTGGTTCCCTGACTGAGATTTGTGAGCACAGATAAATGTTTTCCCTGCTCACTACAAAGAGTGGGAAATCGCATGGGAGTTGAAGGGCAGGGCCACGGGGGGTGTCCTTTCATCTTCCATTGGGTGAGAGAAGAGTGGCAGAGCAGGTCCCACACACCTCCTCCCTCTCCCAACTCTAGAGCCCAGCTGCCTAGGCCATGTGTGGACCCTAAATCCACACGATCTCATCGAATCCCTAGGACAAGTCCATGTTATGACTCTTATTTTAAAGGTGAAGAAATGAGGGCTCAGAGAGGTCAAGGTGGGCAAACCCAGGAACAGAACCCACCTGCTCTACCATACTGTGGGACCAAGAGGCGATGTGGGCAAAGGGAAGAGCAGAGAACCTGAGCGCATGAAAGCACATGAAAGCACAGGGCACTGGAGGAGGTTTGAGTCCCAGGACTCAGAAAAAAGACCAGCAACAAGACCAAACCCTGCTGAGCGCCTCTGACATGAAGTTCAAGGCTATCACCTACTTATCTAGTAATCAATAGAGGCCAAACAGTTCCCACGCTGCGCAGACCCCAGCTCCTAAAAGGTCCTATTGTATTATTCTGGAACTGTCGTGTGTGTTCAGACACCCTGTCCTGTTTCCTTACTCTCCGTGTCCCGTGGCAGGGACAAGCCGCAGGGATGAGCCCTGTCTTTGGTTGGGTTTACTGCTCCATCGGCTCTCCCTGGAGGTGGGAACCAGCCACCCACTGAAAGAGTGACGAAGCCTCTGGATTCCCCACTTTTAGTGCACTTTGAAGTAAATTCTAAGTTTCTTGATAAAACACCATGTAAATGCAGGCCCCCGGAAGGCCCGACTGTGCACTGGGGAATCTCCATGGGTGGGGAGAGTTGGGTCACTCTCTGGAATTTGCAGTGTTCCGGGTCCAGTATGGGTCCTGGATAGGGTAATTGGCCTTACTACTCCCTTTTTCCATTGATTAATTTGTGGAAAAGCCTCAGGCATCCCTCTTGCAAAACAAGAAATGCTATAGAGGGCGTGACTGTCTTGAGTCGCCCTTGGAAACACCTTTTCCATGGATCACCGATCAATCCATGGGAAATACTCAGTCTCAATACCTAAAGGCTCTGTGTAATCCAGTCTTTAGTGGATTATCAAGCCCTGGTCATTTAGTGTTCTTGCTGGGGAAGCTGAGGGAGCAGAAAGTCCTGTTAGCAGGTGGCCCATCTTCTTTGCCTCTGACCTCAGGGACTCCTTTAGCAAGTAACCAGGAGCCTGGGAAGGACCAGGCTCAGGCCCCACGTGCCACCCTCTCTGCACATCACCTGGGTCACGGGCCCCACCGAACTTCCTTTGGGCATTTACCTGTTTACTGGAGGACATGTTGGTAAGCGTACTGATGCTGCTCGTATCTGTGACCACCATCGCAGACGGAAACCGGGAGGTGTGGGAATACTGGGGGGGTTCCTGCTTGTGAGTGTACACTGGAGAAACAGAGGGAAGACAAAGTCAAGACCGCTTTGGTATGACCACACAGGTATGTACATAGCTAAAGACCTACAGACCCCACCCCCATCCCACACCATAAGCTCTTATGTCCTTAGGCAGAGAAGAGGGGGTGATGTTTCAGAAGGCAGCCTGATGTGGTCAAAAGAATGGCCATGTGTTTCAATTCTGGCTCCTCAATTAAGTCACGTCACCTCAATTTCCTCATCTGTAAAATGGGAATGATAGCTATTGTAGATTGGAAAACATCGCGTGGAAAGTACTTTGTTTTTTTGGTTTTTTTTGGAAAGTACTTTGTACCAAAGACACAAACAGCTTTGCACAGTGTCTTGTTGGCGGTAGTGGATGGCACTTCTGTTCTCCTGACTTTTCAGTTAAATATTAGGTGCTTAACATCAATAAATGGGCCTTAGGCATATGTGGTGCATCAGAGATTGTAAGTCAGAAAAAGTTCTAAGTAGCCAGCAAACATAAACGAGTTGGCCAGCACAAGCTTATCCTATCTGCCATGACTCAAGAGCCAGGTCTTATGCAAAGCAATTACAAACTGATTAATAATTATAATTAGACATGGGTATAATTCATTGTATAATTCTGGGTTGTTCCAATTTGTGCTAAAATGACATCACAGGTCATATTATGATGTCACAGAAAGACGAAGGATGACAGACAAGGGGAGACTAGATGCAAATAAAACCTTTAGGAGCAGGTGACTCATTTTTCAGTTTTTCCAGTACTTGTTTCACCAAGTCTAGAACTTTTTGACTCATGCGATTTATCCATTAGATTCATATAAAATCCAAGTCACATGACCAGCTAACAGAAGCATGGGGCTGTTTGGCCATGAGGGAGGGAGCAGACTATTCTATCCACCACAGCATCTTCTAGAGGGTGACGGGATAAAGGTCACTGCCTGCCACTCCAGCCGGTCCTTCCTGTGGAGGGAGGCTGACTGCTGCCCCGTCCTGGGGCCCCCAACTGGGCCTCTGCAGTTCACAGGTACTAGGGACCACTCTCTAACAGTCCCACCTGGGCCTGGCAGGGGGCAGCGACAAGCAGGGGCATATTATCAGGTCCCAAACAGAAAGGAAAGTGGGTATGTATGGTCCTAGACTCTGCTACAGGTTATGGCAGATTTTTCCAGAAGCCACATAAAAAAAATGTGATTGGAATGTGAGATGGTGCTTGGAAACCAGCTCTGCAGGCCTGAGGAGGGGAGAGTGCCCCGAGGATAGAAGAAGGGTGAGCTGTGCAGCCAGGGGAGAAACAAAAACCCTCTTCCCCATTCCTGCCTCCTATTAAAAACTCCCTTAATAAATCATCACCTGCATTTCTGTAACTCTTGTGTTTACCAGATACAGTTCACACCTAGTCTTATTTCATCTCCATAATCACTCTCCATAATCACTCTACATTATTTATCTCGTCTCCATAACCTCTCTACATTCCATTTTATGGATGAGGAAATTGAGGCTCAGAATGGCTAAGAAACTCTACCAATGGCTACACAGCTGGTAAGCCTCAGAGGCAGGATTTAAATCCTATGTTTGTCTGACTCCAAGATGATCACTCTATTCCAGAGACTTCTCGGGTGTTCCTCTGGGACCCTGCCAAACTTATAGGCCAGGGGCTGTATCCTGATCTGGCCAGAGGGCTGGCTGTGGGCCTGGGGCTCAGGACAGAGGCTAGGGCTACAGTGGCTTGAGTGGGTGGGAACTAACTGGTTGAAAGACAGGATATGAGAAATAATCTGGGGGTTAGGGGGGCGGGTAACGGCAGAAGCACTACGATTCATTTTTTTTTTTTTTTTTAAGATTTTATTTATTTGACAGACAGAGATCTCAAGCAGGCAGAGAGCCCGGCAGAGAGAAAGGAGGAAGCAGGCTCCCCGCTGAGCAGAGAGCCCGATGTGGGGCTCCATCCTAGGACCCTGGGACCAAGACCTATGCCGAAGGCAGAGGCCTTAACCCACTGAGCCACCCAGGCACCCCAGCACTACTATTCTTTATCCAAGATGGCTAGGAGGTGGTATTGTCCATCTATGTCCGTGGTTCTCGATTAGAGATGTCTGAGGTGTGTCAACGGGACAGCATTGGGATTCTAGAAGATTCTTCAGTTTCAGAGAACACAAACTGCATGCCTACTCTTGTCATTTGGTAATGACTACCTGGAATTTTAGACTGAAAGGGCTAAGCTGAGGCTCATGGGGAAAAGGCTCTGTGGTTGCCTAGCAAGATCGTTCATGGGTGCCAACCCTGCTCTCTATCTCCAGCTCCCCTTTACATGTAGACTCAACTGTCCTCTTCAAACCTCCCCCAGGAGTCATGGAGGTAGAGAGTAGGTCTAGGAAAGGCATAGACCACACAAGGGTCATGTTGAGGAATTGTCTGGGTTGATAACAGGTAGGGAAAAGTGACCAAATCAATTCACTTCCAAGCAAGTACGGATCCAGAGAGGGCAGAGGTGGGCTGCATAGGGCCCTTGGTGGTGCCTGCCCCACTCCCCCAGTTCCCCTGCCACTCCGCCCCATGTTCTTACTGTGGGAGTTCTGCAGCTGCGTGACGGCCGCCATGAAGGGCTGTTGGGTCATGTGGCTGCTGGGGCTCTGCTGCATGAGGGGCTGCTGGTGAGGGCTGTGCAGCTGCTGGGAGAACTGGACAGGCTGCAGGGCCGCCAGACTGCCGGCCACACTGTTGATGACAGGGACGCTCTGTGCTTGGGAGGTGTTGAGGCCTGTGGGAGCAAGAGGGAAAGATCAGAGGTGGCTTCAGGGATGCGGAGAGGCGAGTGCCCTGGCATGGTCACCGACAGAGTCCTGCCATGTGCCTGGCACAGCTGGGCTTCGCGTGAGAGATTGCCTGGGAAATGGTTTTATAGATCCATTCTGCAGACAAAGAAACTGAGGCTTGGAGAGACTGACTTGCTCCCTCACATTCCATAGTGAGCTGTGGATGGAATTGGGCTTACACAGATCTGAGGCCTGAGAGTCATCCTCCCAAACTTGGCTCCCTTGAGGTTGCCAGGACCCTGGGAAGGTGGCCTCTAACTGGCCAGCTCCCTCCAGACCTGACTCTGAGAGAGGCCTACCTGGGTGCCCTGAGGGCAGCTTAGTACAGCCACTCAAAGGCACAGGTTGTCTGCCCAGCAGAGGGCAGGAGTGTTCAGGAACTCACATTTTGATTAAAAAACCAAAACCAAAACCAAAACCGAAAAACCACCACCACCAACAACAACAACCTGCACTGTCCTAGGAGTACGAAGCCAGAAGACCATCATTTAGCGAACCGGTGCAAAGACCCCGGCAGAGGTCAGATGCTCCTTCTCTTGACTGTAGCAGAGAGGGGGGAAACACCAGACCTCAGCCCGTCTGTGAAGTGGACGGATTTTATCTGGCGGCACAGAGCTCGTGGCATCAAAAGGTCTAGGTAATGGGAATAGGAAGTTGCAAGTTAAGGGCTGGCCATTTATAGGGGCTCTTGCCATCTTTCTGCTCTGGAGGTGTCAGGCCTCTGTGGTCCTGTTCTGTGTCTATATCCTCTGCAGAACCGGGGCCAGCGCTGCAGAGACTGGGTCCCTGGTCCACCCCCTGCCCAACTCCATGTGCTCCCTGGGCGGGAATCTGGAGGAGACAGCCAAGCCAGGGTAGGAGTGGTGATGAGAGGATCGGGACAAGATACCCCGATCTCTTTCCTGGGGCTGCCAATGTTCCTTTGAGTTTGCTTTCTGCGAAATGGAGGGCAGGATGGGATGAAGAGGAAAATCCAGAAAAAAGGTCTCTTTCAGGCAAGTGTGGAAGCGACACCTAGAGGGCTTTCCTGAAATGGAGAGGGTTCTAGAAGCGGGTTTGTGGGAAGTCCTCTGTGGAGATAGCAGGAAGACCTCAGCTGGTGCTTACTCAGGGCTTTAGCTGATACTGTTATCAGAAACCTAAAAGGCGAGGACCCCTGAGCAGAAGTAAAGGGAGAATAAGCCCCCTCCTGGGTCTTCTGGGGAGGGGGGTTGGGGCCGGGTCCTCTGATCCCATACAGACTAGCACTATCTCCCATTCCCTAGGGGCTCAGGTACCCAAGCCCCAGTCTCACCTGATATCCTGATATATCCTGTTTCCCTCTCCTACCTTCCCCTGGGGTCTCCTGGGAGGCCCCACGGACTTGCTATCCTCCCAGGCTTATTACTGCTGCTCTTTTGGGAAATCTCTGCCCAGAAAAGCCAATTACCCTGTTGGGAGTGGATGACATTTGAGGGCACAGTTCTAAAACCTGCCTGTGCTTTAGAATCATCTGGGGGAGCTCTTTAAGAAATATACATTCCTCTGCCTCACCCAGGACTTAATGAGTCAGAGCCTTCAGAGGTGAGGCCCAGGAATCTTATTTTCAACACAGTCTGCGATCCTGCTGTGTGCCTCAATTCCAGGATCGAGAGCCACTGATGTCATTCTAGCTCCCACGGAGTGTGACTCTTGGCCTTTTCACCTGTTTTCTGGGCACTGGTTCCTGCCTGAGAAGCATGTTGTCCAACCAGTGGATGAACAGAGAATGGGGGATTGGCAATGCCAACCAAGTACTTTGTTACCACTTCTGCCCAGGGCAGGACCCTCAGACTCAATGGGCCAAGAGCTGGCCACAGGAGGACACCTGCAATCAAGTCTTCAGCCTGTCACTCCACTGGCTAGGACCACGAGTTTCAGACAAGTTTTCTGGGGATCCTTGCCATTCTTCATTACCCGCCCCAAGTCCAAGCACACACCTGCACATGCACCATGAACACACTTCCAAGGCCAATGTATACTCTGCAGATTAAGGATACAGCAAGATGGCAGAGAAGTCTGGGTGGAAGAAATCAGGAGGAACAAAGCTGAAAAAATATGGAATAGCTTCTGGGAAAATTTTAGTTCAGAGAGTGCCTAAGAAAATATTAAGGATTGTGTGTCAGCCGAAGCTAGATGTGGGAGGAAAGAAGGTAAGTGGGATGGTTTGTGTTTCTTTTCAGTTGTGGAAATAAAGAGGTGATAAAAAGAGCTTAGACATGGGTCTTTTAACAAAATCTTCTAGAAGGCAAGCAAGCTGGTTTTAGGTATCCTAGCTCATTCTCAAACCCTGCTGTTAGTATGGTTACCACATTCCTATGAAAAGGCAGTGAGTTTAAAAATTTTTTATTTTGTCAGTCCTCTAAAAGCTTCTCTAGTCCCATTTCCCTCTGCAAAAACAAAAAACAAAAACAAAACAAGTGCATTTGCTATTTCAATTCCTGAGTAGCTGAGGACATGCTCAGTAAAGCTGGATGCCTGCCATGGGTCTAGCCCAGTTCTACCCTCCAACAGCACATGAGCCACTCTCCGCAGAAGTGATCTGAGTAGCGACCTTGGCTAGAGCTGACTTAGAGAGGAGAGAGAGAGAGGAGGAAAAGGCAGGAACAAAGTAAAGAAGTGCAGGCACTCAATACAGGGAAGCCACAAGGACAAGGGGATGACATCAGCAGAGAGAAGGAGAGCAATGCACCATTCAATCTCTCCCGAGACTTCTCGGGAAGACTTCCCAGGGTCAGGGTGATGACCTGGCCCGTGCTGCCATGATGGAAGCTGGAAACAAACTGACTACTCATCAGCATTAGAATTCTGAGAGCGGCATGCGACCCCGCCAGCCTTTCCATGCCCTGATCTGGCGCACCCGTGAGGGGCTAGAGGTTCCTTGCACAACAAGAGCCCCCTAGAGCTGGAAGGACCAGATCCATGCCCCATCTTCCGGTATGTTTCTCCTTGAAGGATCAGAGATGCTCCTACAGTTTCCCTTGGGAGTTTTCACTGTATTTTCACCACTGGCCAAAGAGCTGTCCCATGACCACACCAAATTCCCTGTTTAGAAGGAAGCCCATCATTGCTCCATCTTCGCCAGCACAAAGAAACATCAGCATCACTTCCTGGAACATCTACCACATCCTTACAGGTAGAAATGAACACGAGACAAAAGTACAAGCTCTAATATTACATACTCACACTTTGCAGATTTACAAGCATGTCTCTATGCACTGTTATTGGATCACCTCAGCAACCCATTTTACAGAGGAGGAAACTGAGCCTCATTAAGGTTAATGATTTGCCCCAGGATGCAAGGCTGGTGAGCCGTGACCCAGATTCAGTGTGACTCCATTGTTCCTCTCTCTTTAGGCTAAACAGTCCAAATATTGTTGAGGAGAGAGATAAGGAACTAAACATAAGCAGAATCAAAATCAACAAGCAGTGGGTGAGTTTGAAGGGAGCTTTTTATAAACCTTTTTAAAAAATCAGGTTGATTTACTACCCACCCTTCTTCTCCCTTCCCCCTAGGTTTTGTGACCAAGAATGGAGCTTACTTTGTGCAATGGCCATGACTCCGGAGAGGGGGGTCATGATGAGGTTTTGAGATTGCTGGGGATTATGGTGGGACAGGCTGTGGATATTCGTCAAGGTGCTGACAGGGGGCAAACCACCTCCGGAGACGGAGATCTGCTGGAGAGAAGAAACAAGAGCAACGTGAGTGGGACCAGGACTGCAAAGACCAGTATCCAAAATGACATGGCTCAGTAAGTCCTCAGGACAGCTAATTCACCCACTCATTCATTCATTCATTCACTCGCTCACTCATTCATTCACCCGCACTCTCATTCATCACTCATTCACTCACTCACACAATCATTCATTCACTCACTCATTCACTTACTCACACACACTTTCATTCTCTCACTCACACACACTCATTCATTCACTCACTCATTCACTTACTCACACACTCTTTCATTCATTCACTCACTCACACGCATTCATTCATTCATTCATTCATTCATTCAACAATTATGAAGCATCCACTGAGGCATAGGCACAATTCTAGGTGCTAAAGACCAAGAAGCAAAACACACAACCCGACCCTTATGGTGCTTCTGTCTGTTGACTACTTTGAGTTACCTGCCTGCCTTAGGGATTCTTCTGCTCCCGGGTATTGTGGGACTGTGGGTTACTCAATTTGGAAGTATCCTCTGTTCTGCTCCATGCTGTCTCTCTTACTGGTGCTAAAGACATGTGATTGCTGAAAGTAACGACTGAAATCTGCCTGAGTGAGAGTGGATTAGGGACTAGGTAGAAGTGCCAGAAAGCTCTCACCATTACAGACTCCACTAAGTACCACTCATACATTAACAGACAAACTTCACTGTGGTTCCGAGAGGCAGAAACTTCACGGTAGATCTGTATCAGGTAGATACGGTAGATATGTATCAGGTAGATATATCACTGTTTCACAGAGGAGATATGTAGGTTGCCTAAGATCCAATAACCCAGCAAGTAAGTGGTATTCAAACCCAGGTCGGCCTGACTCTGGAAGTCAAGTCCTTACCTTTTACAGAGGACCTTTCCTTACCCCGCTCCTGCCATTACTACTAAGGGTTGGGGGAGATCAGCCATCATTTGTGCTTCTCTACCTTTTCTGAATCTTCACTATCCATGAACAATTTTTATTTTTTTGGTCAAGGAGCTGCTGTCTTAATGACAAAGCTACTAAATGATAAGCCCTGGGCCCCAGGGGCCCCCATTCTGTGGCAGCATTATATTTTAATGACAGATGAGCAAGAGAAAGCTACTAATTTTAATATGTTTACTACGCACATGGCCACTTTGCAACCTTTCACTGGGGATCAAATACTTTTATTTATTCCTTATAGTGTCTATTCCTTATTGATTTTCCTCACTTTTCCAAGGTATGAAGGCATCATGAGCCCACGTGCTAATAGGGTCTCTTCCTTGCTAGTACTAATATGTGTACAGGTCTTATTGCATTGGTTAGAACTTTCTAAACAGTATTAAACAACTGTCATAAATGTGCTTGTTTTGATTCTGATGTTTTCCAAAGTGCTCCCAAAGGTTCCCCACTAATTATGAGAATTTATCAATTTTACACACACACACACACACACACACACACACACACACACCTGCAGATGCACACAAGCACATAGTTTGTTTGTTTTTGGTGACAAAGTAGTTTACTATTTATAGTTTTAATAATTTCTAAAATTATTTTTAAGAAAGAATGTCTTGGGGCACCTGGCTGGCTCAGTCGGTAGAGCATGTGACTCTTGATCTTGGGGTTGTAAGTTCGAACCCCACACTGGGTACAGAGATTACTTAAAAATAAAGTCTTAGAAAGAAAGAAAGAAAAGAGAGGGGGGAGGGAAGAAGAAGGGAGAGAGATGTCTCCTGACATTCTGAACTACTCTAGACGTTCTTGATGGTATCAGGACTACTTGCAGATACTTTAGGGTTAGAGTATATACATTCATGTCTGAGTAGTCCCGTTGCCCTTCTTCTGGAGTTTGTCAAACGATAAGTCTCATACCAGCACCTGGGTAAGACACTATCTCCCGTCCTGACCTTCTGGTCAACCCCATAGCTTCCAAGGTTAATTTGAAAAAGAAAGAAAGAAAAAAACCAAACGGGTTTGTTTGTGTTTTTTTAAAAATGGGCATCAAGAAGTCAGTTGGGGTTGGGGGGGGGGGGGTGTCATGTGACCAAGAAGGAATTCTGACCACATCAAACAAGAGAGAACCAGCCTGTTCACTGGGCTTGTTTTTCAAAATGTCAGAGCCATTAAAAAAAAAGAAAAGAAAAGAAAAGAAATCAGTAAGCTGCCTTCAGACTTCCTTTGGGTAACGTAGTCCTTTGGAGAAAATCAATGAAGTGACAGTAATCTCTGCGGTTTCAATGTTTGATTTTAATGGTGAAAGAGAAACACAGATGCCAACCATGGCTTTAGAGTTTGTCAGGTGCTTGCACTGATTGTCCCCAACAGATAATGACACAAGTAAGGAGGGCATTCTCACCACTGCCCCTACGTTACCAATTAAGAGACTGATCCTCCCAACAGTGGACAGACCAGCTCTGCATCACTTGACTAGTCAGTGAGGAAGCCAGAATTCACACTCAGTTTTGCTAGAGTTCAAATCCCTTCCACTTACTATTTTTGGGTAACCTTGGTCAAGTTCCTTCCCACTCTAAAATGCAACCAGTATTTTCTACTTGCCTCCAGAACTGAAGGAAGCCAGGGGCTGCCTTCATGATTCTTACATGATAATCCGCTGTGTCTGAATTACATGAATGCTGCCATTTGCAGTTCGCCTACACTAAGTGCTTTACTGTGTACAACCTACAAGGTTGGTGTTATTACCCCCACATTGTAGACATGGAAACAGAGGTTGAGAGAAGTTCAGAAATGTGCTCAAGTCATGTTGGTGTTGAAAGCAGGCCATCTGCCTCTAAGGCCTGAGCTTTGATACTGGGAAAGTATCCAGTATGTGTGTTTTAATTTTTATTATCATTATTATTATTATTATTATTATTATTATTAAGTAAACTCCATGCCCAATGTGGGGCTCGAACTCATGACCCCAAGATCAAGAGCACATGTTCTACCGACTGAGCCAGCCAGAAGCCCCAGTATGTGCTTGTTTAAGATTTTTATTTATTTATTTGAGAAAGAGAAAGCACGAGTCAGGGGAGAAGTGGAGGGCAAGCAGACTCTGTGTGAGCACAGAACCCGACACAGGGCTTGATCCCACGACCCCAAGATCATGACTTGAGCTGAAACCAAGAATTGGACACTCAACCAACTGAGCCCCCCAGGTGCCCCCCAGTAGGTGCTTTAAAAACAACAACAACAACAACAACACAATGTTCAACACACACAAACTGCAACCCTAAATCTGGCCAGCTTTTTGCCTATGCCCTTGGGTGCAGGAGAGGGAATAGACAGTGCAAAGGAAAGCTCACGTGGACCAGCAGTATTTCCAAAACTGATCCCCAGGGGAAGATTTTGAATTCACATCCTAGTGAACGTCAGTACACAAGAGACTGCCACTCCTCGCCTGGGGCTTACCCAAAGAACTGCGGTGCTATAAGCCATCCTCACACCAATCCCACGATGCAGGCATGATTGCCCCCCATGTTACAGATGAGGAAGCGGAAGTTAAGCAACTTCCATCCTATCACTGATAAACATCCAAGCCCAGGACGTGGACACACGGGTTCCCTTGCCTGCGTTATTTTTAACCATATTCCACTCCTGCCTTGGTGGACCACATTCTGGGATGGACCTGTTATATATTAACAGAAAACAGATTCTTGCATTTGGGCATCCAGTAATAGTGACATAACATGTAAGCCAGGGTGTTGGAGACTAGCAAAAAGCCGGTCCCCGCCAACAAGCTTCCAGGTGTTTGCTAACGTTGAGGTGTGCTCTCTTGGTCAATCATCAATCCAGTAACACGCTGCCCATTAGGGCACTGCTGAGCAGAACAGGAAGCAAAAAGCCTGTCTGCAGCAGCCCCGGCTTGGGGTGAGGCCACTTGTCTCTGAGGAGAAAGAGCTGGAGGGTCCAAAGGGAAACCCCAAGGACCTTCCAGCGAGAGGAGTGGAGACTTGGAGGGTTTTATGGGCTATGTCTCCCATAAACCCCCCTTCTCCAGAGCAGCTTGGGCGATCCTTACCCCTAACCTGTTTGGGTCTCCAAGTGACTCACAGAAACTTGCCTGTGCCTCTCTCGTTTGCACAGACTGCTACCAGGGGAGAGCAGCGCGTCTGCACAGATCACAACCCAGGCTAGCTCTCCCCTTGGAAACTACATGCTGTTTTTCCCTCCAGGGAGCTGGGGACTCAGTCACCTGTGACTCACCATTCCTGTGTTGCCTACACAGTGCACACACGTCAAGGTCTGAAATGGCATCTGCTCCCCGTCCCCGTCCCCCCCAGTCCCCTCCCCACCGCTCCAGCCCCCACCTGCCTCTGGGTCAGACACCTTGAGGGAATGTGTGCAGCTCTGCCTTGAGTGTGGAAGCCGGGAACCAGCAGCTCCTCCCCCACCGAAACACAGAGCGTGACCCAAAGAATAAAGTTTTCCATTTCCTGCTCTTACCGGTGTCGTAATGCCTGTCTCTCTCACCAGCCGTGCTCCCCTGCCCTTGTGTGGCTGGAGAGTGAGAGCCTTGTCAATTCAAAGAGTCTATTCCTCACCGAGTGTGGAATAGACTCGGTGGAATAGAGTCTGGGTGTGGGCTGTGGGTATGGCCATAGAAAGCTTCATTTAGAGAAAGGGACATGGACATCCACATCACACCATCGCGGCGTTTCTCGACTCTATGACATGGTGCGGAGTCTTCACTTGTTAGCACACTTGCTCCCCCAAGCTACCGTATTGTTATCACCCCCATTTTATAGCTGAGAAAGAAAGACTTGGAAGAGTTCAGTAACCCGCCCAAGGCTACTCAGCTATTAAGTGCGGGAGCTGGGATTTGAACCCTGGTCCCTGGAACTTCAAAGTCGGTGTTTCTCAATGGGCAAGCACTGCCCCACCCCACCATTCTGTGCTGTGCTCTTCCGTGAGGTACATCAGATGTCCCAGCTCAAGAAGCTTCCCTCCATCCCTACCGCCCTCTAAATCCTGACTCAGTTTCTCTCTATGCCAGCACCAGGGGCGGTGAAGAGAAAGAGGGGGCTTGTTTCCAAGTGAAGTCCTCTCTGAGGTGAAAAGACTGGCTTTGGAGGCCTTGGTGGGGGGTGGGTAAAAATGAACATTTTATCAACGCAAATGTCTTTGGCGGGCCCCAAAACAAACAGGGTCCCACCCGGCTTGCTCCTTTATGAGGCATTCAATCAATAAAAAGAGAGCAGAACTCTGTCAGATTTATTGGCTAGGTTCAAACCGAACACCTCTTCCACCCGCCAAAGGCTGGGTCACCGGTCCTACCTTTCCGTTCCAACTCTGGACAGCCCCCATTTTCCCCGAAGGGGCTACAATGGCTCATTGTTTGAGGCAGGCCTTGTGAGAAGTTGTGTTTGTTTTGCCTCTTATCTTATCAGCTCCAGAGCTACAATGGCCCAGGTGTACTCACCATTTTACCATCAGGTGAGAGGAGATTGTGGCCAGGGTCCAGACTGGCGGGAGAGACTTGCTGTAAAACGGACTGGCTGGTCACCATGGCGCTGTTGCCATGGTGGCTGATTGTTGAGGCGGAAGTGACCTCACTGTTCCCCGGCTGGCTGTAGCGGACGCCTGCAAAACAAGACGGACCCCACAGCAGCCGTGAGTGCCCCCAGGGCCTTGGAACACAGACTCGGCTCCCCTTGTTGGCAAGGGTGGACGCCAAGAAGGCCAAGTAGCCTTCTCCTCCCCCGTCTGCCCACAAGAAACACTGGCCATCGTTCTCTAGGGTAGAGGTGGCGTGGGCTTGACTTCAAATTCCAGAATGTAAGCTCCACGAGGGCAGGGCATTTTTGTCTGTTTTGTTTTGTTCATGGTGGTATCCCTACTGTCTTGTCACTTGGTAACCACTCAATACATACCTGTCAGAGGAAAGAAGGAAGGAAATAAGGGAGGGAAGGAGGGAGGAAGGGAGGGAGGGAAGGAGCAAGGAAGGAACTCGAATGCATGAGAGGATTCCCCTCGTTGTTGCTTTAGGATAATTGTTTCAGGATTTAGGTGCTGAGATTGGCCTTCTCTTCCTGGTAAGAGTATTTCTTTTACTCTTCAAAATGCCTTCTAGAAATGTTTCCCCAGCACTCATGGCAATGTGGGGCCTGCAAAGTATGAGCAGACCCATTCTACAGAGAGGCACTTGCCCAGGGACCCCTGCACGAGCCATAGCGGAAGGCATCCATCTCTGCACACCATGGTTTTGGCTGAGACTGAGAGGCCCCCGAGGGGACACGGGTGGAGCAGGACAGGGATGTGGGGCTGCGGCTGGGAGTCTTGGGCTCTGTAACTCACATTCCTCTGATGGGGTCCCATCTGGCTGAATTCCAGGGCCCAAGGGAAGGTGCAGCCACCAGGAGGTGGGGCAGGGAGCACATCCTGGCAGGACATGGATGATTAGTCTGCAAGGGAGGGGAGAACCAAGCATGCTTATAGCCTCCCTGCTCTGACCCTCCCTCTTGCTCAGGAACCAAAACAGAGGTCTGCGCTCAGGAAGGCAAAAGTGCTGCACAGAGGTGGCCTACAGAAGGAAGAAGAAAGGGGGTGGGGGGCAAAGAACCTGGGTCCAGTTTGCAGGGTCAAAGTCTCGCTGGATGTGCCCACGAGACGGCCAAAGACAAAGCTGGGGGTCTCTGGGACATCTCACCTAAGCTCAAAGCTGATGAAGACCTTGTACTTGTTTTTCACTTTGGATTCAACAAAAAGGTTTGAGGGACCCTGGGTCTACCTGCAAGGTAGGGAGATGGAAAGCTCTCGGCATGCCATTGCTTGGAGAGGAGGGCCAACTGTCTGGCTGCAATTCTCCGTTTGCCAGCTTTCCCCATATTAACTCTGACTGTATCAAGGACACTGGTTCTGTTGGTCTGTCTCCTGCTGCCCTCCTTCCTGCTCCCCCAGGGCCCCACCCTCCCGAGGAGGCTACAAAGCTCCCCCCACCCCCCAGGAGCCTCCAAATCACTAACACGAAGCTTGCCAAAAGGAGAGCCAAGCCAGTTTTCCTGACACCATCCAAAGGATGTTACCCAAGGCTGATATGACCTAGAGCCACAGGGGACTAGGAAGAAAACAAACAAATGCTAAGGCAGGCTTCCAACCTTCAAAAGCAATCTGCCTGACTCTGAGAGGCTTACTGTGTGCTCTACAGACTTCTTCTATTGGTGGTTATCCCCATCCTTTGATGCATGGGGCTGCTGGGGGGGGTGGCAGTGGGACAGCATTGGAATTTGATGGTTATTGGTCTAGGGCACTCCACTTTGGGGGGAACAGGAGCCATAACATTAAAAGGAGGAAAGGCTTCCCTGCCTCCAAAGCAGCACCCCTTGCCTGGTCCTGCCCATGTCCCCCCACAGCCACCTGCAACCCTGAAGTCTCCTATTTACGACTCTCTACTCTGCCCCACTGGGTCACATTAGGTTCTTTTTCTCCACTCACATTTGCCACTGGGCTCCTGGCAGGGTGTGTCCCAACAGCTCCCAGTGCTGTTACGCAGAAGAAGAAAGATGTAGGCCTTGGGAGCTCAGGAGCCAGAGCAGATCCAATGGAAAAGAGGGAGGCAGGTTTTACATCAGCAAGAGAAAGAGATTTCTGACAAGGAGGGACAGTGAGAAGACTGTGGGCTCAGGAGCTAGAGAAACTCGGGCTTGATTCCCGAATGTGCTCTTTGGAGATGATCTTGGGAAAATGACTTTTCTGTCTGTGCCACAGCCTCGTCTCATACGATGGAGGAAACATATCCTTAACACAGTGATCTCGAGATAGGAGAAAATATCTGTAAGTCTCCTAGCCTAATGCTAAAAAGGGGTAACTATAGGCGGGGAGGGGGCTAGTATGGAGAAGGACCCCAAGGTACCTGTCCTAAGACTCTGGAATTCTAGACAACCTGGGGCAGGTTCTAAGCACCCAGTGGAATGACCTGTCCCTGGAGAAGGGCTCCCAAAGGATCCTTCCCTGCAGAAGCCTGGAGGTTTTGCTCTGGAAGCAACTTGGGAGGCAGGCCTGGCCTCTGCTGCTCTCATTCTTTCCTTCTGGAGGGACTGGACTTCACCCTGTTTTCTCCTGCTTTCTCTGACTCCCAGGCCAGCTATTTACCTCCCCAAGATGCTCTGCTCCGGAGAGAGCAGTGATAACGCTGGGAGTCAGGTGTGCGTTCACCTCCCAGCCTGTCCCCATCATCGATTCAGCCTCAAGTCAAACAGACTCCGGTTTTAGCCTATTTAATTTGGCCGAAGGAAGAGGGCCAGTCCTCTGATGATCAAATATGGGTCACGGAGAGGCTTCTCCCCTACAGCAGGCTACATAATTATTTATTTAAAAATAATTAACCAAGGAGATCCACAGGAAACAAAAGCCTCCTTTTAGGAAGGAGCCTGGCAGAAGGGTGTCGAGAGCCATTTGTTAGAACCCCAGCAATGTAGCCCAAGGCTACCGTGGTTTTTAAACCTCGTTTTCTCCCCCAGCAGAACTTCATTCTAGGAGAAATGTCAAGGTGGGGCTGTTGTGTTAAAAGACTGGTGGGCCTCGACCTCTGGCTAAGGGGGAGCATCGGGAGGGAATTAGGGGATCCCTGTTTGATCCCAGCTCTGCCTTCAGTGTATTGGGGGAACCCCAGTTTCCTTATCTCTGAGCCTGCTGGGAGAGGGGGCTGCTATCGCCCCCCAAGTGTGGTGGGAGTGAGGCAGGGGGCTGCTCGCCCGTTCCAGATTCACCTGTTACCTTTCCGACCAGTGCTCCTCTCCCCAGGAGTCTGGGAATCACTCTGGGCCCAGAGAAGGTGGCTCCAAGATCAGGCAGTTGCCTGAAAGGGGGTGTGGAGGGGGAAGGTGTATCACAAGGTATCTGCTGGCGATGCACCAGGAATAGTGTTCTCGTTGGAGGAAGGAGAGGCCAGGTCCTTGGGTATTTCTCAAACCCAGAAGAGCGCTTCAAAGGAGAAGGAGCGTTGGGGAGCCTCTGGAACCCCGCAACCTGGGTTGAAATCCTGGTTCTACCACACATGCGCTGTGTGACCTTGGGGAAGTAACTGAACCTCCCTGAGCTTCAGTTTCTTTGTTGTTTAACAGTCTCTGCTCCTTAGGTCATTGGGAAAAAGACGAATGACCTTAAGAGATGTGAAAGTCCCCAGAACCTGCCTGGCACATAACAGTTGCTCAAGATACCTCAGCTCCTTCTACCTTGGGACCATCTTTGTCTAAAAGATGTTTTCAGGAAGGTTGAGATCACAAAACTTGACTGAGCCCCTGTTACGGGCCAGGTACTGCACTAGGGCAGTGGAATGGCCTCTCCCATTCTTCCTTTATTCCCATGAACTCTGAACGGGAATATACCACCAGGGCTCTGGTTTAATACTGACTGACTGAAGATGCTGCATCAATAGCCCCAGAGGTCCCCAGAGGGGACAGACAATGCCAGAAGGTGGTCCTCTACCTTGCTCTCACTTCCCGGCTCAAGGCACTCACTGGCCACGTCCCCATTGCTGGTCCTAGGAACCACAGCACGTTGTATCCAGCAGCCAAAGTCCTCCCAGCTAGAATCCAGAGCCATCCTTGATGTCCTGGGGAGGAGCTGACCTACTTCACCTATTCTAGGCCTCAGGATCATGGGTGTGGGGCTCTTTCTAAATTCCTGACGGCATGTGGGACAGAGACAACGAATCCGGTTTCTATGCAATAACTGGTCAGAAGTATCAAGGCATGAACGGAACTCATGGTTCCAGAAGCCAGCATCTTCACGCTCGGGTTCCTGTGCCAGCACCCTCCTCCAGGGCACTCTTCACTTTGCTGCAGCCTAGGATTTCTTTCCAAAACAAACTCGTACCATGTCATTGCCCTGTTTGGAAATCCAGCATGGCCCCTCACTGCCTTCTGGAAAAGCCACAACACCAAAGACTGGCAGAATCAGGCCTTTGGGACTCCAAGCCCCTTGGCTGTAGCCTCTCACACAACGCCCCCATTCAGCCGTATCAGAGCACCGGCTGTCCGTCACATTGGCCTGTTCACCCCCTGCCTCCGTGCCTTTGCTTCCACTGTTCCCTCTGCTGAGAAAGCTCTTCCCTTGTTCTCCATGTCATCTTTTTTTTAAGAGGGCTTAATGTCACCACCTCTGTGAAGCTCTCCTTGATTCATCCTGGTAGTTACCTGCTTTGTCCTTTGCATTTTACACGCAGTTGAGACCCTTACAGCAGGAGTCCGTCCCCTGGCACCATAACGTTCCTTTAACAGGGTACCTCTCTCTCCCTCTTAAAGGAAACGATGGCTATTTACTCATTGTGGCATCCTCAGAGCCTCACAGAGGGCCTAGGACTGTGACTATTTACTGAAAGAAGGAATGAGCCCTCAGCTGCTTTGAGCAGGCATGCCCCAGGACAAGAGAGCATCCCTTCTGGTGGAAGGAGAAAATGCAGTCAGTCCCACGGCAATGCTGGTGTTAAAAGCATGCATCTGTTCCACTTCTACTGATACATTATGGAATAACCTGAATGCAACGTGAATTTCCCATTTGAGGAATCCAGAAACCTGCACCCAGCCGAGCGGAGCCACAGGGGAAAACACTGAACACATTAGTGTGCACACGCACATGCAGACACACACACCCCCTTCAAGCCTCTACCAGCTACCAGCAGTTCCCTGCATGGGCTACTGGCCACCTCCACCCATATCTGGAGTTAGAACTTTCCCTCCGATTTCCAACACTCCTCCGCCCACCACCTCACAGGAACTCACAGGCTGAGGCCCTTGTGACACCTGCTTCCCTATGCAAACTTTAGGGCTCTTTCAAGGTAAAATGCCATATACTGTTACACTGAAACACTTCCTAACCAGTTCACAGGGGTAAAACTCTGCTCATCTTTTTATTAGATTCTTATTTCTTCAAAGGGTATCACTGGAGAAGTTTTGAGCAGTGTGCCCTTAACCCCATCCCCCCCCCCCAACCCATAAACCCCATGGTTTATGCGTGACTTTACAGAGCACTGTGGTTTTTCTGATGTCAACGTCAGCTTCTACAGAACTGGCCATGGACCTGTGTTTGAGGCCAGACACAACTGCCTTGCAGGAGGACCTGGGAGAGGACGCATTCAGGGTGTAATTAAGCACAAGGACTTTTCAGAAACCTGTGCTTCAGGGGGTGAGAACTACAGCTCTCTAAGAGCTTCTAAAAACAGCCGGAATGCCACAATTTCAGAAATCAACAGGCCATCAGCATCGAGACACTTGAAACGAATTCTGTCTCTCTGCCTTGATGATCCTGGGCCGGTCAACTTGGACATCTTGGCATTCTTATCTACAAGATGGCCATATGGATCCTCCTACCTCAGAAGCCAGAATAATGAGTGAGTAAAATACGGTGAGAGAAGCACCGGGTTTTCCGGGGAGAGAAAAAGCTGGGCAAACAGAAGAGCCATGTCAGCCAGGGAAACATGACCAGAATTGCTCTTTTATAGGAAGTGGGGGGAAGAGGGAGGTGGGGCCTCCTGGGCTTGCCCCCGCGTGGCCTCTGGCACTGAAGCCAGGGGCCCCATTTTCCTGGGGTCTGTGAGTTGTACCCACAATCTGGTGGGATGCCTTTCACCCTTGACATTTCCAAGCCAATCTCCCATCCCTGATAATGCAGGAATGTTCCTCCGACCGATGGACCTTTGCCAGCGCGAACGAGCGTCCCAGCCACCAACAGAGTAAACATTACTCAACGGGCCAGGGCTCTGTCACACACATTCTTCCCGTGTGTTTCTAACCTCATGCAGAGCACAGCCCAACCCTGTTGGGTCGAGAAACTGGGAACTTAAGCCCAGGCAAGAGGGAGCGTGTGAAGGAGAAAAGGAAACAACCCTGTCCATCAATTATGGGCAGACAGAGCTGTCTTTGCTATGACGCCAGAACTCAGGGCCGGGGAGGGGGCCAGGAGGAATGAGGCCCATCCTGATGGGAGCCCGGTAACGTGTCCACAGCAATCCACTCCCCCTTTTCCCACAGAGGAGTCACTTTCTTGAGGAAAGAGTCAGAGACACACATGATTCCATCTTGGGAACTTCTGAAACGCTCATCTGGGTTAAAAAAGGGCGCACCGTTCCCTGGTGTGTGACTAGGAACTCCAGCAACGAGAGCTTTCCACACAGGAGACAGCCCTGCTGCCTCAGTGTCCTCATCGGCGACACGGGACTCTTGCCAGTTCCTAGTCCTATTTCCTCCACTCTGGGCATCAAGATTAATGTTTGCAGAGAGTTTAGGAGATTAAAAATCTGAAAGCCTGAGAGGAAAAATCTGATGTAAGATGAAAGCAGTTCAAACACTAGGCTGGTTTCAATTCCACATCGCCTTCTACCTGAGGTGGCTCAGTGAGGAGGCCGGTTTGTAAGGGCAGAAACACAGACAGGCCCGCGGGGACGGTAAACACTCTTGAACTCAAGGAGTAAAAGTGGAGTGATACTTAAGGGAAGCCCACAAACTGGTTTTCTTATAAAAATCAAAGCAGAGGGAGCCAAGAAAAGAAAAGGGAAAAAAAAGTCGTCTTCCATTAAAGCATCTTGGCTGAGAACAGACCCTAACGTGTACAGAGCGCCTGAGAAAATCACACATGTGGGGAGGTAGAAGGGCAACAGAAACTCTGCCTGTCCTCCCCATGAGGCCTGCCCTGGCCACCCCGCCGGGTCCTTACCCCAGAGCCAGTCTCTACAGGCAAACATCAGACAACTGGCAATGAGCACTACAGCCTAGAGCCCACGGCTACAAGTGAAAGAGGCCAGGCTGGCCCTTGAGAGCTCAAGAAGTCCTCACCTCTGTGAGTCTCCTACACACGCTGCTCTCCGTGTGTCACAGATGCCCATTTGACAGAATGGAAAACTGAGGTTCGATGAAGAAGAGGTTATTTTCACTACCTCTGGCTCCTTGTCTCCCCTCCAAAGCTGACCCTTCTTCCTCTTTCCCGTAGACCCCGAATCGATTCCAGGTATGCTGGGCTCCATCATGAGCCACCAATGGTTTGAAATGACTTTGTTTACTTGTTGCTTGGCTCTATCTCTTGCTGGAATGTACAACCAATGAGGGCAAGACCTTGCTTGCCTTTTCCACTGTGTCCTCAGCGCCTTGCACAGGGCCTAGCCCATTTATTTTTATTTTCATTTATTTAAAGATTCCATTTTTATTTATTTGAGAGAGAGAACGTGCGCGTACAAGCAAGGGGAGCGGCAGGGGAAGAGGGAGCAGACTCCCTGCCCAGTGCGGGACTCGATTCTGCAGGACTCTAGGATCATGACCTGAGCCAAAGGCAGACGCTTAACTGACTGAGCCACCCAGGCGCTGGGAGCCTAGCCACATGGGCACTCAGTAAATACTGTTGGAACAAGCAGCTGATGGATGGATGACCTACACTCCAGCCCTGTGCAGGACCCACACTGCCAGTCTGCTGAACAGAATGGTGGAGAAGCGGGAGTGGGATACATCTCTCCTCTAGATCTCCTGGTTTTGCTGAGGTTAGTGGGAGCCACGCCTCTTAAAGAAGGGAGAAGGGGGAGCAAGAGAGGAGGAGAAAAAGAGTAAAAGATCATTGAGGTAGATATAGCACAGACCCGTTTGGGTGACTTGGTGTTTGAAGGCCAGAGGTTGGTGCACAGCGGCATAAATATCACGTATGATGCAGCAGAGATCTCAGGCAGAGCTCTACCTGGTGTAAAAAAGGGCCAATGGGGCACCTGTGGGGAGCCTACCCATTCCTGATTTCTTGAGACCTAAGCATAACCCCCATTAACTGCTTTAAGGGGGATGGGAATGGATGTTTCCATAAGCACAGGATGACCATTTCTAAATGTTTGGGGCTGTGGGTGGGAACCCAAATTTAGACTCACCCTGTTAGAACCCAGTTTGGGGCCTCATCGGGTGACTTTGAGGAAGGATTAATTAATGGGAATTTACTGTGGCAACATGAGTCACTTAAATGCCTTTTTCTCCAAAGGAAGTTGGAGTAAAACTGAGAAGGGTTAATAGTGGACATCATTAGGGTGAAGGCAGGGAGGACAGACAGAGCCCGGCTGCAGTCTGGCTCCTGGGGTCTCTTTTCTCAGAGGCAGCCTTTGCAGGGAGGGCTAATGTGGCTGCAACAAAGGCCCCTGGGCTTGGCTGGCGAGGAGAATGATGATGCTTCTAGTGGGTCTGGGCAACGGGGGAAGGCTATAAAGCCATCAGCAGACTGAGCCACTAGGTGTCCACACAAAAGTAAGGTCCTAAAAACAGACATCTGTATTGTGACTGAAGGGGTCATAAAATTGCCTCAGAAAGGAGAGGTTTTCCACTGCGACCTATTCATAAGCAGAGCCCTGCTGGGAAGTGACACCTGGGAGAAGATCCTTTGAGGCCTGGCAAGTGTCGGAGCTGCCTTGTTATGGGCACTTGCCTGGCCAGACCCCAGCCTCTTCATCACCGCTGCCAGGCATCATCACCATCGTCATCATCATGACAGATAGTCACTGGTCACCATCTCACGGACCCCAGTCCCAGGTAGCACCAAGTGTCACCCACTGAGGCTTCAGAGGTTGGATGGTTACTGGCTTCCACTGACCAGGAGCACTGGCAAAGCACTCAGGGAGCACTCCGCGAGGACAGTAGCAGCTTAGAGCCATCTTGCCAAATGACACTGATCTGCACAACGTCCAGTCCCCTTCCTAGACCTCAGCTTGCTCAACGAAAACTCAGGAAGAGCCATACTAGCTCTTTTCTTGCCCAAGGGATGTTGGTAAAAGATCATAAGAACTAATCTAGCAGAACATTAAGCTAGTAAACTAAATCAAACGAGCAGACTTAACTAAGCTTGTAAACTAAACTAGTAGAAACTAAATGAGAACATTAAGGGAGAATGAATACTCCTGCTCTTTGAAAACTTCCTGGTAGCATTTAATGTTGGACGGTGTGCGTGCATGTGTGTGCATGTGTGTGTTAGGCAGTATATGCTGGTTAAGCAGCATCAGTGCAGACAATGCTGGATGATACTGTTTCTAGAAAAGGGAACACATGCTTTAAATAACAACATACTATGTTATATAAAATGAAACAAATACCACACGGTCAGTTTAAAACTGAGAAACAGATAGTAAAACGGGATTTTAGCATTCACCTTTTTGGACGTGAAGCTGTCCCTGACAGACCTCATCACTGCAAGATACACAGAACCTCAGCCCTATGCCAGGCACCGGTTGTGGACCGATGGTGAAGAAAGCCCACTTGGGCTCAGACACTGGTACGGCCCAGAATTCTACCATTCAGAATACAAACACAGGTCTAGAACCTTCCGGAGCTATCTGTTGGCAGACAAAACAGCCTTACTTGGTCTAGAACCTTACAGGTCTAGAACCTTCCGGAGCTGTCTGTTGGCAGACAAAACAGCCTTACTTGGTTTGTTTCTTTTCTTGGACACGTAGGGATGCAAACCCTTCACTTCACCTACCAGGAGGATTCTCTAGAAGGAGGAGCAGATCCATCTGTTCCCATCTGTAAACTCGAATGTTTCCACTCATGAAACATCTTGAAATAAATTAAGCAGCTATTTTGCGCCCACCATGCAAATCGATGTTACGCAGATAAGAGATGTTATTTAGAGGTTTCCCACCCTCGCCGAGCAAGAACTCACTGGGCTTTATCGCCAGCGCGGTCCAACAGGTGCTGGCCAGGAGGAGGCTCCCTGTGGCCCGCAGGGCCAGAAGGCCTGGGCAGGCGGGCTGCCACTCAAAGGCCCTGAAAGTGTTAACCTCCAACAGTGATAGGTGTCTCGTTTCCACCCATTATAAATCTGTTTATTGTGACTGGCCCCACCCAATCTGCTGGTGCTGTAAAGCTCTAATGGTCCCTAATAAAGGTGGAAGGATTGTAACAGCACACAGTTCCTGAAATGGGGAAGGAGCAAAGGAGAGGGACAGATGATGAGCTTAACAATAAGATATCACAATGGCCAACCTTCCTCTGCTGCTGGGTCCCAAGACTCCATAGGATCCCTGATCTCCAAATAATAATCTGTCAGACCTAAGAGGTCCAACACCCTCATTTGCCAGAATCCCTAGGAAGTGAAGTGATTGGCCCAAGGTCACTCCTATTCAATCATGGCTCTGGAGTCTCTGGCCCTTCCCTCTGCTGCCTCACCTCTCCTAGCTCAGCAAAGGACCATCCGGACAACCATCAACCCCTTCACGACCCTCCTGTTCCATCAGGCCTCATGATACCCAGCCCTGACTGCAGACCTCCACATCTCTTCAGGAGTTTGTTGAAACTCCCCATGCCTGACGCCCCCCATGCCAGGTTTTGATTTTAAAAAGGAGACATGCATGTTTTTAATGAGCTCCCCAGATGCCTTTTATGTGGCCTGGGAAGGAGATGTGAGAAGCCCAGGTCTTGCCAGTACTGCGATTTCATGGTTTCTGATGTCTCAAATGAGAAGCAGGGCTCCTGCACAAGGGAAACTTCCAGGGTGAAACTGCCAAGCCACACCCCTGTCAAGAACCCAAGAACCTCCCTCTCAAGGCCTGGAGGGCTCCAGAGCCAACAACACCTGGTGGTGGATCATCCTTAAGACGCTCAACAGCCCTCAGGAGGTAGGTACCATGATCCCTGGTTCACAGAGGAAGAAACTGAGGTTCAGAGAGACCAAGTAACCACCAAACAGTGAAAGAACCACAGATCAAGCCTGAGCCTCTCTGGGGTGCTACCCCCGTGGCCCAGATACACCCTTCTGAGTGTGGTCCGGGAAGGGACTGCTTGTAGCCGGCTTGCCTCAGGGGGTGTGTAGACTTCCCTCCGGAGCGTCATTAAACACCAAAGAGATCTGCTCCGTGTTCCTCCAACCTGGGAAGGATGTGAGTATGGGTCCTAAGAAAGTTGGTTCTTGGCTTCCTGAAAGCATCAGAGACCGAGCTTCATTGACAACCTGTTTGTCTGGCAGCTGCAGCCAGATTGGAGGGCAATGGGCATGGGTCTAGAGCAGAAGCTGGCTCACAGGTGGAGGGAAGGAGCTTCCAGAAAAATCAGCCCTCTGGAGCTTCTGAGGTTTCCCGCATTCACTGCAGGGGGTGTGCTCTCCCTCCCCTTCCTGCTGCTCTTTTTGCCTGAAGTTTGGGGGGGCTTCCCTCCTAAGAACAAAAACCATTAAGTTTCTCAAACCCGGCTTCCACCAAGAAAGGACCACACCCCCTCTAATTGGCAGGTTCCCAGGGCTAATTACTCACAAGCAGGGTGCTCACCCCTCCCTGAATTAAAGGAGAAAAATGCCCTCCAGGAAATTCAGGGTCATCTTATGAACCTGACCTCCTGCTACATGGTCATGAGCCTCCGCCCCTCCCCATGATCCTTGGGGCTTCCCCACTTTTCTCTTCCTGTTTAGTGCATTTGCACTACATGCCTATTGTACTAGACATGGCCCTGGAAGTATGCTACTTGGAATGCTATATTCTTGGAAGAATAAAAAACAGTATTCTACGAGGGAGGCCAGACTTAGCCGGCCGCAAACAGCAAGATGAGTATCTAGTTGAAAACACTCAAATTCTCTAAAAGCCTGGGGGCGCCTGAGTGGCTCAGTCAGCTAAGCATCTGCCTTTGGCTCAGGTCACGATCCCTGAGGGCCCAGGGCTGAGGTCCTGGGAGTGGGGAGCCTGCTTCTTCCTCTTCCTGCCACTCCCCCTGCTTGTGCGAGCACGTGCACGCTCTCTGTGTGTCAAATAAATAAAATCTTAAAAAAAAAGGTCCTCTAAGAGTTAGGACTGGAAGACCTCCAAGAGGAATGGAGGGAAAGGAGGGGGGGATCCCCAAAACAAGGCTCTGCAAGATATGGCATTAGCTACCATTTATAAGCACCTGCAACCTCCAGGGTGTTTCCGTACATTATCTCATTTAATCCCTGTGGCATCTGTATGACTTGGTGTCCCCATTGGACAAATTGAGAAACTAGGGCTTAGTGATCGCAGAGATTTGCCCAGGGTCACAGAGCTCATGAGTGGTCAAGTTGAAGGGGGAATTCAGGTCTTCCCCCACAGCCTGTGATTCTGTTGCTATGCCCACTGGATCATGAAAGCAAGTCCACAGATCATCTTCAGTGTGTATTACGCATCTGGGTTACTGATGGTCGGGCATCTATGGCACACGCTGGGCACTGGGATTTTTAGAAGCTCCTTAGTTGATTTCTAAGGTGTGACAAAGTTTGGGAACCATCATCCTAGAGTGGGGGTCAGCCAACTGTGGCCCACACTCCAAAGCATCCTGTTTCTGTAGGACCCATCAGCTCAGTGTGGTTTTTACATTTTTAAATGCTTGGGGAAAAAGTTAAAAGGAGAGTATTTTGTGATGTTTGAAAATTATAGGAAATTCAAACTTCAGTCCCATAAATCAGGTGTTGCTGGAAGACCCTCACATTTGCTCACCTACATATGGTCCAGAGCTGCTTTTATTCTGCAGAGTCCAGCAGTTGTGAAAAGAGACTATAGCGCCTGAAAAGTCTAAAATATTTACTATCTAGTTCTTTCCAGGGTAAGTTTACCAACCCCTATACCAGAGTTCCCATGACCGGTAGGGTAACCACAACTGAATGCCTGACTTGACCTTATTGCGGGGTTATGTTTCATTCATATCTACATCTATATATCTTCTCCATTTGTGCTTGTACTTCTCCTTGAAAAGTGGGTAGAGGCAAAATGCCAGATCTTGGGCCTTCATATCAAGAAGTTCGCTTCAACCTTCAACAACCAGGGGCTCCGGGGTGGCTCCATCTGTTAAGCATCTGCCTTGGGCTCAGGTCCTGATCTCAGGGTCCTGGGATTGAGCCCCAGGGCAGTCTGTCTCTTCCCCTCCCCCCCACCCCTCCCTGCTGCTCCTTCCCCTGTGACGGTGTGCTCTCTCTCAAATAAAATCTTTAAGAAAAAAAAAAAAAGAAAAAGAAAACAAAACTTCAACAGATTCCAAGGGCACTTCTCCAGGAACCTGCTGGCCAGGGCTCTGCCCTTGTAGGCAGCTTCCTTCCTCCTTCGAGCTGATTGGAGACAACAAGGAGTCCTTGAATCATCTAAGGGTCCTTCAGGGGGATGATTAGGCATGGCCCACCGGGCTGCCTACTGCGATAGCGCTCCGGTATCTCCAGCCCCTCTGTGCAGTGCCTCTGAGCCCCGCCAGCCCGCAGCCAGGTGTCTTTGTATGCAGACCAGGGTCCCGCCACAACTATCAGAAGGAGGTTACCAGCAGAAGCCTCTGAAGGCTGGGCCTCTTAATCTCATTAATATCCTGATTGTCTTCCTCAATCTAGTGGCAGCCCATAGGGTGGTACTGCAAGATAAACAACCTTCAAATTTAGCAGATAAAACACCCGGCAGATAAAGTCCCCACGGAAGAGAAGCGCTCAGCTCCCAAGTGTCGGTACCAAAGTGCTTCCTAAGTACCACATGTTTCAAGGCAGGATTTGTTTCTTTTCTGAACTGGCAATGATCTGTTACTTAGGGACAATGGGGCTTATTTGCCAGGGGGACCTTTGCTGTGGAGATGAATATTTTTACAGCCGCCCTCATAAACCCCGCCCCTTGTCTGCGGGCCCGGAGGGGGCGGAGCTCCAGAGGGGCGCTGAGGTGCCCAGGCTGTCACTGGGCCCCATTAAGCTGTTAAGGCATTTAGTGCCCCAGACAGAGCTGACTACAAGGGCAGTTCAAATCCCTACCCAGATGGGGATGGGTTCATGAAAGAGGGGGCTTGAATTTCTTACTGGGGCAGGGTGCAGAATCTTCCTTGGTCAGGGGCAACAGCTGGGGGGTGGGGGCAGGCGGGAAGCAATAAACCAGCCAGACTGGGTGACCCCTCCATCCTTGGCCCAGCTCTCCTAAAGCCTTTTTGTCATTCAAAAGGGAGCAGTAAGAATGTGGGAGAAGAAGGGACTATGGGAGTAGTGTGTGTGTGTGTGTGTGTGTGTGTGTGTGTGTGTGTGTGTGTGTGTGTCTGTAGTGTGTATGTTTCCATGCCTGCAAAGTTCTTAGCATCTGCATAATGCAGGGAGATGGTAAGCGTGTGACAGTTCTAAACCTGTCTGCCACTTACTAACTATATGAACTTGGGCAAATTATCTACCTTCTAAACTTCTCCCCTTCCTTGATTGTAGAATAGGGGTGTGGGAACAGAAGGTTTCTACCCTTATAAGGTTGCTGTGAGGTTTAACTGAGGTGATGCGTATAGGCACTCTGCCCAGGGCCTGGGACCCAGGAAATATTTAATCAACACTAGATATTATGATTATTCACATGCAGCCATAACCCTTCCATTGGGCACTTTGGAGATTTCCTCCGGTCCTACCGATTTCTGCATCAGGGAAAAACAGCAGCAACCACACAGATATCCTGGCCCAGGGTTCGATTTGTCTAAGACCCAGGCTTAGATTCTGGTGGATGACTTGGGGAGGATGTGTGAAGGGAGCCAAGCGGGGGAAGTGGGTAGCAGGATTCAATGGGTTTCAAGCTCTGATCTGACCACTGGGCCAATCAAGTCTACCCTGGGCTTGGAGAGGAGGCAACAGAGTTCGAAAGGAGGCAAGAGAAAGTGGCCACAGAAATGAAGTCCCCCATGTAAAAAGGCTGTCGGTCAGGGTATCCAAAGATTATTCTGGAAGGGCTTCCTCTCACCTCTGTGCCTCACTTTCTTTCTAGGAGGATGAACCTCAACCTCCCCAAAAGATGGTGTAAGAGCGAGGACACGACATGTGGGGTGAACGAAGGCTGATGAGGTCCTTCTGCCCCTCACTGGCAAGCTGGCCAGGTGAGTCTGCCGCAGACTGGAGTGGAGGCTACACAGAGCCCCACAGCTCATGCAGCTGGATCCCTAGCCTTGGCCCAAGCCTCGGCTTCCCTTCCAGGCCAACTTCCTCCTCCTCCTCCTTGAGCCAATCAATACAAGCACCTGTCTCCAACCAGTCCCTTTCCTTGCCACAGCCCTGCTCTCTGACCTTTTGGGGGCCTTTCTCTTGATTCCGTTCCAGAATGGAGATAGGGGCCATCACTCCGGGCCTCCTCAATGGCCTCAGAATGGGCTGTCATGGGGCCTCTAACCAGGGACAGCTCCTGCTGGCCAGAGCTGGAATGGGGGGGTGGGTTGCAGATAAAGGCCTTCCAGGCTGAAGATGAATGGCTGCTGGCAGCCCACTACAGTAACTTCAGGCCCCCAAGAAGAGCAAACAAAGGGTGCCCCTGTGACTCTCCCTGGAAAGATGAAGGCCCATCAGCGGCAGCCAGGCTGGTTCAAAGCCCCAACTTAATTGTCAATTAAGCATGCATAAGGGGGACAAAGCCATGACAACCCTGGGCCGCATGCTGGTGTGTGATTGTAAAGGCGGGAGGGGCAGCCCCCGAAAACAGCTGATTCTGCTGACAGGGTGTTTGTGGGGCACCTTGTAACCAATCAGCTGCTGACAGAGGCAGAGTGCTCCCCCTGCCACTCCTATTGTGCGGGACATTCCAGCCCCCGGGTCACACTGTGGTCACTGTGGGCAAGTGGGATGCAACCCACCGACACTGGCCGCGAGACCAGGGGCTCGTTAGAAACGGGATGCTCTCTTCTCCAGGAAGAAGGGTCAAGGGGAGGATGAGTTTCTCGGGTGCCCCCGGGGGCTCCGGGCTCGCGTGCGGGGCAGGGCGGGTGCAGGAGAGCAGAGTAGGGGGACTGGGGCCTTGTCTCCCCGCACCCCCACCCCAGGCTCAGCCTTAGAGGGTACTAGGGCTGACGCTGACTCTGGGTCTTGGTCTCTCCCTGGCCCCCCACAGAGCTCTTTTTGTATTCTGTGTCCAGGTACATTCTGGGCTTGGCTAGAGGCCATACCAATAGGAAACACATTGCCAGGCTCTGCAGACTATACGCAGCCCACCCTGAGCACGGGGCTCCAGCCTGCTGTCTGCCGAGCCTGGGGTGTGTCCCCTAGGAGCCCCAGCACAGTTCACGTGCTACCCCAGCAGCCTAAGGGGGGGGGTGCACAGTCACACCTCCCAGCGTCCTGCACCCCAGGCCCCAGCCCGGCCCCAGGGCGCATGTCACCGCCTCTTAGGACACGATGCCCCCAAGTGTGAAAGTCAGAAGGAAACGGATGGCTGCTGCCTGCCTTTCTTTCTGCGGCTGCTTGTCAGAACCGCAGCAATAATGAGAGTCGTCACCATTTATTGGGAAAGAGGGTGTTTACACGTTCTCTCATTTAATCCTCACGTGGGCCCGATGAGGCAGGTCCTCTTTCTTTGTTCTACAGATGGGCAAGTCCGACCTGGAGAAGTGACATGACTGGGTCACCCTGCTGTTGTGGGGATCAACCTGGCTAGCTAGGGGCAGGATTCAGAACCAAGTCCAGAGAACCCCCTCTCTGGGCATGGACAAGGACTGCCATGATGAGCCCTGAGTGAAAATTCAGGCAGAGGGGAAGGCGGCCACTGTGAACACACACAGTGTCCCCTCACTACTGCTCTATAAATAGGAGTCTCTCCCTAGAAACACACACGAAGCCCTGGACGACAGCCTTGGGCCCTAGATGGTCCTGTGCATTCCATGCCAGCGCGATGCCTTCCCAAGGAGACAAGAAGCTTCTGTGGGCAGGATGCACACGCACCTACGTGGCGCCGAGTGGGAATCGGCAGGCCCAAGTTCTAGGCACGTCTGCCACCCTTGCTCTCTTAACTTTGCCAAGTTACTGCTTCGTTTGGGTCTCCGTTTCCTTCTTTGAAGCTCCTCCCAGTTCTAGCATTCCATGATTTTTTTCAAAGGCCGAGATCTGGTGGGGGGACCCTAGAGAACCCACTCCAGGGGGACCATGCGTCCCGGGACCCCGATCAGAGGGCTCTTGGGCTGTATTTAGCATGCACCCTGCTCAGTTTCCAGTACCTGCCCGGCCCCTCTGGCCCCGCTCTGTGTCTCCTGTCAGTATACAGAAGTCCTCCGCCAACGACCCCGTGGTGACCTCACCACAACCCCAGCTTGTCAGAAAGCTGCCCGGCCTTTGTTCGGCTTGCAGGCTCCCTGACTTTGGTGTGGAGATCACAGGTCCCAGCACAATAGCCATTGTCTTCTCAATAATGCCCCTTGCCCCAACCACGCCCCCCACCGCTCCAGCCCCTGCTCCGTGGATCACCGAGGGCGGGCGGGCAGCAAGTGCCCCCGTCATGCTCCGTGCTGGCCACATGCCGTTTGCTCTGCCCTCTGAACCCTGCTTTGGGTTTCCGTTACAGGATGGACTTACTCTGCCATCAGGCTAGTGCTCTTCGGGGTTGGGGCGATGGCCGCGCTGGGGGGGTGCTTCTTGGCCTTTCAAGAATAACCTGAACCTTCTCCCTGTGTGGCTGAACCTTTCCCTTCTGCAGGAGTGGGGTCCCAAGAAGGCCCCAGCCCTGGCCCAGGTACCCAGACACCCTGGAAGCAGTCATGCTGTGGGATCAGTGTATGGAACAAATGCTTGGCAACAGCCCAGCCGGGGCCCCCCACCACTGAGGCCAGCCCCAGACCTCAGACTGCTCCCAGCAGCAGAGCAAGCAGCAGGCAGAGCTGCAAATGAGGCCTGGTTCTCCTTTTGCAAACCCTTCCCCAGAGCAGGGGGCAGATCATGCCATCCTCTTTCTACTCGGACACCAAGCCAGCCTCAATAAGCACCCTCATGCTGGGCAGCCAGCTTTCCAGGAAGGACTAAGCCCCGGGGAGGGGGGAGAAGTGCTCTGCCTCAGACCAGGCCTGATGCACCACTCAGCATATAGGGGTGCTTTCCCACAGTGACGATGTAGGCTTTGAGCCGGACAAGCCCACACCCCGTAGCAGAGACGACTAATGCAGGCTGGGGGCCCGGCACATGGCAGCACACAGTAGGGAATCAACCAGTTTGGGCCATCTCAGCCCTGCAAAGCTGTCAGGTGAGATTCTGCACTAACTTTGGCAGAGCACCGAAGCCAGCAAGAGACTGCCAGCAGAGTGGCCCTTCCCCACAGGCCTCTGGGCCACCCCTGCTAGGGCTGGATGGAGCCCTGGCATGGGATCTGGATGGGGTAGAGGGGACCCTGTAGTTCAGATGTAGAGTGCCAATAAGGCAGCCTCTCCATCTCATCTGACAGTTGCCCCGCTTTGCTGAGTCAGCAACCACCCAGGGAGAAGAAAGGAGACCCAGAGAAGGCTGGGGAAGAGGGGTTCCCCAGAGTCTGAGCAAGGACTCAGAGGAAACCTGAGTGCAGCCACACACTGTTCTCCCAAGAACATTCTGGTCACAGGAGGGGGCCAGCCCTAGCACCATCCCGCCATTTCCTCCTTGGGAAAAACCTTTCGCCAGCCCAGACCCGTGGGGAGAAGCAGGGTGGCTGGGCCTCCGAGGCACTGGGGCTTGGGCCAGGCTTACCTGGCAGCTTGTTTGGAGGAGAGGCGCCGGGCTGGTGGTGGGGAGAGCCGTGGGAGAGCAGGGGGTCCAGGCTGTGCGTCTGGCTCGAGCTGTAGGCGTCCATGGCCAGCTTCTGCCGGAACGCCTCCTCCTTCCTGCGGTTTGCAAACCAGTTGTAGACACGGACCTCAGTGACCAGGTTGGAGCCCAGGCCGTGGGCTTTGGAGGGGGAGACACCTCGCTGCAAACATTCTGCCCTGAGGATGGACGGGAGAGGGGGAAGCGGGGGAAGAAGGTGAGTGAGAGTAGCCAGGGGGAGGCCTGCTGGTCCTTGGCCCCAGACACAACATCTCAGTGCTCCTGCTCAGGAGCGTGAAGAGGCCAAGGACAGAGGTGGGGCCTGGGGAAAAGCCTGTTCTGAGAGAAGTCCAGCCCATGGAGTTATCTGGCTGGAGTAGGGCCGAAAATGGGCCGCACAAGCTCTGTGGCCCCGGAATGAGGGGCTTTGGCCTCTGGTGTGGCTCCCAATACAGAGAGAGCAGCCAACGGGCAGGTAATGCAGGGAGAGGGTCCAGACAGGGCCTCTTGATATCTTATGTTGCTACTCTTCCCAACCTACAAAAGGTGAAATCCTTCACTAGCTCCATCTGAACCCCTTCGAGGGACTTCTGGTCATTTAGAGTTTGGATAGCCCCAAAAGGGTGCGAGGATAGCCATATTCTTTATGTGCCACAGGAATCCTCTTCAAAGGGCAGGCTGGGAGCAGTGAAAGGAGGACACAGAGAAGTGCTTGGTCTCTAGCTTTATCACTGCTGGCCAGGTGGGAGAGGGACTCTCAGACACCGCTGGGTGCTGGGGGGGCTTCTCATTAGCAGGGGGACAGAGCACAGCCTGGGGATTCTGTGACATGTCCTTTCCTGGCTTCAGCTCCCTAGCCATATCCTGTTGTCAGAGCCAGACCAGCCCAGAGATGGACAGAGAGCCCGCAGGGTCAACTTGGCCAGATCAAAGACCAGACTTCTTTTTTCTTTTCATTTCATTTCATTTCATTTATTGAGGGTGAGTACAAGCTCTCGTATAAGAAAGGGGGGAGGGGCAGAGAGACAGGGACAGGGAGAACCTCATGCACACTCCATGCCCTGTGAAGAGCCTGATATGGGCCTAGATCTCACGACCCTAAGATCATGATGACTGGAGCTGAAATCAAGAGTCGGATGGTTAACTGACTGAGCCACCCCGGTGTCCCCCACCTTTTGCAGACCAGACTTTTCAGGAAGTCAAAGTTAATGTTGGAGTCAGGGAAGATGGCAGGAGTGAAAAAAAAAAAAAAAGATATCCCAAGGATTTCTAATCATTTTCTTTAAAATTATATATGGTTGTTAAGATACAAAAAGAATTCTAAGCAGTGTAGACAGAGTGCATTGGACAGATCTAACCAATTCTTTTCTGCCAAGTTTCCTCCTGGACCAGTAAGTTGGTCAAAGCCAGAGCCAGTCTCTGGCTAAGGGACCGTTTTTCCCTGGTCTGCATGGAGGTCAAACACTGGTTCTCATCCTACTGACATCTTATTTTTGGACCAGCAACCTCCAAATTATCTTCCCTACAATAACAGTTCATCGTTTAAGTACCCCTTGCCTCACAATCAACTCAACAAAGCGATGTACGTTTCTCAACTCTAGGCTTTCTCGGGGTCTTTTTAAGGTTAATGTGGGTCACGACTCCCCGGGAGGAAGAATACACTTGAAGTTTCTCAAACTTATTTGTTAATAGTGTGAAATCAGGGTTCCGTGGACCACACTTTGGGAAACCCTGCTGTAGCCACACTTAGCTGGATAACCAGTACTTCAATATCCCAGCACTGTAGGGCTGGATCTCAGGTCCATGTGCTTGCCCGCCTGCTCGAGTGAGTTTCTGGTGGTGTTACCTGTTGCACTCCTCCACTAAGGCCTCCCTCTCTTCCTTGCTGGGGTTCTTTTGCCGGTCGTAGGCCTGGTACAAGATTTGCTGGGATGCGGGCCCCCATTTGAACCGGTTGCGACGCATCTTCTTGTTGGCGGGCTCAGAGCAGGCATCATCGGACTGCCCAGGCCCCTGGCTCTGTTGACTGAACTCTGGAAAGAGAAACAGCAGCTGATCCTGACTGCTTTTGTCTGTCATATTTCCAGAACTCTGGACTGTCTGGTTGAACTCTGAAAAGAGAAAGGAGTAGATTTGATAGGGTCTGTAGCCTTCACTTGGCAGACAGATAGACAGATAGACAGACAGACAGACAAAAACACCTTTATTCCTCTCCCCTAAGCTTTGCCATCTGCCGTTAGGACGTGTGGGGCCGTGGGGTCCAGAGGGGAAGCCCACAACAGGCCCCTCACTGCCCACTTCAGTTTGCTCCACCAAAGCCACCGCTTTCCTCTCTCTGAAGGAGCTCCCATGTGGCCCAGCCACCGTCTGAGTGGCAGTGTGTTTTCATCGGCTCACTGGCCCTCAGACATGAAGCAAGCCTCTGAATCCTGAACTCTTGTATTCTGGTGTCCAAGAGGATGAGCTCAACTAAGTCTCAGGTCTAGAGGTAAAGGGCTCAAGGATACAATATGCTCTTAGACAAAATATTCAGAAACTAAAAACAGCTCTCCCCAGCACTCCTCTCTCCTCATGCATCCTAGGCGTCTACCTTATGATGTTATCCCCTCAGAAAAACCCAAAACCTGTTCACTATTACTTAGGAATAAATATAACTGGAGTTTTAGAATAGAAAGAGAAGAAGCTCTCAGATTTCGGATAATTTCAAAGGCAATGGTGTGTGTGTGTGTGTGTGTGTGTGTGTGGTGTGTCCAGGGGTCCATTTATGAGGGAAACAGCCCAAGAAGGAAAGGTCTTACGGATCTGCCTCACTTTTGACAGACGGCAAATGCAGAAGACTGCAAACACAGGACCTTTCTAGCAATGGCATTTAAAGAGTTGGAGAAAGATAAATTTAGAGAAAGTGATGCTCCCCGTCAATTCCCAGGATCCGGGTACATAGTGACCCTCAATACATTTTTTTGTTGAATGAAAGAATGAAAGGTGGCAGCTCACCCACTGGGGACACTCTAGCCCATGTGGTTTAAGTGAGATTTACTTTTCACTTGTGGGAGACGAGAACTTTGTTTTCATCTTCCTCAGAACTACATGAACCAGGGTTCAGAGTCATTAGTTCCATTTTACAGATGAACAAACACAGAGGCCAACCACCCTGCCAAGCAAGGACACATGACAGATTCACTTCCTAACTCCCAATCCCCAGGTTCTGGACTTTGATGTTTTTCTTTCTTGGTTCCTGGAGTCACTTCTGCAGGTGTCGGAGGCAACTTGATCCAAAATTCTCCAAGGTTCAGAGTCAGGCCACTATTTAATGCTCAAATTCCCTCTACGACACCCTGCCACGTGGTCTTCCAGTCTACACCCCTCCAGCGATGGGGAACTTACTACCGGTCTAGGGATCATTTTCCATTTTGGCCCATCCTCAGGAACAGTGGGCCTCTAACCAGCCTGAACCTGAGACTCTGCTACAGGCTGTGCTGGGCTTCATCTGAACTGGTTGCCGACTGGCCAAGTTCTAAGTAGTGTCTGAACCTGTCCCTGGGGCCTAGGATTTGGGTCCTACCCACTCTGGAGGATTCTCAGGCCACTTTCAGCTCCGTGTTCAGTGATTCCCAATAACTGCTTCAGACACCTCGAGAGAAGCCCTGCCCAAGCTCTGGGCAGGAAGCCACTGCCTCAGTTTTGGCTAATGGAGGGCCCAAGCCAAGTCACCTAACTCTCCCCACCACCTGCTTCCCTGCCTGTGGGATGGGACCGGGTGAAAACCTAAGGGGGCACTCAACAGTCTTTCAGAACATCTATCTCTAGTCAGAATGATGATGGGGACCCACATTCCTAGGGAGGCCATGTTTTTCAAGTGCCTCCACACCTTTTACATTACTGGGTCTCCATGGCCACCGGCTGGTACGGCCACCTGAGGGACAGCAAGAGCGGGGAAAGAAGTTCCTCGCTCAGAGGTCTGTCTCAAGGTCTCCTCTCCTCCCTGTGGCGTCACCAAGAGTAAGAGGCAAGGCCAGTAAGGATAATCCCGAGGACCCAGGAGCCACAGGAGGCTCTTCCTGTACTCCCAAATACTGATCATGACAATGAATGTGTATTGAGCCCCCGGTGTGGTGGGGTATCCAAAAGGTCCATCTAACTCTTACAACATCTCCATGCAAGAAGTCTGGTCTTCTCCGTTTTGTAGCTGAAGAAACTGAGGTTCAGACTGCTTATAGGACTTGCCCAAAGTTGTATGGATGTGAGGCACAGGCCACAGCCCTATAGACACGAAGCCTCCTTAATCAGCAACCTTTGCATCGTCTCTTGGTACAAACCAAACCCAAACAATACATCCACAAAACCATCACATCTGATTTGGGTGGAGGTAACAGAACTGACTAATTTTGTCTGTGGTAGGTGTGAGGCTCCCTCACGGCGGCCCAGAGTTTGGGGTGGCCTCTGTCTGAGGGCTGCCTTCTGGGGAGGCAGCCTCCCTGCATGCATGCCCAAATTGGCCAGGCTGCCTTGATTGCAGGTGCCTGGAAACATCTGGGCTCTGCCCACCTCAGGGCCCTAGCCTCTGGAGTTTTGAAGAACTAGACTTCGGCCCATCCTCCAGCCACCACCATCTCTCCTCCGCTTCCTTCTAGATCAATGGGGGGAAGCAGAGAGACAGAAAATGTTCTGGTTTCAGCAGCCTCTTTATAGGCTCAGGAGCTAGCTTGGACAAGAAGATTCTCTACATGTGCATGGGCCCATGAATATTATCACTGATATTATCATTTTTCATTTTTCAAAAAGTACGCCTTTTTAAATGCTCCCCCCTGGTTTGAGGGGTAGGGGAGGAAAAAATGAAACAAGATGGGATCGGGAGTGAGACAAACCATAAGAGACTCTTAATCTCACAAAACAAACTGAGGGTTGCTGGGGGGTGGGAGGGTAGGGATAGGGTGGTGGGGTTATGGATACTGGGGAAGGTATGTGCTATGGTGAGTGCTGTGAAATGTCTAAGCCTGACGATTCACAGACCTGTACCCTTGGGGCAAATAATACATTAAATGTTAATAAAAATAATTTAAAAAAATAAATGCTCCCCCCTTTCTCCTTTCACACGTTCCATCTCACTTGCTAATTTTTATCCCATGCTTGTGTATCTTGTATTCATCCTGCAAGAATTGGGTCCAATGCCACCTCCTCTAGGAAGCCCTCTGTGATATCTCCAGGCAATTTAGCAATTCCTCTGCTGCCCCTTGTGTACACCTTTATAACAGCTCTTAGAAAGCGACAGTCATTATTTACTTAAACATGCCATTTCCCCCATCAGGTGGTAAATCCTGGAAAAAAGAGCCCGTGCATCTTACAGCCCAGGACAGTGTTTGACACCTAATTGATGTTCAAATAATATTTACAGAATGAAGGAATGTTTCTTAAGATTTAGACCTCATGTGGCTTTAAAACAATAATGATTTTAAAAATCCCTTGCAGGGGAAAAAAAAAAAATCCCTTGCAGGGACAGTCTCATCTCAAGCATCTTGAGAAACTTTCTGGGACGTGTGTCTTTTTCACAGCTTCTAACTGGCCTTTCCTGGATCTCTCTGCTTTCTGAGAGATCCACTGAACACAGGGAGGCAGCTCAAACTGGAGATGCCACATGAGGCTTGCACTGGAGTGAGGGTAGGCCCAAGGGTTCTCTGGCCTTCGGAGACTGTGGCTCCTGAGAATGTTCTCAGACTCTCCAGGAATCACAGAGAGTTGCTTCATGTCAGAAACACAAATTCTTAAAGACCTAGCCACTGTGGGTGGTGAATCAACCCCTAGTTTAAAAGGGGCCCCTTCTCCTATGCAGCAAAGACCTCTGCCTTTGCTTCTTCTCATCTGTCCATTCATTGCTTCCAACAAACAGCCGCCCTAGGAGATGGAGATCTAAAACCTTTCCCTCCTCCAGTAAGCCTTACTGCCCACGGGCACAGAGACAATAAATACTGAAAACAATCACTTGAGAGCACTATGTTGTAGAAAACAAGAAAGATTTTTTAGAAAGTGGACATCCAGTGAGGGGGGAAAAAACCCAACCCAGAAGGTGGTGGAAATTAGTATCTTGATGAAGAGAGAGGAGCCCACGGCCCAGAGGACAGTGGATGGGAAGAGGACAGTGGGATGGGATGGCCCAGAGGACAGTGGATGGGAAGAGTGGAAAGCGCATACAAAATTTTCCTGGGAAAAGGGCCAGATCAAAATAATTAAAGGATAATGTAAAAGCATATTCTCCTAAAAATAAAAACAGTCCATCATTCAAATGCAGTTCAAACTTCCCTATGCTTCAAAACAAAAATCTCTTGGTATTACTGACTGGAAGAAATCTTGGGACAGAAAGAAAATTTGGGGATGGAAGTGGGAATGACAGTAACTGATTGGCCAGTGTCTCAAATGGAGACACTGCAGCTGTGTCCTGATTTAGCCAGAGCCGCTTCCTCATCAGACAGGGTCATCAGCTGAAGTCTCAAAACTGTGTCGATATTGACATGTCAGGGATCATCCTAAATTGCTTTGGGATGAGAGTGCTCCCGCTCCCAGAAACAGGATTGAGTTCTGACTGTATCTGTATCTATAGCTATCTTCTGTTTTGTACATGCTCTCCAGAGGGGAGGAAAAGAACAGTATTAGTGATCAACAGGTATGGATGGCTACAGGACGTCTTCCTTGGGAACTCCGATCTGCGGCAAGGAGAGCTGTTTGGTTTAGTTTGGGGACAACAGTCCACTGTTACCTACTTGGTTTCAAAGAGAAGGATGCTGGAAGCGGGGACCAGAAAATTCAATGTACATTGCACACACTAATGGACTCATCAAGGCAGCTGGCTAGGTAGTAAGGAACCATGGAAGAAGAAAATGAAGGAAATCAATCCCCTGTATAACTATGAAAACCAAATCCACCTGCCAGCTTCCTTGTATCTGCCAAATGCTCCGCAGGCCTTCTGGATGTAGAGGAAACTGAGGCATCCCACAGGGGTCAGAGTTAGGGCAAAGGTCACTCCAGGTTGAGGTCCAGCAGGGATTAGAGCACTTACGTCGGAGGATCTCTCGTTGCTTTCGGACGTACCAGGTGTAGAGGGCTGCGCGCTTCTGGGTCTTCATGGGGGTGCCCTTGTTGAGATGCTGAGAGAGGTGGGACTGGTTGAGACCCGTGACATCGACCACTTCCCTCTGGGGGATGTTGTGCTGCTGCATGTAGCCCTTAATCATTTTGGCAGCCCTCCAGGGGTCCTCGCTAGACAGATAAGCAGACAGTTAGGATTTTGGTGGAAGATGTCTGGGTAGAAATATTCCCTTTTTAGGGCTTTTACCTACACTCTGTGCAAAACCCTGATCTTCACCCACTTCTTCCATCTGCCCAAGTGACATCCAGGGGAGAGAGGTAAGGCCAAAACAGAACCTAAAGGAAAGGGAGACAAGAGCTCCTATACAGTATACTCAGTCCCGGTCATCGGAGATCAGGAGGATAAAGGTGGTCATCGGAGATCAGGAGGATAAAGGTGACAATGACGTCCCATCTTCAGGGATGGGGAGGCACTACCAGCACTCACTTTCTTTAGCAGAGAGAAAAGTTCCTATTTTATTTTGCTTTCCTTCCTTTTCCTGGAAAGTGAGAGGCGTGAAGGCAAAAGGCCTTCTGGAAAGTGGAGATGCCATTAACTTGGGGCTGGGCGGGCTGATCCTGCAATGACAGGGGGCAGCACCAGTCTGGAATTCCAGAACTTTTCCACATTATTTCCTTTCTGAGTAGGTGTCTCAGTTTTTTTGTCCTATAAAATTGGAGTGAAACATTTGTGTCCATCTACCTGAGAAGCAAGGAGGACTTCTCAGCCAAATGTTAAACAGTTTTCAGAGTTTCAGAAAAGTTTTTTAAAAATACAATGATGTTCCTCCTCCCAGAATGAAGAATCACTCCAGGGAGGTAACGCAAGTTTAAAAACCAACCAACCAACCAACCAACCAAACAAAAAACAACCCTCCACAGCCCCACCTCCCAGACGAAACCTAATGGGGATGGATAATTTCAAATCAATTTTTTTAAAGATTTTATTTATTTATTTGACAGAGAGAAAGATCACAAGTAGGCAGAGAGGCAGGTAGAGAGAGGAGGGGAAGCAGGCTTCCTGCTGAGCAGAGAGCCTGATGTGGGGCTCGATCCCAGACCCTGGGATCATGACCTGAGCCGAAGGCAGAGGCTTAACCACTGAGCCACCCAGGCGCCCCTCAAATCAATTTTTGAATAAGATATTAACCATCCCAAATGCCATGGTTTCTCCTATTCTTACCCTGACCCTATCAGGGAAGAAATATATCTGGAAGGCAATGTTTCTCATCAATTTCAAGAATGGGATAAGAACTTGATTATACTTCTCATTTCTCAGAATATACGCAAAAAGCTTCTCTACAGCAATGTACTAGGGTTTTTGAATTTTATTTATTTAAAGTGCTTTCAACTTTGCCAATATATTTTCTTGCTTATTGAATAGGTGACTTCAAAGTGAGAAGTGTCACTTAAAACAAGAAATTTTAAAAATGAGGCACAATATAGAACAAAAGTATTCATACCACATATCCACATATACTATTTGATACAGTTATATATTTAACGTAAAAAAAGACCCAGTACCCCTTTACTATATGCTGACGTGTATAATAGTCTGATAGAACATGAAAAAAAATGAAGAAAAAACCTGAGTTTGAAACAAAACAAAAAAGAACATGTAAAGCAGAGGATAAAACAGAGATACTGTTGCAAATGAAATGGTCATTTCTAAATGGTGCCTATCACATGGCAAATAAAATTTATTTTTGTTTAACGAATTTAAAAATTTGTAAGTAAACATATTTTGTAAGCATCTGAATAACTAGTTATTTTAACAAGTCTTTGATATTAAATTCGTGAGATCACAGGCTTTAGCAGAGATGTTTTGAAAGACACACTTTTAAGATTAATTATATATATATGTCAATACATTTCTCAAGTATTTATAAAGGTACATCCAAGTGATGAAACATAATGAACTAACAAGGACAAAAAATGCGAAAACGCAATCCATTTCACACATGGAAAATATCCACAGGACGCAAATACCCGTGTAAACATCAGCGATCATTTTAACGCTTGCTTCTGGGGAATATTTCCATAGATATTTTTAGGGTAGAAAAACACTTTCAACAGATACAATTGCTTTGGAACTTAGAAAACGTCTTTGGATTTTCAAAGTTAATTGCTTTAACAGATTCTTTGACTCTTTGTTTTGTTTAAATTTCTTTACCTGTGTTCATTTCGTCTGTCTAGGAAACCTAGCAAAATAGTTTACTGTTCTAAGATGGAAAGGTTCTGTGGAAAGAATAATTAGTTTAACAACTGGGAAAGTTAAGAAAAAAAAAACACAGGGAAACCCTACAAACTCGAGCAAACACTTCAGCCCGTATTTAATGACAAGAGCCAGGGGGAAGATGGCGTAGTTATACCTTTACAGCTCTCTGACCCCACAATTCACCTGTATTCACCGGGAGGACCCCAGAGAGCTGGTTACGTTTGTCCATTTGAAAATACAGCTTAGATCAAGAGGTTCCAAAGCCCGACAAATACACGGATCCCGAGAAACACGAGCGGCCACTGTGCTCGGAGCGCAGGTGTCAAACGTGCGACCCCGGTGCCGGGAGTGGGCCCAGCACGCTCCTTTTCAAACAGGGACTCTGCTGCCCAGGAGCAGGAAAGCCCTGGACCCCCGTACAGTTCGCCCCGAGCTCCTTCAGAAGCCTCAGCTCTGGCTTCCTTCCTTTCCAAACGCCCGGGCTCCCGAGGCAGC
The DNA here is from genome assembly GCF_010015895.1 of Lontra canadensis. NCBI lineage: Eukaryota > Metazoa > Chordata > Mammalia > Carnivora > Mustelidae > Lontra > Lontra canadensis. Next base: position 3,009,157 of record NW_022631131.1, on the reverse strand, counting down.
TCCAGCCCGGAGCGCGGGGCCAAGCGGTGCGCCGTCCCGGACCTTTCCTTCTTGCCTTTCCCTTCCAGGAGTCCTGCGTCCAGCAAAGACACTTCCGTTCTGTTCTTTCCACTTTACCGGAACAGGGTGGGCAAAAAAGGGAGTGGTCGGGAGCCGACCGTGCAGTGACCTGGGAACCGCTAGCAATTTCTTGAAAAATTACTTTAATAAAGTCTGAGCACTCCCGAAGGTGGGGGAGGGAAGGCGGCACCCGCCTGGGAAAGGAGGGAAAACCGTGGGTCTGTCCTGTGTCTCTACGTCTCCAGCCGGGTGAGGGTCTCTGCCCCTCGCCTCCCTCCCCGCCCCACGGGAGCCAGGCTGCGCGGAGGGCACAGGGCCGAGGCCGTGTCTGCTCGTGCGCACCGCCCCGGGGCGGCCCGGACAGCCCAGCTTAGGTGCCGGGGGGCCTGGCGGGGAGCGCCCCGCAGCGCCGAGCGCGTGCACGGGCAGGAGCCCCGCGTCTGCGTTCGGACTTCCTTCCCTCTCTAAGCCGCGTTTACAACTTCACCAATGAATAACCCGCCTCTCTTCTCAACCTAATCACAACTCTTTGTGTATCTTTCTGTTGATGATTTATAGAAATAAATTAATAACACCCTAACTCCACGTGCTGCCGTTTATGTTACATCTCTGCTGTGTCCAGCCCAGCGCGGGGCTGGGTGCGGAGGGGGCCCTGGGTCGCCTCGGGCTTCGCAGAACGTCCCGGAACCCCGCTGGAAGACGCACGCTAGCGGCCAGGTGGATGCGCCCGGGCCCCGCGGGCTTCCCGTGGCAGGCGGCCGGGAGCTCGGTTAGACTGCCCGGCCTGCACGACCTCCAGGCCGCCCTGGAGCCCCAGCGGCTCCTCTTCCGATCCCTCACCTTCCTGCGCCCGAACCCCGGCGGTAACGAAACCGCCGCCGCTCGGGGGAACCGCGAGGGAAGAACCTCAAACCTACGAACAGCAAAAAAAGTACTTCGGAGGGGAAAAATCTAGAAATCCCCAATTATCTTTGCTAGAGAGTAAGCCGCTGGGTCCCCAGATGGCAAATTCAAATGCAAGGTCACATCCCACCCCCAAACTGCTGCTGCGGCCGGGACACCGAGGCTGCCTTACTCGGGACGCGGCTTTGGTTTCGGCCCCTGTCCTGAAATCTCGACGCTGAAGGGTCCGAGGCCACGCAAGGCACTCGGTCCTAAAGCCAAGGGGCCGGGAGCGACATGCGGTCTAAGGGCACCGCTCGGCTCCTTGGATAATTAGTAACTAGCTGTCAAAGCCCTAGGCCGGTCGGGGAGGCCCAGCAAAAGATCCCAGGCCCGCCAGGCGGCCCGAATTCCGCGAGGACGCCGGGATGTCGGCGGCCAGGTCTGGAAACGCCCTTCTTTCTCAAAATGCCACCAAATCCGCTGCGAAGGCAGTCTCAGCCGCACTTGCCCCGGCTTCCTTAGATACGTGTTCCTTTTGCCCCGTGCGGGTGCGCCCCAGCCCTACAACACGCAAACGTTTCCCTTTGCAAATCTAACCTGGCCCTGAGGATTCCGGATAACCCTAGGGCCTTGCAGGGGCGCTGCAGATGGGAGTGCCCTCCGGAGAGCTCGCCCCCCGGATCCCGGCCCCGGGCGCCGCCAGTCCCTCTACAAAGAACAGCAGGACGCGGTGCCAGACGCCGGCCCGCGTTTCCCGGGACGGGAGAGGCGGCGCGCGGGAGAAACGTTCGGCCAGGGACCTGTGCGGGCGGGAGCCTCTGCTCACGGGAGGTGGCCACTGACTCACTGCACCCACTCGCACCTCCAGTCGCGCGAGCACACCTCCCGCCCAGAGCTCCGCCGCTCGGGCTCTCCCAGGCCCGGAGGGCCCCTCGGGTCCCGGGCGCTGGCCTGGGGACCGGGAGATGGAGCCTCGGGATTCAGGGCCCTCCGAGTGCGGCACTGGGAGGGGTCCAGGTGTTGGGAGAGAAGCGGAGCACCCCCCCCCCCGGGGGGGGGACTTCTCTGGTGGGAAACAGGGTCGCGCGCAGTGTCACTCAGGCACAAGGCCCGGGCTTCAGGGGTTGGGGCGCGTACTCCCCACCTCGGTCCGCGCCTACCTGAGCATCCGGTCCACCTCCGCCCGCTGCTCCGCCGCCTCCTCGGTGTTGAGAGCTTGCAGCTCCTTGAGGATGGGAGGGGTGTCATAGTCGTCCCCGTCTTCGGAACCCTCGTCCCCAGACAAGCGACCCTTGGCGTGGCCGTTCGTGAGCGTATGAAAGACTGGCTTGGTGTCGGGGTCGGCCCCGTTCCCGGGGGACAGGGGCAGCGTCTCCAGCTTCACCCCGAAACTCGGGGATGGCAGCAACTCCTCTAAGGCCTGGACCAGCACCTCCTTGGTGACCCCGGAGCTCAGCAGGGCGCTCAGGAGTTCTTGCTGGAGCGACGTAAGCTTGGACACCATTTTCCAAGGACAGAAAAAGAAGGGGGTGAGGGGGTGGGTGGGTGCAAGAGAGGAGGGTGGAGGGGAGTTTCACAAACGAACCCCAAGTCCAGGAGCCCCCCCCACCCTTCAGCCTCCAGACACCTGTTAACTCCCCAGGGTCCCGGAGTCTCCTCCGAGAGGAGCCAGAAAACTTCTAACTTGCCATGATCGCCACCATTAGGCCATATAAGATATGCAAATTAACGGGGAGGGCCCGGCTTTCGGCAAGATGCAAATGGTCTTGGGGAGGGGGGAAAGGGAGAGAGGGAGAGCATGAAGGGGCAGACGTGGAGAGCTGGAGACCCAGACCGGGAGCAGGGCATGCCAGGGTCCATTGTACTCACGCTGGGGGGCTGAAGACCTTCTTGTAGTGGTTCTGTTTATCAGCCAAACTTTAGCTGACCTTTGGACTTGGTAAGCAAGCAGCTTGCAGCCTCGGTGTGGGAGGCTCCGGGGCTTTTCCAGACGCCGCCGGCCCAGGTTTAGTCTGGAGAGAAGAAACTGCATTTCAGGGGTGCAGGTGAGAGCTGGAGGAAGCTGGGGTGCCCTTGGAAGGAGACGGAGGAGGGTGCGAAGAGTAGAGGCGCCTTCCGACGCATCCCAAACGACGCAGGTGGTGGGCAGGGACAGCCAGCGGGGTGAGGAGAAACTGCCCCCTAGGGAATGGACGTGGAGACTCGGAGGAAACGGGGGTGGCAGGCGGGGTGAGTGCGGATCGCGGTGACCCCATTTAGTTCTACCCGTACTATTTTAAAAAGCATACCCCAGGCCTTCCCCAGACGAGTCTTGGAGGTTTGGATTCGCAGAACTGCCGGCACGAGAGCGTAGGCGACAGGGAAGGAGGCCCCCACTAATTTATGGCCCAGGGAGCAGCCAAAGTTGAGGTCCTCCAGCCGCCGGGCTGCCCCAGCACCTAGGTCGGCCAAGCCGCGGGGGAGCTGGCCGCCTGGGCCAAGCTCTCCGTTTAAACCCAGAATATCAAAGCGCCTCTGCTTTTCCGGCGAAACTAGGATTGCAGGGCCTTCTTTCGAACAGTGAAAGCAAACCTTGGCCTGCAGCTGGCTGGAGGGACAGTGGGAGCCGCGTGTCCCCCGGCCCACTGCCTTCTGGTTTATTCGCAGCTCCAGGACCCAGCGGTTCTCCCGGCCAAGGACTGAGCTCCTCCGAGGTGAAGTCAACCAACCAAGGCAGTGGCGGGAGGGAGCCAGCGCCCACGAAGACGCTGAGGGAGTGAAGATTTTTACCACCTTGGCCTGGGTCAGGAAGGAAGCCCGACCTTTCAGTTCTATGGGAGTTTCACCTGCATCTCCCCTGTCAGTGTGGGAAGGAAGGAGGCCTGCGGCACCCCTGGACCTACATACAGGCTGGCCCTGACCTGCAGTAGAACAGGGCAAGGAGCTTTTTAGGATCCACAGTTTGTACACCCATAGCTCCCAGGGCAGAGGAACCCCAGCCCTCTTTAAGCCTCAGTTTCCTCATCCGTGAAATACTGATGCCAGTAGTGCTGGGAGAGGGGCGTTGTATACATTGAATGAGACCACCTGTGAAACCCTTGGCTTAATAATTGGTGTTTACACTTTTCAGTCTGGGAAAGGGAGGAAGCCAGTTCCCAGTAGGAAAAGCTAACCCCTGGGGCCTTAGCTTCTCAGAATCAGGCAGATCCAGAGCTGGGCCCAGAGGGACTGGGAGATTAGGGACAAAAATTCACAATCAGCAGGGAATTTGCAAAGGAGCTTCTAATCAAATTCTCCTACCATTCCCACCTTTAAAAGACAATTAGGAGGAAGTTCAGCGAGGGGGAAGGAAAGGTTGGCGGCTCTCATCTGCTTGGTTCTGGATGCATCTAGGTGTGTGGGAGCTGAAGTCCCAGGTGGGACTGACTGCGGGAGGAGTGAGGCTGCCTCTCTTAAAGGGTCTGCTCCCTCCTGGGATGCGTGCTGGGAGTCAGAAGGAAGGGGGCCACATCTCAAGCTCTTTCCTTGAGAAAGGAGAAATAAGTTGATGGAAATGAGGGCCCTTCATTCTACCCTGTTGTCTTTTAGTTTGTTGTGACATATGGCAGGTCCTTGCCCCTCACAATTCGGCCCAATGGGAGAACATTCTCTGCCTACCAAGCTCCCCTCAGCCAGGATAATGAAGTGTTGAGAGTAAATGTCCCTGGAGAACAATCTCTTTTTCTCTGTCTCTCACTTGCTATCATGATAGAAGCAGTCAAGTGTAACGAAAATCAGTTTCTGTGTTCAGCTGGGAAAACCCATTAAAACACCAGCACTCACTTCCCTTTCAACAGCAAAGCTTTGATTCGTAGTTCCAAACTACTGAGCGCCAAGTCTGACTCAAGCTTCCTTGTCTCTCAAAATTCAGGTGTTTGCAAACCCGTTCTTTCTCCCTCTAGCCCAAGCCAGTGAACGTACAGGAAGTTTCACCTTGATAGGGAAATTTCCTACCAGTGTCCGGGTATATCTATAGTTAGTCTGGCTGTCTGTATCCAGCACCTTCCTGTAATTCTCTGGCTCAGACCTACCTTGAATATGCTACCTGGTATAATAGGGGGGCTTACTAAGTAGGGGCAATTATAGATCTGCACAGATGCGATACCTACCTCTTCATATGGACATTTAAGAAGAAAAGTGTAGGGGCACCTGGGTGGCTCTGTGGGTTAAGCCTCTGCCTCTGGCTCAGGTCATGATCTCAGTGTCCTGGGATGGAGCCCCTCATCAGGCTCTCTGCTCAGCAGGGAGCCTGCTTCCCCCTCTGCCTACCTCTCTGCCTACTTGTGATCTCTGTCAAATAAATAAATAAAATCTTAAAAAAAAAGAAGTGTAAGTATCTCAGCAGACAGTCCTTCAGGATTTTAGGATGTAGGTCATAAATGCTAATTGAGTTACCTCCTAAAATCCTTTGGTTAAATATCCCCCAAATAGAGGAAACAAGAATATCGTTGAAATACTCTGTGTTTATGCTTCACCCAGGACAAAATGGTGATGAACTAATACAGTAGCCTCATTCTAAAGGTGGGAAAATAAAACAGAAGACACTTAGAGGTGTCTGGCAGCTCCTGGAGTAAGCGAAGGGACGGGACTGGGGCTCAGAACTTGTGAGCAGGGCATTAGGTTGGAAGAGGAAAGTCTCCAGGTTTTACTGCTTTGACAGATGGGAAGTTGCAATCGGGGGTTCTACGAGGCAGAAGTGGAGGATCCACAGCAGAGAAATACATCGTAGATGCAGAAATCAAACACACCTAAATGTAGGTCTCAGATCTGCTTAACCAGCGCTGGGACTTGGGCAGGTTACATAATCACCCTGACCCTCAGTTTCCTTCTGTGCAAAATGATAACAACACACCCTGCTGGGTTTTGTGTGAGGATTAAATGAGTTAGTACTGTGTGTTCCCTGAGGGTGACCTGACCTGCTCTCCCATGTTCAGGAAGAAGCAGCAGCACATCATGAAAACAGGCAAAGAAGTCAGGCAGCTGATCCCTTTGAGGTCTTTCATGATCAGCTTTTTTTTTTCCTTTTTTTAAGAGTTACTGAATTTGAAGAGATTGTATTAGGTTCTTCTACTCAAACAATGCATCTGCAGGTCAAATCTCAAGATTTACTGTGGTAAGTGCGGGCCTTATTGTAAGATCATTTTAAAATCCAGTTGGCTCAAGACTCTGAAGGCCTGAGCACCATCTTGGAATTTCCTCAGAATAGTAAATGTGGTTCCAGGAGACTCACCTCTCCTCTGACTTCATAGTGGAAGTGATGTTCCTTTCCCACTCTTGGGCGCACCGTCTTCCCCCCACTTCCCAACGTCTGCTTAGCTTGCCGCCGGGAGCGTTCGGTTCTCTCCACCAGCAGCTGCTCCATTCTCCAAGGCTCTCCCTTTGATCTGGCAGCCTCTAGAAGGCCTCGTAGAATCATCTCTAGAGTAAATGAAATGAAATCATCTCTGGAGTAAAACATAAGTGCTGTTCTATCCCGGTCTGAAGGGGTGTGGGGGCCTTGCTGTTAGAGAGTACTGTCACAGCCCAGAGAACATTCTAGATTGCAGGGTTAGAGCCTCAGGTCCTAGTTCTGGATACAGTAATCCTTTCTGGAGGACTCTTCACCTTCCCAAGGGCTTTTGGAGAGCACTCCCCTCAGGGCTTCTGATTCTGCTTTTGAGAAATGGCCAGTTAGCACCCTTACCCCATAAAATGTGAAGGGATAGCAGAAACACGACTGGCAAACTTGAAATTTCTGAAGATGAATGATGACATCTGTGGGGTCTTATATTTTTCTATTGTATGTTTCAAATTTCCCATATTTTTTTCCTAAGTCTCAAAAAGTTCAATGACAGTCTGAGCTTGGAAACATAGCATTCTCATGATGCCCGGTCATGATGGAATGAAGGAGAAGATTGCTAGCAGACTCCTCTGTGTGGGCTTCATGGCACCCAACCAGGAGGAAATAGCATATTTCCCACAGGACCCCAATAAATTTTATGCTAAAAGATGGACATCAAGATGCTACTTAGTTAATTCAAAGAAAATAAAGACCTCCCCAAAATGAGAAAATTTCTCTTCAATAATCTTTAATGAATTCTCTTATTCATAAAAGCACTTCTTGGAAAAAAAAAAAGCAAGTTAGTCCTTACGACCGTTTGATTTCCCTAACTCTTCTATGATTTGACATTTCTAAATGGTTCCATAATCCCAGGGTATCCACTTCCAGGCGTTTGGGCGGTTGGCTTATGACCTCTGGCAGGACCTCTGTGGGACTCTGGAGCAGCCCTTGAAAACCTGCACCACAGACCAGAGGCTCCATGAGGGCGGGGACCGTCTCACTTCTCCCTCTCCAATGCCCAGAGAGGGGCCTGGCAATCTCACATGCTTAGTAAAATACCTGTTGAGTAAATGAACAGGTGATCATCTCTGGGTGACGCCATTAAGGAGGATCTTTGTTCCTTTATGTGCACAGCTCGATTTTCCAAACTATCAGCCATGAAGTTGTAGTTTAAAATGAAACATCATTCCTGGATGTGAAAGGATATACACTGTATGATTCCATCTACGTGAAGTTAAAAAGCAAGAAGAAGTAATTCGTGGTGATAGAGGCTAACACGGAGGTTGCTCCGGAGAAAGGGGGGGGCAGTGTGTTCACAGGGATGGGCTACAAGGGGGCTTTCCGGGGTGCCAGGAAAGTGCTCTGTCTTCACATGGGAATGGTGGCTGTGTCTTCAGGCTACACACCTCAGACTTGTACATGTTGTCATAAATTGTAACTTAGTGAAAAGTCAATTAAATAATTACAAAGTGTAACATGTGAACAGTGGCCATCTCCCAGTTGGAACTGGATGTCTCCCAGCTGCTGTGTGGCCCTGGAGACTCTCTTCCATTCACTGTGTATCGTTTCTCACTATTAAAACATGTATGTTGGCATATTCCAGGGGCCTGGCCCTTTTTCTCTAGAGGGCCAGACAGGAAGCATGTCAGGCTTCGAGGCTATGTGGTCTCTGTCACAACTACTCACATCTGTTACTACAGCTGAGACATCAATGACTAGGTGTGGCTGTGTTCTGATGAAACTATTTAAAAAAACAACTGGCCACTGCATTTGGTCCATGGGCCACAGTTTGTTAATCCTTGGACAAAGCACTTCTGTGGCTAGAAATCCAAAGATCTGAAGGGAACTTGCAGTCATCCGGAATCACAGCCTTTGTCTGCGGGTTGGCGAAGCGATTCGCGATGGAGAAATGACTTTCCCAAGAGATACCACAGCGCGTTGCATTAGAGAAATCCTAGTGTTGGAGCCGCAGACCAGGACTCTCTGGGAGGGTGTGCGGGTATAGCTTTGGGGTAAGTCACTTAATTTCTTTGAGTCTTTATATTATCACCACATATAGATGGTAATAATAATGGAATCAATACCTTACAGGGTTAATGGAAGATTTAAATTAGATAACACAGAACACACCTTGCGTGGGGGCTGGCACAAGCAGGGCTTACCTTCAGTCAAGGGCTTCCTCAGAGGGCATGGCTCATGGCCTCCCTCCGGGCCTGCCTCCCTGCCTCTCCTCCAGATGCACAGCTTCTAGTGTGAGTTCATGGACAAATCCTACCAAGCACCTGCCTGCCACCTGTGAAGTCCTCTGGGGAGAGCTGTGAGCTAATAACAAATTGATTACAGGGAGATCTGAAATCCCATCAACCCCAGCCCTCGGCATTCTTTCTAGAAATCTCTTCCAGCTCATGCTTTTACTTCCCAAACAGGCCGCTATCAGATGATCTTTGCCAGGGTAACTCCTAAGGGTTGAGGAGATTTCTCTCATTTCGATTCAACAACTCACATCCTTCTACAGGGTCATTTTTAGAAATAGGGTGTTCCCAGTAGCCCGTAAAAGATTAAATTAAAAATTAGCAATCTAGTATGATATTAAACTAATAAATACTACACCTAAGCATGGAGAGCCTTTACTACAAAGCGATAATCTATTCCTCCTCCTCCTCCTCCCACAGCCATGAAAAGGGATTGGCAGTGGGCCCAGCACCAGGCAGGTACTCCATAAATGTTTGTGGAAGAAACGGTGTGGGCTAGGGTATGGTATTGGGGGGGGGAGGAGAGCAATAATATTTACGAAAATTTCTTGGAATTTGTTTTCAGATTAATATTCAAATAAGTGTTAGTGAGGTGCCCTTGCTCTATTCTCGCCTTTACTTCTCAGAAACTATGAGGTAGGCAGTATCATCCCTGCTTTAATGATGACTGAATGTAAACTCTAAGAGGGAGAGTTTTCGGTGGCCCAGGGACCCACAAATGGTTAAGGGGCAGATGGGACTTGAATGGTGGACCTCCTAATTCCATGTTAGGTGCCTCCTTCCTGGCTCTTTCTGGCAGCAAGTCCCCTACCCACCCAGACAGAGGAGGGAGTGCACAGAAGCACCTGGAACGGTCTAGTGCACAGAGAGAAATCTTGTGATTACACGTGCAAGAGAGAGACAGCAGTCTTTCCTGTCCAAGGAGATCTCTAGCATGTGAAGAACTGCGACATTTGAACAGGGTTTTATGGTGTGCAAAGAGCTCTCTCCTTTCATTTGATCCTTGAGATCAAACGATCCTCAAGACAGTCCCATAAAGAAGGCAAGACAGCCAGTACTCTCTGAGATTCACAGATGAGGAAGCTGTGGCTCAGAGAGGAAAAATGACCCTGGGAGGTGCCAGAAGCACCATCTCGTGGCCCAGGTCTTCTGCATCTAGGTGCAATGGGTCTGTGTTTGTATAACGACATGACGAGCACAGAGGGCAGCCCAGGGACGGGTGTGAGCCAGAAGAGAAAGGCAGGATCCTCCTATTTCCATTCCCGATGTCATGCTTGAGCAAAGGAAAAGCTGAAAGGGTGCTGGGAAAGGCCTGGGTGCCGGGAAAGGCCTTGGGGCTGGGCTCTGAGTCAGGAATGGCTACCCGCTTGGTGCTACCCTGTGCCTCCCCACCACCTTTATCTCCCCTCCTCCCATGGGGGGCCCTGTGCTTGCTCTGTGGCGGGAGTGCTGTCTATAGAGGCACCTGGGGCACGAAGGTGACCACTGGGCCGCATGCTAAGGATGGTACTCTTTAATGCTCTGGTGACTAGGCATAGTCCCTGCTCCCAGGCCTGGGGGTAAAGAGCACTGCAGGGTTGCTGAGTCAATGTAGCAAACATTTACTGAGGCCCCCGCTATGTTCCAGGCTCTGCGATAGGTGTCTGGCCACCGAGAGGAGCGAGAGTCAATGGGAGTTATTTACATAGTGGGAAAGAGAGACGTGGAAACGCTTCTATTTCCAGTTAGGATGGAGGGGGCTTTATAATAGGCCCGGTGCTGAGGGCTTTACATAAAAGCAATGTATGCTTTTTACTCCTCATCACAGCTCCAGGAGACGATATTATCAATTCCTACTTTTAGTTTTCTCCCTGATGCTCATAGAGCGTGAGTTGCAAAGGACCTCCTGCTGTTCCTCATGCCAAGCTGAAGGTCAAAAGCAGCACTGCTGGCCTTCTAAGTTCGGTTCCAGCTACCAGCTGAGGGGAGGATGCCCCAGGGGGATCAGCCAGGGGCCTGGAGTCGGGTTGAGCTGGGTTGGAAATCTGTCCCTGCCACTTCCTAGGTGTGACCTTGGGCAAGTTGCCACTCTGACCTCCGTTTCTTCATCTATAAAAAAGAAAACAGCGTAGAATTTGGCAGGAAACGTAAAAGACATAAACCGTCTGGCACAATTAATCAATAGAAGAAAACATTAATAATTTGGGGGAATTTTCGGGGAGCCAGCAAAGTTCAGTGGGGGCTCAGAGCCCTACGAGGGTAAGTCAGATTTCAGCAACAAGGAGTCACAGAGCATTTCAGGCAGAAACAAGTGCAGAGAAAAGGCTTAAAGCCCAAACCAGATTCTGCAACCTCCCCGAAAACTTGCTTTAGAATTCACGAGCTGCAGGAGCTTTCCTGATGAGTTCTTTCCCTTCTAGCAATTCCCTGCCCCACCCCCCCACCCCTAACCTTCTGGGATCAGCTGAGGGCTCATTCCCTTAGGAAACCCCAGCTAACTCTGGAATGAGTTCAGTGGTTCCTAACCGGAGGTTGGTTTGGGCCTCTTGGGGAGATCTGACCTTGTCTGGCTGGTCTGGCTTCGTGGATATGCTTGGGGTTTAATGCTCTGTAGTCTTAATAATCTTACCTTTGAGTTTCTGTTTTGTAAGTGAAGGCTGCTGCTGGGACAACGGAGCTTGCCTCAGGGGCTTGGAGCCTCAGCTCACCACATTCATGTCCTGTCCCCTCCCTAACTTTCTGGGATGGAATTTTAGCTCCAGCTTCTGCACAACCCAGTGTCCTTGGCCCCGCCAGGCTTCTCTGTCCCCACTCCCACCCGACAGCCATCACTGCCTTTTGTGCCTTTCAGGGACCTGACTGTGGGCACGGGGCGGGGAGGGGTCCCCAGAGGGAGGGCTGCATTTTCATTTATCTTCATGTGGCCAGGTCCTGAGGCAGTTTCGGCCCGTAGCAGGTTCTTGGTACCCGTTGACTGGACTGACCAGCAGGGCCTACTAACCTACCTTCTCCCATTTAAACCTGTCATGTTGTGTCTGTTGGAAGCATGAAACCACCTTGAGCTCCTCTGAGGCACTACAGGATTCCATTTGGGCTCCTCTGAGTGGATGGCAAGTATCTGAAGCCGTGGGACAGGAACTCTCTCCATCTTTCGTGAGAGCAAGTGCAGCCCGCGGCTGGCACCCTCTCAGGCTCTGGCTTACCAACCACCTTCGCTCTGTGCCCATTCCGCCTTTCTGCCCACCCGAGGCCCAGCCTATGCTCACTTATTCATTCAACAAACATCTGTCATGCACTTATGGTGGTGGGGGGAGGGGAACCTTGGGAGTTTAAAGATGTTAAAGAGACAGCTCCTGCCCTTAAGGAACTGGGTCTGGCCAGGAGGTCAGAGAGTGATCACTGTGGCTGTGAAATTAGCCTTCAGAAGATCAATGACAAAAAAAGAGAAGAGAGCCAATCCATGACCCCATTTGTTTGCTCACCCAGCACCTGCGTGGGGCACGGTTCTCAGTTAGGGGTGCAGCAGTGAGGAAAGCTGGGGAAGGCCTGGCCTCACAAAGCTCTACGTCTACCCACAAAAAGACCAGGGAGCGAGCAGACACACAGGTCTGAGGACGGTCCCCTGTGCAGAGAGGTCAAAGGGTAGCAAAGTGAAAGGGCACGTGGGAGACACTTGGTAATGAAGGGTCTTCCCAAGGAAGACTCTTCAGGTAAGGGACCTAGTGCTGAAAATGGAGCCGGGCAGCAGCCCTGAGTGTCCAGAAGCCCCCTCCGAGCACAGAGGGGCTGATGGGCAACAGGAATGAGTTGCAGGAAGTGTTAGTTTTTAAGGGGCTTTTTCTTAAAGCAGGCATCATAAATGGGTGCCCCCATTATTCCTCTCAGTTCAGCTGAAAAGGTTTGAGCACCTCAATCCTATGATCCGTACTGAGTGACTAATACACTTAGTACAGGTACCACTGTACTAACACTTGATGCGAACAGGAAAGTTAAAAAGGCCACGGAATTAATGCAAACATGAAAGTAAGACCTCATGTTTTCATCCCGTCATGGCAACGTACCACCTCGTGTGCTCCGCTCTGGGACCCCTGTTCTAATGCATGCGAGTGCTATGTTTTGTAGCTGAAAACCTGGCTAGAGGCCACCAGATGTCTGCCTCTCAGGAATTTTTCAAGATCTGGAAAAAAGAGGAAATTGACTGGAGGCATAGGATGAGAGAAAAGTTCAAAGGAAGAAAAGGAAGATAATGAGAAAAAGAAGATTAATATAAGTTTAAAGGCAAAGGAGGAAAGATAAGAGGGAGAAAGAAAGAAAGGAAGGAATGGAGGGAAGGAAGGAAGGAGTGGGGAAGTGGACAGGTAAAGGGTAAAGGGAAAATGTCCCCAAGATGCCACTGGATAGAGGCAGCGTGGATGCTCTCGGGTTGGCCTTTGCCCAGACCTCTCAGAGTTGTAAGAACGTCTCGTCACAGTCCGTAGGCTGGACCTTGGCCTCTTTCCACACATTTGGAATCACCAGCTAATGAAGTGGATATTGTTTTCTGGTCCTTCTCTCTTACCCTATGGCTAGTTCCCTTCCGTGGCCTTCACTTAGCAGCGGTGTCAGGAGTGATGGAGAGGCTGACCTTTTCCCATCATTGTCCCACACACTTCATTAACTCCTGCTTGCAGCTGGAGATGCCCATCATTGGTTAGGCAAGCTGATGGGTTCCTCAGAGAGCAGAGGAATGCACAGTTTCCCAGAAAGCTCCTGACCCACGGCTTCCCTCCTATAGGACATGGGAGACGATCTTCTGGTTTATAGAGCTAGCAGAAAAAAGTCATGTAGGAAGGCCATGAAAAGAAAGCCCTGAGCACGCACTTTCTTTTTAGAATCTTGCTTCAAAGACAAAGGAACAAGACAAGGCCCTTCAATGTGGATCTTACCAAAGAATAAAAAATATTATATAAAATTACACAGAATGAAAACTCAAGCAATGCTCATTGAATGCTTATTTTGCTTTTGATCTAGCCCTGGGCCAGGAGGCATGCAATATTTGTTGAATAAATGAATGGTGAATTTTCACAATAATCCTGTGAATTAGGAGCATTTGGGTGGCTCAGTGGGTTAAGTATCTGCCTTCAGCTCAGGTCATGATCCCAGGGTCCTGGGATTGAGTCCCATATCAGGCTCCCTGCTCAGTGGGGAGTCTGTTTCTCCCTCTCCCTCTCCTGTTTCCCCCACTTTTCCTCTCTGATGCTCTCTCTCTCTACCAAATAAATAAATAAAATCTTTTTTTTAAGATTTTATTTATTTATTTGACAGAGATCACAAGTAGGCAGAGAGGCAGGCAGAGAGAGAGAGAGAGAGAGGGAGGAAAGCAGGTTCCCTGCTGAGCAGGGAGCCCGATGCCGGGCTTGATCCCAGGACCCTGGGATCATGACCTGAGCTAAAGGTAGAGGCTTTAACCCACTGAGCCACCCAGGTACCCCAATAAATAAAATCTTCTTTTAAAAAAGTCCTGTGAATTATACAAGGTGGTAGTGTCTTCATGTAACCGAGGAGAAAAAGACCGAGGAAGTTAAGTGCCCAAGTGACAAAGTCCTATCCTCTATTGTCACGGGGGCCCTGCTTCCATGCAGTCTTTTGTTTACCTTTGGGAAAATCTGTCACTTGCCTAGATGCTCTGGTGAAGCCATTCCTCTAGTCCATGTATGTCGTGCATCCACCGGAAGACGGGCATGGGGTGGGGTGGAGAGCTGCAAAGCTGGCCTCTGCCCTCAGGAATCTCGCAGCCCAACAGATGCTCTAGAGCCCAAGATGACCTCAACGGCCTCCAAGCCCACCATCTTTATCCACTATTATCTTCCAGGCCTCATTATTAAACATGTTTTAATCCATGTGAGTGTTCACTTAAAAAAAGACCTTTATTTCTTTAAATTATAAAACTCATAAACATCACCATAGGATCCAACAATTCCACCCAAAAGAATTGAAATCAGGGTCTCCAAGAGATACTGGCACACGCATGCTCACAGCGACATGATTCCCAACAGCTGAAAGGGGGAAGCAAGCCAAGTGTCCATTAACGGATGAACGGAGAAGTAAAATGGGTTCCATGGAATATCATTCAGCCTTAGAAAGGAAGGAAGTGCGGACACGGGCTATAACGCAGATGAACCTTGTGGACATTATGCTGAGTGAAATAAACCAGTCCCAAAGACAAATGCTATATTACTCTACTTCTATGAGATGCTGACTATAGTCAAATTCATAGAGACAGAAAGTATAATGATGGTTGCCTGGGGACGGGGTGGGGCGGGGCGGTGGGGGAGGGAATGGGGAGTTAGTGGTTCATGCGTGCAGTTTCAGTTTTGCAGAGCGAAGAAGTTCTAGAGATGGTTGTTGGTGATGGTTGCACAAGAGTGTGAATGTATTTGATACTGCTAAACTGTACATTTACAAATGATTAAGATGTATACTTTAAAAAACCCAAGCAGGATTTCTGATCCCTTCTTTTCTATTGTGTACTCACTCCTTGAGGGGTCACCGAGGGGAGCGTAATTTAAGTGCATAGGCACTAGGGACCCATGGCTGGGACTGAATTTCCATTCCACTCTTTACTGACTATGACCACGGGCTTGAGACTTTACCTGCGTGAATCTCGGTTTCTTCATGTGAAAATGGGTACACTATTATTGTCAGGACTTAAGAAGAAGAGTGGCAGGTGCTTGGCACCTAGGAAACAGACAATAAGGGCTGACTGTGGTTGTCCTTCTCTGGAAGCTTCCCCCATGACCTGTGCTCTGTGAGCAGGCAGGGCTCAAGGAAGCCCACAGCAAGGGAGGGGAGGGAGGACCTTCCGGAAGGTGCTATGGTCACACTTTCCCTGTGTGTATCATCTTTCCATAGAGGGGCTAGCTAAGAACACGTGATTAAGAAGGCATTATCTTTACCTTTCCAGCAATCTGGAGAAGCTGTTATATACAGATGTCCTTTTCAAAACAGCAGACTCTCAGAGTGAAGACTCATCATGTAAACTTTTAGGAGGAGGTAATAGCAGAATCCAGAAAATACCAAGGACCCAGGTTAGGTGGATAGAAAACCATAGGGGGCACCTGGGTGGCTCAGTTGGTTAAGCTTCTGCCTTTGGCTCAGGTCATGATCCCTGGGTCCTGGGATTGAACCCTGTGTAGTTACGTAGTCCCTGCTCAGCGTGGCGTCTGCTTCTCCCTCTCTCTCTGCCCCTTCCCCTACTCGTGCTCTCTCTCCTCTTCCAAGTAAGTAAATAAAGTCTTAAAAAAAAAAGGTAAGGGGGTAATGGAATAAGTGTACCACTTGGCATCAAGAAAACTGAGCCCAGCTTCTATCTTAAGGTTTTCTGTAACCTTGAGTCATGCATACTGTAAACTCTTCGAGCCTCAGTTTCCTTGCCCTGAAAGTTGGCATCATATTGCATATCATATAAGATTAGTATGAGGATTAAGGTAAAGCAGTACGCAAACGTGCTTTGCAAACCAGAAAGCTCTAAGCAGGTGCAGATGATGATTAGTGATTTTTTTGTTACCAACGGATTTGTGCCCACGTCCTGCCACAGGCCAATACAGTAATGGAATATTGTTTTGTTTTCCAGGAATGGAAATAACTTGCTTTTTTTTGTTGTTGTTCTTTGTGATATATAACCATTCTAAAAAATTAAGGCAAAATAAGAAAGTGCCAGTTTCCTTAATCTCAAGTGCTGTAGATATTTTTTCATTCTTACTTATTGATTTAAAGATATCTCAATATATTAAGTGAAAAAAAGGTTTCAAACATTTTTATAGTGCAATCCTATTCATGGCTTAGGAAGTACTAATTAAGTACCAGTGATGAGAATAAACATACAAGACACTACATTAAGATCATATGATCTTTTGGGCTTTAATAATTCTGAAATTCTGTCAGTTATTTCTAAAGAGCCTTCCTGTATTTAGACTGGAATAGGGTTCTAGTGAGGACCTGGGTTCTACATGGGTCAGATGGGGTGAATACAGTGTAAATTCATGGTTTAATAAAGATTAAATTAAATAATACACAGTGATGTCACAGAGCAAGTCTTCAATAAATGTTAGTTGCTATTCTTGTCAATAGTAATACATGAAAGTAATTTCATTCTCTGCATCTGTCAAAGCACTTGCTGCCTGACTACCAGTGGATAACTGATCTGATTAACCTGTGATTACCCGAGATGAATAACAGAAGGTTTTAGGAACTAGGATTCCCAATTTACCAGGTGTGAAGGTAGAGCAGAAGAAAGGATGATGAAATGAAGACTCTTTGAAGGTCTGGGGTGGCAGATTTCTAACCTTGGAAGGTCAGGAGTGGTCCTGGGACTTCTAACCTGGGGTGACCCATGTGGCTTCCCTGGTCTAAACTTTAACCACTATCCCTGAAATTTCATGTGACTTTCTCCCCATCTCCCCACCCAAAGCTGCTTGAGGGTTACCCCCAGATTGGCTCATGTGTGAGGAGGGAGTACATTTACCTCCTTCTGCTGATGACAGGAAATTTCTCATGTGAACCGTCTCAAAATTTCAGAGCAAAAAAAGTTTGCCCATTTAATCGAATTCTAAAGTCTTTCCTACCACTGTCGGATAGAGGGATTATAAAATGTACACGCGACACTTGAGACCAAACAAGAGGGATACGTACTGGGTTTTTGAAGTTTAAAAGTTATTTTTTGTAAAACAGCATTTGCTCCCACAGGGCATTTTTTCTCTATCAGGGAAAAGCTGTTAAACACACACACACACACACACACACACACACACACACACCCTGCCAAGTTTTCAGCTAATGGTGTACAAAAAAACTGGGACTTTAACCACAACAAAAAATGTGTCACCTGCTAGGTGGTCTTTGAGTTTACTTTCTAAAAACTGTTTCGAGGAGCCGCCCAGTTTTGGTTTTGGTTTTTCCCCTCTGATCACTGCTCACTGACTAAGGACTTGAGGCTGTTTACCCGAGGGAGAGCTTTAGATATGGTTATTTGTGTGGCATTGTATTGGGGCCCTCAAATATTTGCCGGGAGCTTTGGTGGAAAATGTCTAGACCAGTGCAAACACTGCAGGCCCCAGAGAAATCCAAGAGGCTCAAAGGGACCATTCAAGAAGCCCCGCTCTGTCCTGCCGTCACTACCGGGAAGCCTTGGTCATGGAACCTTGGTCAGCCTGCGTGAGCCTGCAGAGAAGACCGAAAAGGGTCCATGTCGAGGAAAAGATCCTGATTCCACCCCCGCTGCTTCCGTTTTTCCTGACAGGGACGGGGCAAAGCCACAGGAGCAGTGGCTTCCAGGCCTAGCTCTGCTCCTCACTTGCTGGGTCACTTGCTGGGTCACTTGGGGAAGTCTGTGCCTTCTCTGAGCTCTGGTATTATTCGTTCTCAAAGCAACATGATCTTGAAGGTCCTTTTCTTCGGTCCTATCTGCCTGTTAAGAACCTCCTAGTTCCAAGACTTGAAAAGATTCTGAAACATGCCCAACGTCATATTTATAGCAAGAGACTCCAAACGCATCTCCCCTTGGTTCCAGAGACCAGTCTTGCACCGTCCCTCAGCCTCCTGGGCTAATGTTTTGCATTTTTCACAGTGCATCTACACAACCTGATTGGGAAGACGACTAGGTCAGAGCAAGCATGCTTTCGTGAGAGGCCCCAAATCCCTTGGCTAGAGGGTGGCAAGTGTGTGGCTCAAAACTAGGTGTGCTGAATCAAAAAAGCCAGGGCTTTCCCCACCTCACGATATCACTTGTACGTGTGGTGGTGGACCTGTTTTGTCAGAATTTTGGACATCACCGCCCCTCAAGGTGGGACAAGCCTGCCACATGTCTCTCCCTATCTTGCTGTGAATACACAGCTTCCTCTTTCCTTCCTCAACCTTGCTTTTCCTGCAATCTCTCCCAAGCCCATGAATGGTGATTCCATCTTCCCACCAGCTCGTGCTCCAAACGAGAACTCATCCTTTTCTCTTCTACCTCCATCTAATCCTTCAGCAAATCCTGCTGGATCTTCCTTCAAAATAAACCCAGAATCTGATCGCTTCTTGGCACCTCCATCAACATCCTCTCGGTCACAGGAGACAACTTTCACCTGTCATTGTCTTCTCTGGTCCTTCTGTTCCTGTCCTTGCTCCCTCCAGTCTATTCTCTGCTCAGCAGCCAGAGGCATTTTGTCAAATCAAAAGTCAGATCGTGTTCTTTTCTGCTGAGAAATGTCCCAATGGCATCCCTTTTCCCTCTGCGCAAAAGCCCTACATGAAGTACTCGACTCCAGCCACGGGGCCTCCTCACTGTTCCTGGAACATACCAGACACATTCCTGCCTCGGGACCTTTGCACTTGCTGTTTGCTGCCTTGGGACACTCTTCCCCAGATATCAGCACAGCTCACTCTTCATCTCCCTCAGGTCTCTACTGAGTTGTCATCTGCTCTAGCATCCAGAGCAATGCCTGGCACTTAGTAGGTCTCAATGATGTTTTTTGAATGAATGCATGAAACTTCTCTGGTCCCTGACAGTATTTGAATTTCAGCCCTGCCAGGGCTCATCTTTTCATGATCTGCAGAGCAGATCATAGTTCCTCCAATCACCTGGCCATTCTTCTGAATTATGGTTCATTTATCACTGCCTCTTCACCCGAAACCCAGCTCCTACCTAAAAAGTTCTCCAAAGAGGCTTGGGTGACGTGCTGCAGTCATGGGGGCTGCTGACCTAACCCCACATTCTGTGAATTTATCAAGGGACATTGACTCCAGTGTCATCCTGGACTCTTCCAGAAGACAGTGCCTTTGTGTACCACATTCTCATTTTTAGGAACCGCCCAGTCACTGAAGGTCAACCTTCAGCTTATTGAGTATTAATTATATAGATGTGCGGGAAATGCTCAGCCAGTAAGAAATAAGGATGAATCAGGGCAAGGGAGAAATCCCATTATAATGCCCCTCTTCTCCCCCTCTCTAGAGGTAAGTAAATACCTTTAAAGAGCCCCTGAATTTCTGGGTTGAAGAGAGGGCAGGAGCAAAGGAGGAAAGGCAAGACTGTTCATTTTGTAATTTGCAAGGAAAGAAGTTTGAGATTTAACATATAATTGCCATTCAAAATTTCTTTACGGGTAAAGTTGCTGATTAAAAACAAAGCCAGTGCTCCTACTTTAAAACTGCCGCACAAGGAGGGTCATGGTTTTCCAAGAACAGCAGCAAAACCGACCAACCCCAGCCCTCCTATCAAGGGATAGTCATGTTTGCCTCCATCTACCTGAAGAGTCCCAGACTGTCTCTGGAGACGTATGTCATCACGAAAGTTACCCGCCACTGAGAGGAAGAAGTGAAACTCACCTACTAGTCAAGCCCCAAGTCAACACTGTTGAATCAGGGGTGAGAATAGAGCAGGCAAATCTGGGAACAACCTTAGAAGTGGCATCAACCGCCCAGCTAGAGTGGGCCCCAGAGGTCATCTGGAGAGACCTCGGAGGTCATGTGCACACGGACAGTGCACACGGACAAGCTGAGGTGCAGAGAGTAGAAGGACTCCGGATCACATGGAGAGTTGGTGACTGGAAAGGAGCCAGGGCTCTCCCACCGTGAGCCTCCACCAGGGGCTACATCCAGGGTTCTCAAATGACCTTGTTACCTGTTGCTCGCATACTCTCATTTTCCAGTTGAGGAAACAGAGACCAGTAAGGCAGAAAGAGCAATGAGGCCGAGGAGGACTTAGGAAGCCAGAGAAGATATTTAGAATGGACCTTTGCCCCTTCAGATTCTCTTGAGTTTATGTAAGTGGGACTTCCAGTTCTTTCTGTCTTCCTCGCCTTCAATGTCACAGTAACTTATACATCAATTTCGTCTAGTCCTGGAGGAAATGGCCTTGTGAACTTGAAAAACAAATGCCTAAATGCACTGAACCAAGTTAGTTTCTTGTACTGTCCCTTCTGTTCCATGCCAGTGTCTCTGTCCAGAAGTGGGGTCAGTTAGGTCTGAGCAGAAGACTCCCCCAGAGCCACATTTTGGCAAGGAGAAAAAAGGGACACCCAGGACATTCTCCTCAGAGCGGACAGTCCCCGTGTTCTGGGCATACAGCAGGTGCTTAGCAAATGGCTGTTGGCTTGCCTCGTTAGGGGCCATGCTGGAAACCCTGTTTCCAGCTGCTGGAAACCACAACTGAACAACGGAAGGGCTTCTCGATGGTCAGCTCAACTCTCCTATGTCCAGAATTATAGTCAGAATTGTGCAATGGTCAAGAGACATAGGTGTTTTGAGTCTTACTCTCAGGGCCTTGAGCTCTCATTGGGAAGTCAGTCATCACATGTGATACAAACTGAGCAAAATATAAGACAGGTGGCATGTGAGACCGTGGGACCTCCACAGGATTATGGGAGCGGACGTCACAGCAATCTTTTCTCCATCACTATCCGGTAATAATAATAGCTACCTTTCTGTGACCAGTTACTGTACTTACTCCTCAGCATATGCTAAGCATTTGACAGGTAGTGTCTCATTTAATGGGCAAAACAACCCACCGGATTGGTACTAATATTACTCCCTTGCCCAGGGTCATGTAACTATAGTGTAGAGGCAGAATTTGAACCCAGGTCCATCTTGCCCATACTCAGCCTTCTGCCCCACGCTAGGCCTCCGAGTGTAAGAGGTTTCTTGAAATATTATGCCTCCAAGACCTTTTAAGCTCCCCTCATCCCAGGTGACCATGTGTGGCCCAGACCAGCAGTTCTCTAACTCACCCAATGGGGTCTATCTAGATGAGTGAGAAAGAAAGGGGAACTGCTTGTAACCTGTGACCCATTTGCTTCCACCCCAGCTGGGAGGGAGAGGCACAAGCAAACCCTGTCACAACATTATCAGTCAGGTGGAATAAGTTGAGAACCCCTGTTTGTGGTCACCCTCTGTTGCTCTGTTCCCACTTTGCCCAAGCCCTTCCTGCTTTCCTGTGTTTCACCTTGCTTTCCTGAAACCTGTCTAAAATGACAGGGACAAAAATCACCTCTAAAGTGAGGAGCTAACACACCTTGATGTATCAGGAGTCTCCTGAGTTTTGAGTTCTTCAGGGTACTCCCGGTACCTAATGCCTTTATTTTGTCCTAAGCGGGGTGGCGGGAGTTGCGGGGGCGGGGGGGGGGGGGGGGCGGTGTTCAGACATTGTGGGTGCGCAGTCGCTGCTCCACCTTGTGGTTATTTCTGGGAACTGCAGCCCTCCTTCCTGTTCCTAGGCGGTTAAGGACAACCAGCCTTCTGCCTGTAGGTGCTGGGTTTCTAATCCACCCCTCCACTCCCGTTCTTACACTCGCTCAGACAGTCTTCCAGTTTCATGTGGAGGTACATCAAGTCGACAAGGCCATCTGACCTCCTCAAATTATTACTTTGGCTTCCGGGTACATTGAAATTAAGATTACCTTGATATTAACTACCAGCGCCAACACTACATGCTACAACCACAATTACCATCAACTCCACGCGGCTGCTGCTACGACTGTTACTAAGACTTGTGATGTGCTTCACTCAGGGGATATTATTTCAATTGTCTCATTTAATTCTCCCAACAAACCTTGAAGTAGGAAATATCGCAATCCCTATTTTACAGACTAAGCCTTGGCGGTTTCCCTGATCGGTCAGATTTCCCACTGCTTTGTAAGAAGCAAGTCAGGACATGAATCCCGATCGTCTGACCCCAGAGCTCATGCCCTTGACCACTCCGCTAAATGGCCGTCCAGTGAAAGGAAGTAATGTTGGCTTTGGAGTCAGGGAGAGCTGGGCAACCAGGCGAGTTAGTCTCATCTGTAAAATGAAGTGTCCACTCACATGTGTAGGATTCCTTTAGGATCACATGAGTATAGGAAACATGTAACAGAGAAGCTGCCATAATTCACCGGACTCCCAGGGAGCCTAATAGACCTTCCATCTTGTGACTCTCCTCCCATAGCCAACAACAGGCGCTTTGCATATATTTGTAGGATGACCCACTCTCCACTCAGGCCCCCATATAAACTCCCTGCTAATCACTTATTTGTTTGTTCACTTGTCTATCACATGATCACGAAGCACCTGCTATATGCCAGCTATCACGCTCAGACCCTAGGGGATTGGAGGGTGAGGGGAGCCCTTGCAAAATGTACCCGGTGGCATTTTCCATGTGCAGACTCTTGGGTGTGCAAGGAACAGCGTGGACAAGCAAGGCACCTAGCATCTAGTGAGCTTGCAAAGAAAAGCGAAACAAGGACATCAACAACTAGGCACAACAAAGATTAACGTCTTAAGAGATTGGAGAATGGATAAGCAAAAGAGAGAGAACTCCTATTCCTATCAGAGAAAGAGAAATCCCACTGGCGGGCCAATCAGGCAGAGCGTAGCAGCAGCACCGATAGGAAGGAAAAGGCAACAGCCACAGGTAGCTGCTGGAGGGGCATGACAGGTCATCAGTGCCTTGTCCTGGAGGCACCAAGTCTTTCACAGTACTTTCACTGGAGAAGGGGACATTCAAAGTTCCTTTAGGACCAAGAAGGGACAGGTGAGTAACCAAAGGGAAACTACTTCCCCTACATGCGAGGCACTGTGCTAGACCGCACTCTTCATTAGAAGGTAAACCAGCAGTATCTACTGTGGGAGTCAATCAGTTAAAACAAGAGGAGCTCTGCTCAAGGCATATATATGGGAAGCCCTCCGTGCATGTGAGTTACCCAGCATTCTTTCATGAAGAGGGGCCGAGGGCAGTGCTGAGGACACACTGGTGCCCCAAACAGATGCAGCTATTAGGCTTCCTCTGTTCCTGAGACCTGCTGGAATTCCGGCCACCATACCCCAAACCTGTAAGTCAAGTGGGTGTTTCATGAGCTTATGAATTTTTATAAGATTCTATTTTTGCAATTTCATGCAATGCTCCAGTGCCACGGGACACGTCAGCTCCTGACCTTTCAGTCGGCAGGGCACTTCCCATCAACAGAGCCATAAAAGCCCACCGGTTTTCTCCTTGGCATGTGAATTTGTTTGGTGCTCTCCCTCTGTCCTTCACCATTTGAATAGTGATATCATATTCCAATAGCCTCTCACCTCTGCTGAAAAAGACATACCGGTGATTCCCTCCTGGGTGCTCAGCAATCCCCAGGGGGGAAGTTGTGGTTTCCAGAACGGAGCAGGCATCATGAAACCGAGAGAGAGCTGGCGGTTGGGGAGGAGGAACGGGGAAGGGGGAGTCACACAAAGGTAGAGGAGAGAGAAAAATGGCCCTGTGCGCTCCTTTAACCTCAAGTCAGTGGCCAAGGCAGGTTTTGGGGTTTTTTTTGTTATTTTTACATTTTTAATTTCTGAGGCCTGTTGTTAAGACATTGGTATAACATTCAAGGAAATAGAGCTAGAATAAAGCCCCCACCCATATTTCCCCCTGAATGATGGCCCAGAGATTTGTCTCTGGGACTGCTTTCAATTTTTACAATATTCTAATGGAAATTATAATCACACTGCAGGTTTTAATTTGAAGTGCTCCTCTTTTCCCCTTAATGTTGTTTCAGGAAGACCTATCCTGCAGGGCTGCATCGTCTTCATGCTTCTCATGGGGGCTGTTGCATCTTGGCTCATTCCTGAGCCTCGCCGCGCTCCAGGGGTCTTGGTCCTAAGCAATCCTAGGGATGAGTGGGACAGTCACAAAGTCTTCGGTTCAAGCCTTGGTTCTGCCTTGTGCTAGCCATGTGACCTGGATTCAGTTCCCGCCTTGTGCTCTGAGCCTCAGTTTCCCTCTCGTGCACAGCCACCATGAGGTTTTAGAAGCATGTTGAGACCTGTCAGATAATTTCTTCAACAAAAGGCAGCTGTCAGTAGAGAACTATTGTTGGGTAGCTCTAACACTATGAGGGACATCAGTTACAAAGGTCCTTCTCCTTTTGACTTCTCTTTTGGGGAAGAGTCCCAGGAGTGAGATTAGTTGTCCCAAGGGTATCAACATTTCTGTGGCTTTTGATGTGCGATGCCCATTGGCCTTCTAAGAATGCTGATATCAATCCATGTGGTTATTGGCCATGTAACCTGTTTTTGACACAAACAAGCTAGCAGCCAAGGGAAGTCTGGGACGAGTATCCAGCAGTAGGGGGTAGTGAGGTGAATGGTGTCATGTCCGCACCATGAAGTGTTTTTGTCACATTAAAAACATGAGGATTTGAAATAACGTGGGAAAAAGACTTCTGGGATAATGTTCAGCAATAATCAGGTTCTTTAAGGAACCAAAATGCAGCAGTTGGTGGAATTTGGATGATGGAAGTCAGGAATTTTTTAGGTGGTCTGGAGGTGATGGGACTGAGGCCGGGCCTAGTTATAGACTAACCAAAGGCAGATAGTTGCCATCTGGGTGTTTCTTAAAGCTTGGGCTTCGGGAAAGCTCAAAGTACTTGATATAAAAATGTGACTCTTCCAAAATTTATTTCTAGTTTAAAGAATCACTAAAATGAAATTTCTGCTGAAATCTTGCATTGATGATTAATGTTGCTAGTTCTTGGGGAGTTTGTTAAATTGTTAAAAACTAGTGGCTCTACTCCTGTCTTCTTGATTTGCATAAAAGCTGTTGCTTTGCTGGTTTTTATAGTTCACTCAGCCAAACAGTAGACCGTAGTGCTTGAGCACTACCTTTTCATGTGGAGGGCATGCGGTTGGGTGCTGGGATATTTTCATTCACACTTTGTGATCTGTACCGCCCCTCTGCAGCAGGGCGGAGAGCACCCGTGGTGGGGAATTACTTGATCTGGGTTTGGAGCTTGGTTCTCTCATCATCTCCCAGTGTCATCTGAGGCAAATCACGTTCCCTTCCCCCAAACTCTGAGGGCTTGGTCTTTGGAGACTTTTTGCTGTGGTGGCTGAGTGGCTGATGAGAATATAGCCCTTGGACTAGGGTCTCCTTACATGATTTTTCATTCCTAAATGTGAAGATTCTCTGATTTCCCCATTCAAGGGCATGACTCTGCTCTGTCCATCATCCAGCTGTAGGGGTCGTATAGCCCCTACAGGAATCCACACCCTTAAGCTGAAGCTGTTAAATTAGATAATACTGAAGGTTTCTGTCTACCTCTGAGTTCCAGGACAGATTTAGTGAATGTTGGAATTGATCCAGGAGACACAGCTGGGCACTGAAAAGGCTTAGGGGACTATTTCTTTTCTTCAATTTACAAAGATGATAACTGGAAACAAACCACCTATCCAGCAGTAGGGGGTAGTGAAGTGAATGGTGGCATGTCCGCACCATGAAGTGTTTTTGTCACATTAAAAACATGAGGATTTGAAATAATGTAGGAAAAAGACTTCTGGGATAATGTTCAGTGATAAAATCGAGTGTAATGTAGATGTGGCTATGTATAGAGAAAAAAGAAAACTGGAAGGAAACACTCAAATGGCCTACAATGCTTTTCTCTAGGTATCCAGAATTTGGGTGATTTTCTCTTTTTCAACTTTTCTATATCTTTCCAAATTTTACATAATTTATTTCTACTTTTTTATAATCTGAAAAAAATATTTTCACTCAGGCTTGATAAAAATTTTGAAATTTTATAAAAAGTAAGATACTAGGATCCTAGTTGCTAGGAATCAAATTACCCCCACATTTAAAACTTTCTTATATTAGGAAGCAATGTAGGAATTGTCAATTATAATAGTCAAATAAATGTGTGAAAAAATGGGTAAATATTCCCCTTTTTGACAAAATAAAACAGGATGATACATGGAAGAGTTTTGAATGGAAGCCAGAGAACATGGGTTCAAATCCCAGTAGAATTCTGGCTGAATGACGTTGGGTATAATTACTATTTCTAATCTTCAGTTTTTTTATGTTATAAAATGTACCTCTCAGAATTGTTGTGAGGCCTAATGAGACAAGGTCTGTAGAAGTCTTCTGTAAAATGCTAAGTGATATATGGAAGGAGAATAACTAGGGGAAAAAAGGAGAAGGAGCCCTTCTCTGCTTTCTTTTATAAGGAAAATTATATGTGTTTCAAACCATGGGTCCTGAGCTATTAGTGGGTCATAAAATCAATTTATTGGTTCATGAAGAGAACTTGTTTTGTTTTTTTTTTTTTAAAGAATATAAATAAAAATGCCAGACCACGTTGCAAAGTAATGTCATTGTTTTGGGAAATGTACATACCAAGTTTTGATGTAAAACATATTTCTCAGTGCCCTAAGTGCCTAAGATGATTGGGAAGGCCTAGAGAGTAGGTCTGTTGCTTCAAGGTCAATAGTCATGGGAAGACCAGAATAGCAAAGGCTCCTTTCTCTTGTTCAGTGCACGAAACTCAACATAATTGGTGTCTGGTGGCTTGTGAGTCCGTTTTAGGAGGAAAGGGGAAGTTAAAGAGAGGATGGTCTATTCTACTATATGATATAATTTCATATGTATCATGTCCTGTTGTTTGTAAATGTTTTAGGGCTCAGGATACATCCCTCCTTCCTTCTTTGCAAAAAATTATTTATTAGGCACCCAGTGTTATGGACTGAATCATGCATCCCCCAAATTCACATGTTGAGGCCCTAACCCCCATATGACTATATTTGGAGAGAGGGCCGGTAAAGAGGTAATTAAAGTTAAATGAGGTCTAAGAATGGGGCCTTAATCCCATAGGAACAGTGTCCTTAAAAGAAGAGGAAGAGGCGCCCATAATTTGTGTTCACAGAGAACAGGCTGCGTGAAGAACGCGGCTTTCTAAAGCCAAGGAGAGTCCTCAGGAGAAACCAAGCCTGCGGACACATTGACGTTGGGTTTCCAGTCTGCAGAACTGTGAGAAAATTCACTTCTGTTCCTTAAGTCACTCAGCCTGTGATATGTTGTTATAGCAGCCCTAGCAAACTAACACACCCACTGTATGCCAGGTGTGGTCTCAGGTCTTGGGGGAATCCAGAGATGCAAAGATCAGGTCCCTGTGGTTCTGGAGACCAACAGCCAAATAACCGCTTTACAGTGCAATATGTTAATTAGCTCAAGGTCCAAAGGCACGCAGAGGTAGGTCAGAGGTAGAGTCAGGGCCAGCGTCCCGGAGGAGGAAATTCTAAAGGCTTTAAGGATAAATTTCATTTCTCCTATCTTCTGATACCCTTAATAACAGATCAAAGCACAAGTCCCTGATTTGGATACCTTCATTTCTGATTGCCAACTCCTAATACCCCATAGCAAAGGGCCTTCCATGGGAGGATACCTGTGATGTCTACACAGAAAGTGCAATGGTCTTAAAGGGACATGTCAGGGGAACCACCCGGAGGCCCTCATGGGGACCCTCAGGGCTAATGGAGCTTGTGGACCATGGGGAAGGTACAGGATGGAGACAGAGCTCACAGAGACACGACCCTGATTCTCTATGCACAGGGGGTTAATTATTGCCCCCTCGGCACACAGTCCTCTGTAAGCTACGAGGGGTTTTTCTTCATGAGTACTAGGTTCCCCCTGGGACGTTTTTAGCTTTAGATAGCAAAGCCTGGGACCACTTCCAAATTCCTGCTCCAGATCTTTCTTCTCTACCTGAAGGGTCTGCAAGCTCTCTCTGTAAAGAGCCAGATGGTCAGTATTTTTGGTTTTGAGCACTCGACAGTCTGTCCAACTACGGACTCTGCTGCAAATGCAGCCGTGGTTAATATGTAAACACATGAATATGGCTGTATACCAACAACTTTTGATTTATGGACACTAAAATGTGAATTTCAAGGGGTTTTCACATGTCATGAGATGTCATTTTTCCTTCTCCCCCGCCCCCAGTCATTCAAAGAATGTACAAATCACTCTCCACTTATAGGATATACAAAAGAGCAGGGTGTAGTTTGCCCACCCCTGACTTGGTTTTTCATGCATTGTTCATGAATTTGGTACTTTTTTCTCCTCAGATGAATTCAGGGAATCCTAATAGTACCAGAGAAAGTTAAGGACAGTTGAGTCTGCTTTAGATAGCTCTTGAGTTTTCATAAATTGTTCAGAAGGCATTTTTTTGTTTTATTTTTTTATTTTTATTTTTTAAAGAGTTTATTTATTTATTTGACAGACAGAGATCACAAGTAGGCAGAGAGGCAGGCAGAGAGAGAGGGGGAAGCAGGCTCCCCGCTGAGCAGAAAGCCTGATGTGGGGCTTGATCCCAGGACCCTGGGATCATGACCCGAGCTGAAGACAGAGGACTTAACCCACTGAGTCACAAAGGCGCCCCCATTTTTTTGTTTTAAAAAGATATATCTACTTAGGGCACCCAGGTGGCTTGGTCAGTTAAGTGTCCAACTCTTGATTTTGGCTCAGGTCATGACCTCAGGATCCTGAGACTGAGCCCCATATGGGGCACTACTCTCAGCAGGGAGGCTGCTTAAGGTTCTCTCTCTTCCTCTGCCCTTCGCCCTGCCTGCTTTCTCTCCCTCTCAAATAAATCAATTTTATTTATTAAAAATATTTATTTATTTGAGAGAGAGCAAGAGCACAAGGGGGCAGGGGCAAAGGGAGAAGGAGAGAGAGAGAAGCAGAATCCCACTGAACGGTGAGCCCGGTGAGGGACTCGATCCCACAACCCTGAGATCACAACTTGAGCTAAAATCAAGAGTTGGATGTTCAGCCAACGGAGCTACCCAGGAGCCATGAGAATGTGCCAAGGGATTTTAATAAAATAATTATTTTAATAATATTTATGTATTATATAATTATATATGATATATATGATATATTAATAATAATATTTTAATAAATGCACTTAAAATACCCTAGGGGTAATTGTGCAGTGACTTTGGGGCATCCTTTCCTCTAGCGGGGCCTTAGTTTCCCCCTTTGTAAATGAAGGGGCTGGTTTCAGCAAGTGCTCAGGTCCTTCTCTCTAAAGTCCCCACCCCCTTCCCGCCACACCCCACGCCCATGCTGAGCATTGCAGCGCCCCTGCATTCTGCCTCGGACCATGCACTTGAGGCCTGTGGGACTTTGTGGCACTCCACTCAGTTTAGCTGCTTTCCTCCTGTTAATCTCTAAGAGAGAAAAGCATTAAACATACAGAATTGGAGAGCTGGGCCGTTTGCATTTTTCTTGGCAATAAAACTGAGGGGCTCCTTCAAGGAATTTCCTGTCTCATCTTTGCTGTCTTTCCTGGCCTATTTGAAGAGCCACTTGGGGAACTCACTGCTAGAGCTGGCATGCCCATCGCCGTGGGGAAAAGCGTGGACCCTGGGTCCCCATGCAGCGCTGGGCTGGCTCAGGGGAGCCCCTCTCAGTCTCTCATGCAGGAAGTGACTAAAGCCTGGGGGCCCTCGACACTGTTTATGGACCACCTTCATTGCCAGTGAAAGAAAAATTCCCCGGGGCGATGTAATTAAATGTAGATGAGATTATTACTGGAACAAGTTTTTTCCCTCCCCATCCCCCTTTTAAGAAAAAAAAAAAAAGGGTTCATGGAGTCAGAGTAGCAGAATGAAGGGGCTCTTGTTCTAGAACACCAACAACTAAAGGGATGAATACAAACAGGCAGATGGTCAGCCCTTACCACAATTCCTACCTCTTCCCACCACCAGGCGAAGAATTCAGGTATCCACAGGCAATCTGGGACTGTTTCTAAAAAGCAGGTGGGCTCAGAGGAGCCAGAGGGGCTGATGTCTATACCAATGGAACTGGACTGAATGATCCACTCTGGCTCTGGTACTAAAGCCTCAGTGGCCTCTGGGGTGTGTGGGAGGATGGGGTCTGGGGTATGTGGGAGGATGGGGTCTGGGCTCATGAGTGAGCATGACGGAGGGAGGCTGCCTTTTGAGTTTCGCTTGAAGACTCTGGAAAAAATATCCTTGGCATTAGTCACCAGAGAGGGAAGTGACTGCCTTGCAAGGAAGTAGAATCGAGCTCTTTCTCTGCGGTTCACCCAGGGAAATGACTGGCCCCTCCTTTTCTCGTGCACCTAGGATACTGTGTACACGGGCAGAGCCTCACCACACCCACATGGTGTTTCTTGTCTGTAGTTTCTTTTCTTTTCTTTTTTTTTTTTAAAGATTTTATTTATTTATTTGACAGAGAGAGAGATCACAAGTGGGCAGAGAGGCAGAGAGAGAGGGGGAAGCAGGCTCCTTGCTGAGCAGAGAGCCTGATGTGGGTCTCGATTCCAGGACCCTGAGATCATAACCTGAGCCGAAGGCGGAGGCTTTAACCCACTGAGTCACCCAGGTGCCCCTTGTCTATAGTTTCTTTTTTTTTTTTTTTTTTTTTTTT